>NW_018743199.1:1348564-1948564 GCF_001683475.1 Chenopodium quinoa | reverse complement strand
AGCAGCTGACGTGTCCCGAGTAATCAACTCCTTGGAAGGAGGTGTTGGGACGTCTGGTGTTGCTGAGGGGGATATCCCTGCACCTGGAGTTCAGCCAAGGGTTCTAGTAAGTTCCTGACTTGCTTGGTTTTTTTTTTTTTTTTTTTATTCATACTTTGCTGCCCCCCGTTTCTACAGTCTGAGGAAGGGAGCGGAAGAAGAGAAGGAAAGGCGCCTGCTCATTCTGAAGATCCATCTTCGTCAGAATCTGAAGAAATGGACGAGCAGCCCTTAGCAAAGAGAAGGAGGAGGTTGGCCGTGCTGGGGCCTCGGCAGTTTCAGATGGGGATGAGGCCTACCGGGGGCATCCTCATACGGGAGCCTGATGAAGGTAGACGCTCGCCGAGGGCTCCCCCTCCGCCGGAAGCTCCGCGTCCTCAAACCCCCCCTCCACCTCCCGAAACTCAAGAGATGGAGGTGGACCAAAGAACTCCTGATCCGAAGGGGGGGTTCAGGGACACCCTGCTGAATAATCTGAGAAGCCGATTGCTGAAGGCTTCTCAGATGATATTGATAGGGAGGTTGATGCTTTTTTTGGTCAACCTGATCTGGGGGAGGAAGCAGAGAAGGTCGTTGCTGCTGACCCTGGTGGAGACCAACTGGGCTCCGCCGAAGGAGAAGGTCATGCTGAGCCTAAGAAGATTCAGGAGGTTCCCTCTTCTTCCTTCCCCTCATTCCAGACGCTGAACTCTGGAGATTTGGGTTTCTCGGCCCCCCGTATCACAGTCCCAGAACCTGTTTGGGAACGAATTTGGGGCCAGAACCGTGAAGGGGTTGCAGGCTACTTTGGTGACTTAACTAGCATGTTCGAGGTGGACCGGGCAAGGGTGTGGTCGCTGAAGGCCACAGCTGGGATGGGAGAATCCAGCCGAAGGGTCCCTGACCCTGCAAGAGACAACCAGCGTTTGCTGATGCAGGTACTTAACCTTTTAGTTGCTTTGCTTTCGTTCAACTCATCTTCTCCTTTCTGGCTCTTTTCTTTTTTATTACTTTATTTATTTCAACTGATGTGCCCCTGAAAACAGGTTGTGCACAATCAGACTCTTACTGTAGAGTTGATTGACACCCTCCAAGACAAGCTGGAGCATGCCTGGGGGGAGGCAAAAATTGCCCAGGAGGAGGCGAAGCTTGCTGAGCTGAAGCAGCAGCAGAGCGAAGAGTATGAAAAGAGGACTGCTGAAGCCATTCAAACCTTCTGCTCGGCTATGGAGAAGGAAGTTTTTCCTCCGCTGATGGAAGGGGAGAAATTCCTTTAGGAGCAAATGGGAGTGGACATCTCCAAATTTAAAGCTGCCATCGAGAGCCGAATTCAAGAAGGAGCTGCTGCACAAGCTGTAGTGCAGCAGAAGCTGGAAGCTCTTGAAGCCAGAAGGATGGCTGCTGAAGAGGCTTTACAGGCTAGGGATGTTCACCTTTCTGCTGCCCAAGCTGCTGCTGAGAGCCAGGACCAGAAGCTGAAGGAGTTGGAAGATCAGCTGAGAGTCAAGGGAGATGAGCTGACCCAGGCCAAAACCGAAGCTTCCAATGTCCAGCTGGAGCTTAATGAGCAGAAGACTTCTTCCTCCAAACTCTCAGAAGAGTTAGAAAAATCTAAAAAGGATTTGGAGGAGAGTCAAAAGAAGTTGGCTGATGCTGAAGCCCTACTCCAAGTCCGCCTTTACACCCAAGAAGAATATGAGATGGGCTACATTAATGGGTTTAAGGTGGCTCGGAGGTTGGCTCTCCATGCTGAGCCCTCGCTGGATTGGTCCAAGTGTGTGCTTTGGGCTCAGGACCCCGAAGATCCGCACATGTTGTATGCCACTCCTGCTGAGCATGAGATCCTTCAGGCTGAACAAGCCGAGGAGGAACCTGAGCGGCAGGAGTTGGAGGCTGAACAGCGAGCCGCTGAAGCTCAGGCAAGGGCCCAACCTGCCTCCTCTGCTGCTGGAACCGAGAATGCCCCGGGGCTTGGCCCGGCTGATCAGCCTGATCCTCCAACTGAAGCATAGGAAATCGGGCAGTCGTCTTCAGAATCTTACGGATCAACATGTGCTTAACTTCAGACTCGCCGCTTTCTGAATCTCTTTTTGCCTTATCTTTTTGCTTCAACTTGCCTTGATGTACAAACAGTTTATTTTTGTTTTTGTACGTATTTTGGCAGCTGTTATTTTCCGCTTGTGGGCGGCTGCCGATATAGTCTTTAATTTATTTGAACTTATAGCTCACTTTCTGAGCATGAATCATTAATCTGATGTTCCTTTCTTCAACTGCTTTGCCTTATTTTGAGTGTTTTACTGTTTCCGAGCTTGAGAAATTCTCGCAAAAATTTGCTAAGTACAAAGCTTTCGGCTTTGAAGAATTCTGCTGAACATAAATTTGCACTGGTAGTGCCTCTTGCCCCCCAGAAATCTGAAGATTCAAGTCTTTGGATTACTGAGCTGGGTTTTTTTTCTCTATCTTTTAAAAATGGATATCCGAAACACAGGGCCAACTGAAGGCAATGCTTCGGATAATGGCTTTCTGGGATACAAGGCTCAGTTAAGGAAATATCCCAGAATTGTCCATGGACTCATGTCTTTGGAGAACAAGTCTTACTGAATTTTGACTTCAGCTGAAAGACCAGAGTTCTTTAAAAAGACGAGTTTGTCAGCAATCTGAAACCCAGTTACCCGGAGGCGAAGGTTTCAGACGAGGCTGAATAAAAAATTTCCAACAGGTACTGTTATCCTTGATTTTCTGTCTATCTTTAAAAAATGGATATCCGAAACACAGGGCCAACTGAAGGCAATGTTTCGGATAATGGCTATCTGGGATACAAGGCTCAGTTAAGGCAATATCCCAGACTCGTCCATGGACTCATGTCTTTGGAGAACAAGTCTTACTGAAGTTTGACTTCAGCTGAAAGACCAGTGTTCTTAAAAAAGACGAGTTTGTCAGCAATCTGAAACCCAGTTACCCGGAGGCGAAGGTTTCAGACGAGGCTGAATAAAAAATTTCCAACAGTTGTTGTTATCCTTGATTTTCTGTCTATCTTTAAAAAATGGATATCTGAAACACAGGGCCAAGTGAAGGCAATGTTTCGGATAATGGCTTTCTGGGATACAAGGCTCAGTTAAGGCAATATCCTAGACTCGTCCATGGACTCATGTCTTTGGAGAACAAGTCTTACTGAAGTTTGACTTCAGCTGAAAGACCAGTGTTCTTTAAAAAGACGAGTTTGTCAGCAATCTGAAACCCAGTTACCCGGAGGCGAAGGTTTCAGACGAGGCTGAATGAAAACCCTTAAAGAGTAGATAGAACAAAGAAAACTTTGAAAGAATAAAAAGTTGCAAATATTTATATAAATGGTGGCTCCAAGGCCTTTCATTAATTCAAAATGTACTTACAAAGATTGTTCTGCCCCGAAGGGTTTACACAGGATATTTCTTCAGTACATCAGCGTTCCAGTGATTTTTCAACTCAGTTCCATCCAACTGCCGAAGTCGGTATGTCCCTGGTTGAAGCTCATCACAGATTTCATAGGGCCCTTCCCATGCAGCTGAGAGTTTCCCATGGATTCGGCCTTTCTGAACTGCAGCAGCATTCCGAAGGACGAGGTCTCCAATTTTGAGAGGCCTTGCATGGACCCTTCGGTCGTAAAATTTGCTGATTCTCTGCTTATAAGCAGTCATTCTGTCTCGGTCCGAGTCTCTTACTTCGTCGAGGAAATCGAGAGATTCTTTCATCAGTTGCTCATTCTCAGCCGAGAAGTGGTGCACTCGTAAACTCTCAGAGCCGATTTCCACTGGGAGAACGGCTTCGACACCATACACCAGTTCAAAAGGTGAATAGCCCGTTGCCTCTTTTTCAGTTGTCCGAAGGGACCAAAGGGTTCCTGTGAGCTCCTCTAGCCACTTGGACTTTTGATCTTCCACCCTCTTTTTGAGGGCATTTAGGATCTGTTTATTTGCAGCTTCGGCTTGTCCGTTACTTTGCGGGTGGCATACTGCTGAATATGCCAGTTTGATGTCGAACTGATCTGTATACCGCTTCAGCGGTAAGTTATCGAATTGCCTCCCATGATCGAAGACAAATACTCTCGGGATGCCGAAATGAGTGATGATATTCTGCCAGACAAACTTTCTGACAGTTTGCTCTGTAATGTTCGAGGCTGCTTCTGCCTCGATCCACTTACTGAAGTAGTCAACACCGACTATCACCCATTTTTTCTAGTACACAGCATCTGGAAATGGTCCCAGTATATCCAGTCCCCATTGGGCAAACGGGAGTGGATTAAGGATCGGCTGAAGATCCCTAGCTGGCTGATGGATAACTGGTGCGTATTTTTGACATTTTTTCGCATTTCCGGACCAGCTCCTTAGCATCTGAGATCATGGTGGGCCAGTAATATCCGACCCTCAATGCCTTGTGGGCTAAGGTCCTTCCCCCGATGTGGTTCCCGCAGATGCCGAGGTGAATCTCCCGTAGGATATAATCTGCATCTGTTGGTCCCACGCATTTCAGCAATGGGGCTGAGAAGGACTTTTTCAGAAGCTCCCCCCTGAAGACAATGAACCTTGAGCTGGTTCTCTTCAGCTTGGAGGCCAAAATTCTATCTTCGGGAATCTCTCCCCGAAGCTTGAAAGCTAGGATGGGGTCCATCCAGCTAGGCTCTGGGTCAGCGCAGCACACTTCAGGTGCTTCGTCGACACTTCTTTCTCGACGCACTTCCACATATACAGATCTGTTCAGCTCAGTGAGAGTTGAACTAGCAAGTTTGGAGAGTGCATCGGCTTGAGTATTTTGACCCCTTGGGATCAGCTGAACCTCAAAAGTTCTCAGCTTTGCAATGACTGATTTGATCTTGGCAAGATAGGCTATCATGGAGGGCTCTTTGGCCTCGTAGCTGCCACTGATCTGATATGCAACTAGCTGAGAGTCTGTTTTCAGGCAGACATGCACGGCTTCCAGGGAGATGCACAATTCTAGGCCAGCGATTGCTGCCTCATATTCAGCTTCGTTGTTCGAAGCCTTAAAAGAAAATTTTAGTGCATACTCAAAGGATTTGCCTTCGGGAGAGGTTATCACTACCCCTGCCCCCGAACCATTTACGGTGGAGGATCCATCCGTAAACACAGTCCAGACTTTCCTTTCATTGTCTAGCGTCTCCTGGTACGAGCATTCGGCCAAGAAATCCGCTAGAGCTTGAGCCTTGATGGCAGCCCTCGGCTGGTAGCTGATGCTGAATTCGGTGAGCTCAAAAGCCCACTTGGCCAGCCTACCAGATTTTTCAACTTTGCCGAGAACTTTTTCCAGCAGCTGATCAGTTAAGACCACTATCTAATGGCAATCAAAATAGGGCCTCAGCTTCCGAGCAGCTACCACTACCGCAAAAGCGACTTTCTCGAGTAGAGGGTAGCGAGTCTCGGCATCCGTCAGAGTGTGACTGACGAAATAGATCGGTTGCTGAATTTTGCTTTCTTCCTTCAGCAGCACTGCACTGATGGTGGCTGGGCTAACGGCCACATACATATACAAAGTTTCTCCTTCTGCTGGGCTAGCCAACGTTGGGAGTTGAGCCAGATGCTCCCGAAGCTGCTTGAAGGCTTCATTTTGCTCTTTCTCCCAAACGAGCTCTTTTGTTTTCGGGAGTTTCAGGGCTTTGAAGAAAGGTAACCCCTTATCCGAAGCTCTGGAAATGAACCTCGAGAGGGCTGCCATTCTTCCGGTGAGCCGCTGAACATCTCGCTTTGTTTTCGGCTCAGAAAGGTCGAGCGTTGCTTTGACTTTGGAGGGATTGGCATCAATTCCCCTCTTGCTGACCATGAACCCAAGGAATTTCCCTGACTTCACGCCGAAGACACCTCTTCGGATTCAGCTTCATTTGATGCTTTCTTAAGGTGGCAAAGGTTTCAGCCAGGTCTTTAACATGGTCCTCAGATTTTTTGCTTTGGACGATCGAATCGTCAACATAGACTTCCATGTTTCGGCCCTTTTGATCGGAGAAAACTTGATCCACCAGCCTTTGATAGGTTGCCCCCGCATTTTTCAATCCGAAGGGCATCATTTTATAATTGTACACCCCGGCGTTTGTGATGAATGCCGTCTTTGCTAGATCGTCGGGGTGCATGAAGATCTGATGATACCCCGAGAATGCGTCCATGAAACTAAGCAAGGCATGGCCACTTGTCGAATCGACTAGCTGATCAATCCTCGGCAAGGGATAGAAATCCTTCGGACAAGCCTTATTTAGGTCCGTGAAATCAACGCACATCCTCTAGGTACCATTGGCCTTCTGAACCATCACCACATTTGCCAGCCATTCTGGATATTGACAAGGCTCGATGAAGCCTGCCTCCAGCAACTTTTTGACCTCGGCTGCGATGTCTCGGTTCTTATTAGCGGAGTAATTCCGCTTCTTTTGCTTAATTGGTCGACACGTTGGGTGAACATTAAGCTTATGGGAGATGAGGTCTGGACTTATCCCGGGCATATCAGCTACCGAGAAAGCAAACACATCTCTGTTGTCCTGAAGGAGCTGAATAAGTTCACAACGGGTGTTCGGATCAAGGTCCATCCCGATTGTTACACATTTCTCAGCGTCTCCTTCGGCCAACTCGACCGTTTCAGTCTGCTAGTCCATGTCCATTGCTGATGGACTGGACTCTTCACAATCTGGCCTGCTGTCTATGTCAGCAGGTGTCCCAGTCTTTTTGTTCTTCGGCTGGCTCTTTGAGTCTTTCGGCTCAGCTGAAGAGCTAGCCTTTTCCCTTTCTGGCCCTTTTTCTCTGGGCATAGATCCTTGGGCCGAAGCACTTAGGCCTTTCGGCTTTTTTGTGCTTGGCTCTCTTTCTTTTTCTTTCTCCTCCTCATCCTTGTTGTCGTCATCTGGGCGACTAGTGGATGGCTTGAGGTAGTTGCACCTTCGGGCGTCCTTTTGGCTGCCCTGGATCCTTTCGGGGAAGCCGGCGTTTGAGACGTAAATCATCAGCTGATGATAAGTTGAGACGACCCCTTGGATCTCGTGAATTATGGGTCTCCCCAAAATCACGTTGTACACTAAAGGAGCGTCAATGACCAAAAATTCAGTCATGACATTCCTTGCTGCCTCATCGCAGCCGATGGTGACAGGAAGTGTCACCTTCCCATCTGGATAAGTTGAAGCCCCGTTGAATCCAGAGACCGGGTAGGGTACCGGCGTAAGGTGATTGGGCTTCAGCTTGATTTGATTGTAGGCCTTTCGGAACAGAATGTTTGCTCCGCTGCCACCGTCAACAAGGACCTTGCTGACATCGTGGTTGGCCACCGTGGCGATGATCACCAACGGATCCTCGTGAGGGAACGTTACCCCCCGGCAGTCGGCAGCTGTGAACGTCATGTTCGGCACCGGCGACTGGGGAGGCTGAATGTCAGCTTTGTTCACCTGGAGGGTCAGAGCCCTAAGGTGTCGCTTGTGTTCCCTCCGAGAGCATATTCCTCCCGAGATAACATTGATCGGAGAGAATTTTCCCTCCGCATTTTTACTGTTCTTCCGGGGGAAGTCGAGGTCTTACCGAGGGTCCTTTGCTGACTTCTCGGCCTCCTTTTTCTCACGGTGATCCGCGATGTATTTTTTTTAAGTATCCCTACCGGACCATGTCCTTGATCTGGTCCTTCAGTTGGATACACTCCTCAGTGTTATGCCCCGGAGATTCGTGGAACTCGCACCACTGATTTTTATTTTTTCGCTGATACCACTCTGGGAGTGGTCTCGGCTTTCGGTAACTCTGCTCTTCCTTCGTCACGCTGTAAATTTTGGCGCGTGGAAGAGAGAGCGGAGTGTAGGACTCGTATCTGCCTGTGTATGAGGCAGATTTTTTCTTCTTCGGCTCGTTGGCCGAAGATTATTCCGAGGCCTTGGCCTTTCCCTTTATCCTCTGGCCTTGGCCTTCAGACAAGGGTGTTTGTTTTTGCTTCCCTCCCCCAGATTGAGGTTGAGTTTTTGTTTTGTTCCACTCTTCGGCTCGGATGAATTTATCCAAGGCGTTCAGAGCTTCCTCCAAGGACTGCGGGGTATGCATGACCATGAAGTCTAGGAACTTCCCAGGCTGAAGGTCATTCTGCATTGCAAAAACGGCTAGCCCCTGGTCCAGCTGAGAGACGCTGGATGACTCGTTGCTTAAACGGGTCAGATAGTCTCGGAGGCTTTCGGTCTTCCCCTGTTGCAGACCCATGAGTTCTGCAGTAGTCTTCTCTCGGCGGTTTGCCGTGGAAAACTTGCTCCTAAATTTGGAGGACAGATCATCCCACCCTGTTATAGAGCCTTGCTTCACTTCCTTGGAGATTCATGCTTGCGCGACCCCCTTGAGAGTGGTTGGAAAATATTTGCACCAAGTCGCTTCGGATCTGGGGCAAAGATGCATATGAGCCTCATACGAGGCAATGTGGTCCTTCGGATCCGAAGTCCCATCATATGTGATGTGCGACGGTATTTTAACCGTGGGCACATGCTCTTCCAGTATCCATTGCTCGAATGGGGAACTGGTGGGTAGCATAACGGCCTTGCCCTTGTTCCTGGCCGAAGGGACCGCGCTCCGCCCTCTTAGAGAGGTAGGAGTGGTTTTCGTCCCTGGCTGGGAAGTCTGGGCCTCGGCTACAGGGAACGAGAGGCGACTGTGCACGCTCGGTTCCTTGCCGCCGAGTCGGTCGAGGACGCTTCGGCGAACAGTCTCAGGTTGTTCTCGGCGAGCAGATTCTGGCCGAGAAGCTGAGCTGCTGCTCTTATGCGTTTCTGGTCGGAAGGTTGAGGATCCTCTGAAAAATTGAGGGTTCTTTTTCCTCTCTCTTTCAGTTCTCCAGGTATCCTCTTCCCACTTTTCCAGTTCCCGGAAGGAAGGAGGTTTCCCACCATCATGGTCTAGCTTCCTCCGCTGATGCCGGGTGTGCGGAGGAGTTCGATCGCGAGGTGGAGGCATATTTTGTGCTCTCATTGCCTCCATGAGCACTGTCAGCGCTCTCGCCACCTCCTCCGAGCTGGGCCCCGTCAAAGGGGTCCTCGGCTGAGTGTGGGAATGAGAGCGGATGGTCGATGGTTGGCTTTGGGGCACTGAATGAGTCCTATGGTCGGACTGACCTCTGCTAGACCGAGAGGGACTCGACCTATGATGAGAGTTGTGAATTACGGGAGAAAGGGAATCCTCCCTGTATGTTCCTCCCCCCGAGCTGGCACCCTTGGGAGAGTTCTGGTCCGGTGAGGGTGATGGTGTAGGAGTTTTAGGCTTTTCGCATGCTCCTTGACGGAGGCTTTTGCTCTTGCGGTTCTTAGCCATTGCTACTAAGATGATTGCAAGATGATTTTGATTAGAAATTTGGCTTAAATATTTTTGAAAGTCTTCCCCACAGACGGCGCCAAATTGTTTCGGATGAAAACAATGGGGCCTTGCCGAAGGCCCGCTGAAGTGGCTGAAGACTAGTCCGGTCCAATTGATGCTGGGCCGAAGGTTTCCTGCACAACTAAAACACGTAAACTGTTATCGGGGGTGGATCCGAGGAAGACCCCTCCGATGCCGAAGTCAAACAGTGTTTAGAGAGAAAAGGCTATGCAAGAGATTTAATGCTTGAGGCTTTGTTGTGTTGTCCCTTTTGAATGAATGAATTGAAGGCTTTTATACCTTTGCACATGATGAGAGGAGAGTAATTGGGCCTTTAAATAGTCATGGGCTGACCATGGCAATTCGGACCAAAGGACTCTTGGTTGACTTGGCTTGATTGGAGGCTCGGGCCTTGACCTTGGAATATGAAGTCATTTAGTGACCAGGCCCAATAAGATAATTGGACCCAAATACATGACTAGGCCCAATTAGATAAATTGGACCCAAATAACCACTATTATATGTTGTGTGGCCTGGGAAGGAATTAATTAAAAAATGAAACTGTATTTGATGATCGCTTTGTTTCACATTTACGAATTAAAGATATATGGTTTGGTAAAATTGGTACACACAATGTAACACCTATAAATTTTACTCTCTTAAGGCAAGCAAATAAAGGTCAGGTTTGATTCTTATGGTCTGTTCTGATTTATTAAACTAAACTGAACTGAACTAGACCGAATTGATTGGAGGTGAATTGAACTAAATAGAACTGAAATTAGGAGCTGAATTGAAATGACTGAACTAATTGGAGCTGAATTGAAATTCAGCTGAAGAGAATAGACCCTTAGTAAGGAGCTAAAAGATCGATGTTGAGAGATCGAGTCCTTGAATCGGTTAATAGTTTAAGTTAACCTAGATGCGTCCAATTAAGGCTTGATGGCATTACAACAAGAATATGTTCATAGGTAAACTTACCATAAACTTATCGTGAAACATGAAAAAATCACCCCTAAACATAATATTATGGAACCATTAGTTTTTAAAAATATATAGAAAACGATAATCAAGTTAAGCCATAAAATATGGTCAAGTACATACGCCTCATACAAGATTTTGGATTATCAATCTACGATAAGATTTGAGTCAAGATTCTTTCTTGTAATGATTTATTATAGGTTTCTTAAATTATCCCTTAAAATGAAAAAATAGAGGGGTATATGCCTGTAAAAAAAAAAAAAAAAAAAAAAAAAAAAAAAAAAAAAAAAGAAGAAGAGATATGACCCAAGGTTGTAGTGCGTAGCATGAAATGATAAAGGTATTCTCATAGTGACTGAGCATCACTGCTTTTTCCCAAAGGAATATCAACTTTGCCATCAATCAACTAATATGAGTTTAGCTTTGGTGTTTAGTGGAAGATGTAATGATTAGTAGTAAGTACTACTTATGATTTATAACAAAGAGTTATATTTTTAATTTAGGTTCCCATGAATTAGTTTTAATGAGGGATTATTCCTGTCAATTTTAGAATTTGGAAATAGCCATTATCCCAACTTCTTGCATGTCCCTACTAGTAGGTTTAATCAAGAATAATTTGCCTAGTATGCTACTCCTAGTTCGTATCTATCTATCTATCACACCTAACATATCTACGCTTACTAAATACTCCTATTACTTTCAATTGATTTTCCTTTATGTTTAGGTTGATCGCCTAATTCTAGATAAGATCACAAGGAATCACCCTCATAATGTGAGTCAATGTAAAATTACATTATTGAGGGCAAGACTTCAACGGAATAGTCTAACGAGTACCTATTTTAAGACATTAAAAGTTATCTCAAAACTGTCTTAATTAAAAATTCATTATATGTCCGTGGTAGCAATATTTTTGCTAAAAAACATGATACATTTTTTTAAAAGATGCATTTTTCGCTTTAGTTTTGTGGTAGATGTACAAATATCCCTGTATATCGTCTTGAGACTTTTTAGTTTTTATTATGAAGTAGCTTTTGTTCAAAACTTTAAAAGCCACTTTAAGCAAACACATGGTGTAAATTAAAGTAAATATTTGTGAATATTAACTAGCATTAATTTATGTACAACACAAATTCACTTCATATGTTTTTAGTAAGAATACATACATTATATTTACATTATTTATTTACCTATTTTTATTTTAGTTCAAATTTTAGCTATGAAGTCAACTTGGTATTTTTTTAGAATTGGATTTATCTAAACTATTTTTTTCCAAATCTATCTCATTTGAACCTATGTGAGCAAGTAACCTTTATTTGAACTTATTTTTCTAATGACCTAAATCTATATATAGTACTACATAACTCTACATGCAACCTTCAAAATTATCTTTGGTATATGGATTAGTAAAAATGTCTAGAGTTTACGGACAATCCTCTTCGTTGCTATAATTAAACATTGGGTAAATATGAATGGCAATGATGCTTGGCGTGATTAGTTAGCCATTAGATCAATTTCGCCTTTTATTACTGATTTTCATTATGAGTTTAGATTAAACAAAAAGTGTTGCTTTAATTCTATATATCTTATTGTAGAATTTAATGATGATCATGTTAAAATAATATTAATAAAATAGTTATTAAAATAATTTATTTTTTTTTAAAAAAAAAAAAAAAAAAAAAACAGATAGAGCAATGAATGGCCACCAAACAGCACAAGCACGGCAAAATTGATGATGTGGGGAATTTAATTAATGAAATACTATAATGCAGGCATTTTTCATTTCTCATACGAAGGGACCAATTTTAATGATTAGAAAAAGAAATAGAAAACAATAAGCACTTTTAAAGGACCCTATTTAACTAATATACTAATAATCTCTTCTTAATAAATCAATGAGATTAGTGCATGCTGATTGAAGCACCATCTTCTAATAGGCTATTATCTTCTTTTTTCCGTTAGAATTTTGAGGAATGATTGGCTTCTTAATGTACACAATATTTCTTTGAAATGATACCACTATATATAATTATACTATATGTTTATAAGAGCAATTACTTCTTTTCTTACTTTATATTGGATGGGTTTATGAGATGGACCAAATGGTATAAGATTGTCTTTTGATGCACAAGAATATAGTTGAAGATATCAAGTCTCAACTACAACCACTACATATGATTTGCCGACTTTAGCCTAATTTAGCATACAAACTTTACCTTTGTTCTTATTTCTTTCTCGTATGAGATATATATATATATACTTGGATCACTCGGTGTAGGTATGAGATATATATGATTACGAAGATGTATATCTTCTTTAAAATATAGCACAATAATATATTAATTTGTCATAATTGTTGAGTTATTTGAAGAAACATTACTAAGTACTCCATAACTTTTACGGAGTACCAATTAATCTAATCTTAAGTTTCTAGGTCAGAGATGGAGAGTATAAAAAAAAAAAATAGTAGGCGAAGACAATAATGTTTTAGAGATTCCTATGGTAGGAATATACCAAACTTGTCAAAAGATCTAAAAAAATCTTGATCATGCACATCCTAAGCAATTGGCAAACCATAATGCGCCAAGAAAACCAATGAATTGACGGGAAAATGTAGAAGAAACCCTTAGTTATTTCAATGATATGATTTGAACAAGAGTGGGGACTAGCTCGCTCTAGCTAGGGACGTTAGTACGTAGCTAGGCTTTATAAATTGCTGCTGCTGGCTTTGTTGTTACGCTGATAAGATTAGGCACTTCAGGCCCATATCACATGAACCATTATATCAATCTCTTTAGTCCAATCAAACGCATGACCGTTAAATTACCCCTTTTGTCTCTTAAAGTTTGTCATTAGATTTCTTATGTATGTACTATTCGTTTTAAATTTGCTTATACCATACAGAATAACGGTTACAAAGGACTACAATTGTCACTATGGCAAAGTTAAGAATGAGTTGCGAGGAAACAAATGAAAACGGAGGATGTATTATTACGGATTAGTACTATTTCAGCTTTTATAAAATAGCTATTTAAGAAGTTTAGTCTCTTTACAAAGGTAGTTGAAATTGAATGGGGTAGTTAGCAATTAATTGACTACCTTGATAGCGGCTAATATTGGAATTTTTGAAAATAAATTATTGAAAAGAAAGAAATTGCATGGACGAGGAAGTATGAACTGGCCAAATTTAGGCGAAGAAGATCTTGTTTGGATTCATGGAGTATGATATAACTAACCGTGTGGACCCTTTGGTAACGATTTAATGACTTCTGTACCAAACCTTTTTGAACTACTTCGTATAATCATAATCAGTATACATATAATAAACAGATATACTCCACCTCTCTAATACTTTATTCTATTTTAAGTTGTACCATATTGCATACTCATACTAACTTTCACTAAGTAACACTATAGTTTAACACTTGACAATAGAGAGGAGGTAAGAGAATCTCTCTCTACTCCCAAGCAAATATAATTGATCTCGCACGAATTCGTGAGTCGTGATCTCAAAGTCACAAGGTGAATTAGTTAATTGTATTACAGTGATTTTGTAGATATATGTCATTTCTGTAATAACAATACAATTTTTTAAGTATACCTTTTCATTCAATTTTTTTTTATTTTCTTACTTAAATATTTATGGCTATTAAAACACATTTAAATCATTTTATTTTATCAAATACTATATTTTAAGTTGACCATGAGTCAAGAAGTTTGTAGAATCATCTAAAAAATTGATTTGATTAGAATATATTTAAATGGAGTATTTGTTTGTTATTGCACACGTGATGAGAAGCTAGAATCTTAAAACAGAAGCAAATGTGGAAGCAAAAACACAGAAAATGAGGAGGGTGTCAAAATCGGGTATTATAGTGGAAACAAAGACCACTATCTTAAGACACAATGAGCTCAAGTTTCCATTCGCAATCATTCTTAGACGATAATATGTCTGCTTAGTGCATTTTTGTTGTTCAACATTTTCTAGTGCTTTTTATTTTCTTGTACTTCTTAAAGAGAAACATGCCATTCACATAATTTTAAAGTCTTACTAATTCAAGTTTGTTTTCTTTCTTCTTCCTTGATTGGATATTAACTATGCATGTACAAGACTCTACTCCGTAATAAATAATATTAAAAATATTTTCAAATACTATTTTAGGTTGCACCATGCTCCGGAAAGTAAGGTTGAGCATCATGAAATTAGATGGTGTTTTCTAACGCAAACTTATTGAGGAAACCCGAGTTTTAATCAAACTAATTTTTAAAAATGAGTGTCAAAGATTTGATATTTCAATTACTAGGTTCATTTGGCATGGTGAATTCGTATTAAAGGTTTAAGGCAGAGGGTAAAAAAAAAACTCAAAGATGGTGGACCTTTAATAGGCTGAACCAAATTTTGAATCAGTTACAGAAAATTTGTGTGGCAAATATCTGAATTCTATCATTCTCAACCATACAAATTCTTGGCTACATTCTAGTGCAGTCAAGCTAGCTGCAACAACATTAAATATGAATATATAGTACGTTAAAATGAACATACGTTTTTTTTTCTTCCTTATTTCTTAATTCTCTTTTTTCTTCTTCCTTAGCTCTATTATTTTTCTCTCTCTTCAGTTTTCTTCTTAATTTAAAATTTTCTCTCTCCTCTTTACCTTACTTCCCTTCAATCTTTAAAGTTTTCTTCTTCTTTATATAAAATTTTGAGTTAGTAATTTGTGTTTTGATGGGTATACTCCTTTCTTTCTAAATCTATGAGTTTCAGATTCAATCATTTGGCTTTATCAAAGAGGAAAGAAAAAAATGGAGGAGAGAGAAAGTTGAGGTCAAAGAAAACAATGGAGGTTAGATTTTATCATTTTGTAATTGTATTTTGTATGATTTCGTTGATCATGCATGATAATTTATTGTTTGATTATTTGAAATTATTATGAGTCTGTGATGAATATCAATTAAATTGCTTAATTGTTAATGAATATCAATTGTATTGCTTAATTTGTAGTTATTTTCTCTCTCCCCTATCTTTCTCTCTCTCTTTTGATTTTTTTCTTTTGATTTCTAATCATGTTACAAATCAATAATTATTTTCTCTATGATGAATCAAGATTAGATTTAAGGTGTATAATCAATTTTTTAGAGTTTCAATAATTACAATCGATCTTGAATATAATTTCTGTAAAAAAAAACTGAATACGTAGGAATTTAAAATGAACATCTTTTACAAAATGAGCATTTAGTACACCGAAAATGAATATTAAATACATAAAAAATGAACATATTTCAACAATTTATTTTATCTTTATTTTTCATTAATAATTATGTACAATGAATTTGAACCTTTATGAAAATCATGTTCATTTTAATATCCTAAATGTTCATAACTTTTTTTTACATGTTCATTTTATAAGTGTTCATTTTTTAATACTAAATGTTCATTTTTATTAGGTTGAAGGTAAAATATAATACGTTGAAAGTTAAACTATCTGAACATTTATGTTGAAAATCTGAACAATTTATTATGAATATATATGTTTCGTTATTCTTTACGAACATATCTGTTATTGATTATGAACACATATGACATATAGAGTGAATATTATTTATATTTTTAAGTATTGTATTGATGATTATATATTTTAAACATTCTAAATAATTATTATGAAGATATTTTGTGATGATTATGAAAATTTTGATTATTTGTTATATTTTAGTGAGTACAGATTAATTGTATCTGTAGAAGACAAAGACTCTGAATTAGTGAAGAAACAACTAAGAAGTGATGAAGAAGTATGTGATATGTACAATGAATTTTCCTTTAAGTTGGAGAATTTCCGATGTATATGATCCCAATTTTATGGTTGTATGATAAAGGTTCATTTCTAATATACTAAATGTTCATTTCTTTTTTTTTTTTTGACATGTTCACTTTTTATTACCGAATATTCATTTTTATTACTGAACATTTATTTTTTTGTGTTCATTTTTCTAACTAAATGTTCATTTTTAAGGTCGTGGTCTAGCAAATTTATGATTATATGATAATTAGATTCATTTTTAATAAATGATCATTTCCTTATAACATGTTCACTTTTTAGTATTAAATGTTCATTTTTTGTTATTATATGTTCATTTTTTTTTATGTTCATATTTTTCAACTAAATGTTTATTTTTTATTTGGGCCGCGCGTTTTGGGCCTCACTTGTTGTAACTATCTTAGCCGCATTAGAGTGCAGCCAAGACCAATTGTCTCAACCAGGCTACGTAATATAATGAAGGTGGATCAATTTAATTTCTTGCCTGATCCAAGCCCATCAGCGCATTCCTTTTACAGAACCAACAACCAAGGCCTTCGCTAATGCCCTCAGTTTGCAAACGCAAGATATACAGACTACATAGTACATTATTCTGAACTCATGCTAATCTTTCATCATCATACTCGCTAATGTAGAAATTATGAAGGCGCGATATGATGGTTCTACCCAAGCGCACTTTAAGCAATATTCCCTCTATCTAAAGGGCAAAGTTCCGCCACTCTACATCCTAGCTATCGGCCTGTCAACTAAGGATTTAAAGAATGCAATGAGCTCGCTCTTCAGCTTCTTGTTCAACAACTTCTGCCATCACATTTGTTCGATGCCACGAAAGCCTCAAGTTGCCCTACTATAGCCAAGCTAATTTCTAAGAATATTACAGGTGATCTTATTTATAGTTATGGTAAATGAAATACACAATTTTCTAATACTAGTATTTGTTATCTCCCATCCATTAATTCAATACAGTAAGACTTGTTAAACTAGGCATCTTATTTCAAACAAAGGTAAGACTGTAAGAAAGAGAACTTCCAGTACTTAGTTAATTTCTTAGTTCTACAAATGTAGCAACGAAAAACAAAAAGAACTCAAAAGAGAAGCCATCAACACCAAAAACACAGGTACTTTAGCTTTTAAGAGGAGAGTGGTAGAGTCGTAGAGCTATAGATATTTAATAGAATGATACAGTCCAATACGGTAGGTTAGAGATGATAAATACAGATATAAAGTTGTCATATGATAAAAGCAAATGTGAATAACACGATCAAATTGGAAAATAGTGCCATAGATGTATGTTACTAATTGTACTCATTGTTTGAATAATGAACGAAAAGTGAAAAAAAAATCCATCCATGATAGGGTTCTTGTTTCCCTTTTCCTGTTCCACTAATCCACCAACAACGCAACTATCCTTTTGTTTCATTATTTGAAAGTTGATATAACAGAGAGCATTAATTCACAGTTGTAATGATTCAGCGACTATATATTTTTGGTAGAACAGAGAAAAATTAACATTATATTTCATCTTACTAAAAAAAATTTGGGGACAGATTCACCGACAGTCGACAGAGGAAGAGGGAACACCATAAACTCATAAAGCATAGAGTTTGTTTAGTGCACACAACAATTTCATTTCAGGCGCAACAGATTGATTAAATTAATTAATTGATGTGATGTAATCACGTCAAGTTTTCAAGTTACAAACACATAAAATTGACGACAAAGAATGCAACTTATATACAGCCAGAGTAAAGTGACAAATTTGCAATATCAAGAATTTTGATATTCTACAAGACTAGCCAAGCTACAGAAATTTTATGCAATTCCCACACTTTCTGGATACTATAGATTTGTAGTGATCAAATCTCATAAAATGGAGCAAAAGAAATACGAAGTAGATATCTAGACAGTCATCACATGTTTTCCAATGGCCAAAAATTAACTTTTTTTTAAAAAAAAAAAAAAAAACACAGCAGTGCTGTGTAATGGTCTATGAGGTCTTCTGATCCCTTTACAGGCTTCAAAGCACAAAAATAGAGGTTGTTTGATTGGTTTGTTGTTAAAAAAATTAAATATAATAATAAAGAAAGGACAATCAACTTACAAAAAAAAAGTGCATTAAAAGAGAATTTGCTTTTGATATGCTGTAAAACTTCAGAAATGCTGCTTACAAAAAAATGTTTCTCTCAAATCAAATACTCGTATTCAGGAACCTATTTCTATTTACATGACATGGTAAATTGGTAATGCATCCTTAATAGATACAAAAAGGTTGGTATTTCAGATGGGAACTAAATAAAGAATGTGACGAATCCCAGAAACTAGTAGTGCAAAGTTTTTTACAAACTAAACAATAAAGAAGATAAACACCACCAAGAAAAAAATCAAAACACCAAATAGTTTGAATAGCAAGGACCTGTTTGATGATATACGAGTTAAATGTTTCAGTAAAGCACTGTGAGCACCTTCCACATTGCTCAGGGACTCTTCCATGTTATCGTCAATCCTTGTTGCAACAAAGGTCTAATTAGAATTTATGAGCAAATTATGAATCAAACTAAATGCAAATGGTTGAGCTCTACAAATGACTATACACCCAATGACCCAAACAAATGTGATTTTAAGCAACCTGGAGGGTGATGATTATTTTTTTTAAAAAAATGCCAGCATATACATATGGATTATAGAAGGTGATAAATACAGTTACAAGACCAACCTAATTAGAAGCTCCCCCTGATGCGCAACCGTTGTAGCCAGATGCGTAAAGATCCCACTTAACTCTGAGATTGTAGATTCTACATTCTGGAGAGCTGTGGCACGATAATGATTCTCTTGCTGAGGAGCAGCTTGCTGAAGCATAGACATTTCCATGTTGTTGGATGGTATAGTCTCGGTACCCATTCTCCGCCTGCAGTAGCAAATTCCAAGTAATATAAGGCAATGGTTACCTCTCAAGAGTCTCAACTCTAAAGCAGTACACACGATTACCTTCAGCTTAAAACAAAGCATCTGCTACTAACTTTAAACAACTAAGCAAGCAAAAAACTAAATTTGGTTAAAGAAGATACCTAAGTTGACTCCCGGACTGAGCTCCACTTGATGATTGTCTGCTGGGCAAAGCACACAATGATTAGAAAATTGATGCCGATAGTCAGAACTTATATTATGCCTACACAGATGCAATGCAAGAGGTTGCTGTAAAGCTATGTAATTGCATTATAAACATAGCAGGTCTAAAGATTATGGACGAAATTACTGACAGGGTAGGTTGCACACTTGCAGAGACATTTGATGAATTCGACCATGGAGGTGGCTCATTTATGGCTTTAGCAGAACGCTGAAACGGATTATCTCTAGATGCATTAGCTGAAAAT
The DNA here is from genome assembly GCF_001683475.1 of Chenopodium quinoa. Classification (NCBI taxonomy): domain Eukaryota; kingdom Viridiplantae; phylum Streptophyta; class Magnoliopsida; order Caryophyllales; family Amaranthaceae; genus Chenopodium; species Chenopodium quinoa. The sequence continues at coordinate 1,929,055 of NW_018743199.1, read as the reverse complement.
AACTGTTTCCTGGTTTCATGGGCCTTGATATTCTGTAAAGCAGAAGAAAATGACAAGTACGTTAAACAAATACTACGTAATAATAATAATAAAGCATAGCAGTGAATTCAAAACTTCCACCACGTAAGACATGCCTCTGTTCTAGTAGTCAATACTTCCTGGAACTGCTTTGTAGCTGCCATCAGTCTGTTTTTTATGTCATCACAAACAGCATTTGCATGAATGGCCTTATCATCTGAATAACTTTTAGTTGTTTCACTGTTTTGAAGATTTTGTAGATCTGCAACTGCTACATTGAGTGCCGTAATATCGTCTTTAATCAACGCAGTGAGCTCTTGTATCTCTTTCGTAGGATCGTTAAACATAGAAGACGTCTTTGCCACTAAAAAATTATGAAAATATATAAATTAATATCAGATATGTATAATCTGCTTTTACTTATTCAGTATTGACTTGTAAGCACCATAAATAAAGTCAAATGAGGAATGTGAAACAATTACCACTGCAGATTTAAGGCCATAAGCACAAGGCACAACTGCACAAGCCAATCAACACGGATGCCAACTCTTTGGAAATAACTGAATAAGGCTATGGTGAACAAGGGGATTGCGAGTCTTCAAAAAAAATAAGGGGGTTGCGAAAAGACTTAAAAGAGGGTTGCAAGGGTGCAAAAAGACTTGAACACCAGCTTTAGTTAAACTTTTCAGCGTCACAGATATATATGAGTTAAACATGAAAGCAGAGCAGACCACTATAACAATTAATTAGTACTACCTCCCTATACATAGATCATATAGTCCTTGCAAACCACGCATTGATGACTTCCGATTGAAACCAGTCAAAGCACTTAGGATTTAGCAACTACAAAAAGAGAAGAAAGTACAAGAAAGCAAAAGACTGTTAGGCTAAAAAAAGGCAGAGAATCAGTACACTTGTTTCTTCCCGAAACCTCCCCCCCCCCCCCCCCCCTCTCTCCCAGCCCCAAGTTTTCAAATATGCTGGACCTCCTATAAAACTATTACTAAATGGTAAACAAATGAATATTCTTACTCACCACTTTAGCACTTACTACATGCTCTCCTAATCTCCTATACAGAAAATCACACCTAACTACCTAAGATGAAACAAACACATCATGCGTACACAAAGTACACAGTGATCTATATGTACATAGAATTTCAAGTTGTCAAGAACACTGCAAATGGTGGTAAAGCTCAAACTATTGCTTTTCTAATCAAGCCTTCCCAGAAATCGCCTGAGTAAAACTGCTAGTGATATAGTTGTTTTATTTTACACCAGCACAAACTACATTGATTATTCATCTACAAAACAAGTCTACATTACATACTATAAACATCAATATAATAAATGTTTGTTTTAACATAGATGCCGTATGAGTGTCAGACATGAGTATCGATCGAGAATCTGACATGAAACACTCTTTACTTGAAGAAAAGGTGACACAGTTTCAAATGTCCAAATTTGATTTATGGTGTACGGGCATGGGATAAAGTGTATGCAAAACCACCCGATTGGAGTTTCAACTATCTAATATAGATACTTAATTTTAAAAAATACGAAGTACAAGTGTACAACTAGCAAGTAAAACAAAGAAATTTGTGTACACTATACAGTACCCCAAATCCCTAATAATAAACTACTCGCACTACCTTAGGGCATAAATCGTAAATTCAAATTACTGCACTATTAGTCCATCAGACATTAACTGTCTTTTTCAACCCCGGAAAATCCTAGACAATTCTACTGATCCAAATTTAACATTGTATAAGTAGTAAAAGATTTTAATGGTCAGCAGGTCAGGGGTATGATTCATAAAGTGTGCAAAGCTAATTGTCCTAACTAGTTTGGAACAGGGAGAATAGTTCATTGTAACAATTTCACTTTTTCACAATTCATTCACAAACATTAATCTCAATCATTTAATGCTGTAATAAGGGTGATGCAACACTAAATTTTCCCGTAATCTCAAAACATTATGTGTTTATTCAGATAAGGACATTAATACAGTAGTAAACTATACTTAATCAACTACAGGTTCATATGTTAATCAACCCATTTCATCCCTTTTCAATCCTAAGTACATAAATCCCTAATTTTACCTAAAAAAATTAAAATGTGAAATATGAGATTCCAAATCAAAAATGACAAATCAATAAAATCAAATTTTCAAAACCCTCAATTTCTTGGCAGCATGAAATCAAACTCAGCAATAATTCAACAATACAAACAGCAAATAATCACATAATTCAATATCAATCGAATCATAAGTACTTAATCAATCGAGTAATTAGGGTGTTTATGATGATAATTACTTTGGGAAAGGCGGGCGATTTTCCTAGAAGCTTCGTGAATACCCAACCCGATTCGAGAAGCCTTCGTATTGAATTCGGATCTAGTAGACGACGAGGGCGTTTGCTCCGCCGATTGGTTCGCCGTAGTTGGATGAATTCCGGCGGAATTGACGGCGGCGGAAATGCCCTCGATCTTCATCAATGTTTCTGATAATGATCGGAATTCCGCCGTCCGATCTCGATAAGAGGTGATTCTGATGGAAGCCATTGATGAGTTTGGTGGGTAGAGGAAGGAGGAGAAGAGCTGATATTCGGACAAGAGTTTAACAGTTGGAAATGGAAGTTGGGATTTCCCTTTCGATTCCTTTGCCTTTTCCCTTCATCTCCCACCTCCCTCTATTAGGGATTTTGGGTGGCAAAAGAATAATTTTATAACCAACTAATGATTGAGAATTTGAGATCTAATAGACTAGTCGATCATGGGCCGTGTGGCCCATGTCGATTAGCTATCAATCAGAGTTGGGAATAGGTAGAGTGGTATTTGAGCCGAATATAAAAATGGTCTGACTTGTAGCAAGTTTGATATAAGGTTCATGAATAATTGAATATCATTATTTAATTTTGGCAAAAAATTTGACATAAGCATGATATTACAGTCTTAGCTAGGGGTGTACAAAAATTGGCCCGGACCTGAAATCGGACCTGAACCGACCTGAACCGGACCGGACCTGACCCGGACCTGTTGATTCAGGTCCGGTCCCGGTTCTTAAAAATCCAGGTTCCCGGTCCCGGTCCGGACCCGGTCCAAACCCGGGGTTTTCAGGTCCGGACCTGAAACCCGGGAAAATCGTAAAAAAAATAAAAAAAAAATAAAAAAATAAAAAGAAAACCAAACTCTGAAAAATTGAAACTGAGTTTTCGTGGACTTATTTGTATTTTCGGTGGACTCATTTGTATTTTTGGTGTTTGAGAATCGGGACTTTATAGACTTTATGTAGTTTTGTAATTGATAATTTTGGTTTGTATGTAATTATTAAATTATGCAACAGGTCTAAAAATCACAAAACAGGTCCATATGCAGGTCCAACAGGTTTTGTATTAAAAAAAAAACGAAAAAGACACAAAACAGGTCCATTCAGGTCCAAACCCGGACCGGACCTGATTTTTCAGGTCTGGCCCAGAACCGGACCTGTTAATTCAGGTCCGGTCCCCGGTCCTCATAATTACCCAATTCAGGTCCCCGGTCCAAACAGGTCCGGTCCAGGTCCGGTCCGGTTTTGGACCGGTGTACACCCCTAGTCTTAGCAACACATCAACATGCTCGCTGCCCAAAAGAGTTCGTGAACTTAGCTCAACATGTGGTCCAAGTCATGCTTAAGTCTCGAATCGTGAAAGATTAGCACATATTTTCTTGGCTTTCTTATAAGTTCAAATGCTCAATGTGGATAAGTTCATCCACAAGACCTAATGTTAGGCAAGTTTGGATAAGCCCTAATGATTTATTTGGCTATGGATTAATAGGATAATCAAATACACATACATGACCTTTAATAGCCAATATAATCACAATTACATAAGATATATAATTTTAGCCAATCCATTAATGTTTTGGCTATAGAAAGTCTAATGCACATACATGATCTTTGATGGATAATTAGGTATTATACTCACAAATAAGTCTATGTACATAAGAAGCTTAATTTCAACTAATCCATGGATAATTTGGCTATAGACTATCCAATACACAAACATGACTTTTGGTAAATAATTGGACATCTTATAATTGTGGATAATTCCTCTTTTTACAATTATATGGGTGATTTGAAATTTATCTGAGGAAACATATATGATTGCTAAGAGAATTCAATGTCTTTTTACCTATGTACCTTTTATTTTTTTTATTTTTTTTATTTTTACTCTACTTTATTTAATTAATGTAAAAAATAGTACTTATATTAATTAAATACTACTTTCATACTTTTTATTTCATTTCAAACTTGTGTCCTAGCATTATAATACAGCTAATGGAATTAGAAAACTGTTAATGCTAAATTTGTATAAGTTATTTAGACTTTATAAAATTATCAAGGAAAAATGGAATCAATGCATATAAAATTTTACTATATTATTGTGTTAGTATTGAATTTATAAAATATTTTTGGTTTACATAGTTTTTTACACCTCCTAGTACATTATTATATGCTGTAAATCCTAGGGTGTCGATTTGTCAAATATTAGTAAGAACATACACATGCCAATGCGCTCCCTCTAAAAAAATACCCAAGTCATCACAAAAATAATTGTTTTACCAAGTTTACAACTACTAATTGTCATATTTACATAAGATATAAGAATATTTTTTTGTTGTTTATTACTTTTTAGCATGTCCTAGTAAGTTAATTATATTCTATAAATCATAGAATGTCAAAATTATCCAAAAATCCAGTATTATTAACACCACATGCTAATGCGCTTTCTCCAAAAATTACAAAATTAATCATATACTAGTAAATGAAAATCTACCTATATTAATTGTAATATTCCAAAAGAAGGTTGTCCGTACATTTTGGAAAATCTTACCACCAAACCTCTATATATACATTAAACACTTTGGAGGGGCGATCCTAAACACACTATATATTTAGCCCCAAATTATCCTTAGAATGACACTCACCCCAAAGTCAAATTTCTCCCTTTGAATACATAACTTCTTTTGTTAAACAAAACAATTATTTATCAAAAAAAAAACATATGGAAGAAACATTTGTCTTGATAGTGGGAGCGGGTCCCGCAGGACTTGGCATTGCTGCATGCTTAACCAAAAAATTTATTCCCTATATTGTTCTTGAAAAGGAAGATTGTTGTGCTTCTCTGTGGAAGAAACGTGCATATGATCGATGTCATCTTCATCTAGCAAAAGAATTTTGCTCATTACCTCATAAGCCGCATGCACCACAAGCCAAGAAGTATATGAGTAAGAATGATTTCATAGAGTACATTGATGATTATGTTTTAGACTTTGATATTAGGCCGCGATACTTTCACTCAGTTGAATCTGCATCATTTGATGAAGCCAAGGAAAAATGGCTAGTTGAAGCAAAGGACATTTTTGCGAACGCATCTAAATTTTTTGTCGCGAGTTTTTTGGTAGTCGCGACAGGTGAAAATGGCAAGGGTTACATCCCCAATATCCCCGGTTCAAACGATTTCAAGGGAGATATAATACACTCTAGTGAATATAAGTCTGGGCGTGAGTTTCAAGACAAAAATGTTTTGGTCGTTGGTTGTGGTAATTCTGGGATGGAAATTAGTTATGATTTATGTAATTCGGGAGCCAACACTTCAATTATTATCAGAAATCCGGTTAGTTTTTATTATCACAATTTTTTTTATCTTGTGTATATAACAAACACAACTATATTGTACTTATGTGTTGGTTTTGTTGATAATTGGTTCATATAGGTTCATGTGGTTGCAAGAGAAATGATATTTGCAGGGATGCACTTGCTAAAGTACTTTAGTTTACCAATTGTGGACGCTCTAGTCACTCTTGCTAGCACATTAAAATACGGGAATTTGTCAAAGTATGGAATTTATCGACCAAATGAAGGCCCTTTTTTACTTAAGGCAACCAAGGGAAGAAGCCCTGTAATTGATGTGGGAACAATAGCCAAAATTCAATCTGGAGAAATTAAGGTAAATTATTTATTTGTAATAATAATTGGCCATTAAATATTTTAATCAATAATACTATTAATTAAGCATAGTATTTAATTATATTTCATCCCTTGAATAGTTTGTTGTTTCACTACTGTATGGGAACAATCTTAATAACATTATTAAGTTAAATTACTAAGTACCATGAATCCTTCCATTAAAAATTTGTTATTCTATATATGTTCTGATATTTTATATGCACATTTCTCACCTCAATTTTTTATTTGTAAAACATGTAGGTTTTAACAGGAATTGAGAGAATTAACAAGAGCAAAGTCATATTCGAAGACAAAGTTGAACTAAGCTTTGATGCAATAATATTTGCAACTGGATTCAAAAGCATGGCTTGTGAATGGCTAAAGGTTTGTACATTACCTCGAAGTTTATGTAATAAATTAAGTAATAATCCAATCTTAGTATTACACACACATGCACGCGCATAGAGATTAATTATATTATTTATGCACTATTTCTCAATTGGGTTTACCTTAATAAAACCGTAAGTATTATATATTATTATAGCATAGACACTTAATGAAATTGTTTTTGTTTTTTTAGGATTATGATTTTATACTAAAAAACGATGGCTTTCCAAAGAATCATTTCCCAAATCACTGGAAAGGAGAGAATAAATTATATTGTGCTGGATTATCAAGAATGGGACTACAAGGTGTTTCAAAGGATGCCATAGTCATTGCCAACGATATTGAGATGGTTTTAAGAACTATGCTTCGAAACTGAAGAAATTAAAGTTATTACATAAAAACTTAGTGGCTAGTGCTGAATTTTCTATTTTTTTTTATTGCTACTTTGTTCTACCTAGTTTACTTTTTGTATAGTCTCGTTAATGCTTTTATGTACATAAGTGAAAATCTAAAATAAATATACATCTTGCTGTCAAATTCTTCAAAAATTCTCAAATAATGCATCTTTTATATCAAATATTCATTGTCTAACTTGTGCTTTTAGCATTGTATTTAATTTATTCTTAAAAGGATGAAGGAGCTTAATTTACACTAACGTATGAGCCACTTTCTTAGTAATATTTTAAAGGCACATGGATATGTAGGGTTATGTTTAGTTCAAAGTTGATCATATGTGGACACGACCTGACCATTTTGGGTAAGTTTGGGCACAAACTTTTAGGCCCGAAGTTTGGCCCGACCCGACCAGGGAGTTGGGCAAAAATTTTAGGCCATAGCCCGACCTGTCAATGATCATCTCTAGATTAGTTTAACTTATTCAAGTTCATGTTTGATTATTAAATAATTAATTATTTGATCAAAATATATTAGACTACATCAGGATAAGTTGTACTATCTTAATATTTGTGCTTATCCATTGTTAATAAAATTACAAAAAAAAAAAAAAATTATATTTAAAAAGTGCATATTAATGTGAATCTAATGGTTAAACATTAGATCATATCAGGGTAAGTAAAATGAAGCATGGATACAATATAGTCTATTTTATATAATAATAAATATGCCATTGTGCCAACATTTCACCACAAACCTCCAATCCCACATTGCTCAATTTATCTTATAAATAGTTTATTAAAATTTTTAGAATCTCCTTTTAGCTTTCATTTAACTACCGAAAACATTAACTAACTTCAAAAATTGATAACACACAACGACAATATTGGTATGGATAAATTCGGTCATTGAACGAATACCCTAAAGCCAAACAATATTTCTACCTAAGCCAACCTAGCCAAGACAAGTTCATGGTAAGTAAAGGATCGTATCCACAGAGAATGGTTATGAGTACACCCAGGAATATGAAACGGTTGTAAGCTAGTTCGGTCACAAGATTAGGATTTTGATTAATTAACTACTATGGATATAAACACGAGGGGGGGGAATGAGAATCGACACCAACAAAACCAATAGATCACTACAATATGCAAACACGAACTCAAATTAGGTGATAGACAGGACACTCAACATTGTCTTCTTTCGAAGTCACAACAATAAGCATTCCTAAACCAAACTCAACTAACATGATAGGCCAACCAATTTTCAACGATGGGAAGTAGATCACTAACTCGGGTTCGTCTTTCGATCAGTTCAAGTTAGCAATAAGGCACAAGTAATTTGGGATTTCCCACCTAATTATTGCAACTAAGATAGAAATTCGGTATAATCATACAAGAAAATGCTCACAAGTAAACCTCATCTTTCAATGCAAACATATAATTGAAGGCATGATCAATAAGTGGATATCCAATTGCACATGCAATTAATCAATCCGTTAACAATCAATTATCAACCAAAAATAAACATGTAAGCACAAATATTAATTAATGCATGGCTTGGTTGGATCTTCACCCAAACCCTAGCTAAAAGACTACTCACCTGGTGAAGACTAACATAACTACAAGTTCTTCTAGATCTAGCATTAATCTAAAAGGTTGAGAGAAGGGATAAGATGAAAGTAGATTAAACTTGCAACAATAAATAAACAAGATCAAGAGCAGTAAATAACCATTCAAATCAAGTAATAAATCACATAAAAGGGATATAGTAAAAGATAGAGATTACTAAATGAAACTTCAAACTTGAGAGGAATTGTTGAAATTAAGAAAACAAACTTCAATTGATTCACTACATTGATTGAGTTGAAAGAAACTAAGCTAATTAGTGAGAGTTTAGAGTGCTAACTAAGAGATAAAGGCCTAAGAGAACTAAGGGGAAGAAGATCCGTACAAATGAAACTAAAGGGTGTATTTATATTCACAAAAGTTACATATTAAAATCTGTCAAAAAAGCTCAGGCTGATAGTTGGAGTGCTTGCTCGCTCCTAAACATAGGAGCGCCCGCTCCACCTTTGGTGCTTGCCTGCTCCTGCTGGGATGCCCTTTCCTTTTCCTTTTGGCTTTGTCTAATGCTCTTCGAATGCTTAGTTTGCTTATCAACTCTTATTTAAAACCTACCAACATGAAAACACTTACATAAGAGAGGGACTTAAATACCCAAAAACTACAATTATACACAAAATGGAGCTAGAAAGGGAATAAAGAGGGGGAAATGACTACAATATCGTATTAAAAATACCATGATAAGTGGACAAATAAAACACTTATTAGATATAAACTTCAAATGAAGATTGAAGTATTTGAACCGCTAACCTATTATAACAGACCCTTGATCGTAAACTCTAAACAACTACTAGCTCAAGACTTCATCAATTGCAAGAGTATACGATGCTAAGTTTGGTTTACTATTAAGAATTATCATCTTCTAATCTTGAGGTTGGGGGTTCAAACCTCACAAGAGACACGGATGTGAATTTCTTACCCTTTCCCTTCCCCTTCCCCTTCCCCTAACACTCAAAGTATATGACTTGCAAATATCGAATCAAAAAACAATTGGGCCTTAAACTTGTTTTATAATATCCTCTTAAAAACAAATTCCTCCCAATTCCTAGTCCAATTAATTAACCACTTAAAGCCCAAAACAAACAACCCACCCATAACCGTCAGATCAAACCATCAAGAAAACCCAAACCGTCCGATCTAGGTCACATCTAAAATCAATCTCCCTCAAAAATCCGATACTATATAAACACCATCTTCAACTTCGTCTTCTTCCTAGCTGCAAAACCATTTCTAGGGTTTAGTATCAGTAGAATCTCTCTTAGTTAACCTGCAAAATCCCACCGGAGGTTAAAGAGACGGCGTCGTTTCGCTGTCCGCCTTGACAAGCATCACTGTCAGCTTAGTCTTGGCCCTCGATTTTGCCCTTTTCTTGTCTCTTCTCAAAAAATCCCCAAAAAAATCGAGGCAGAAACCCTAATTTTCCAGATTTCGTCGGAAACTTCAACTTAATTCAACAAAAATGGCAGTGAAACCAACCAAGGCTGAGAAGAAGATCGCTTACGATCAGAAGCTATGCCAACTCTTGGACGAGTACAGCCAAGTGTTGATTGCATCAGCTGATAATGTGGGTTCGAACCAGCTTCAAGGAATTAGGCGTGGTTTGAGAGGTGATTCAGTTGTTTTGATGGGAAAGAATACTATGATGAAGAGGTCTATTAGACTTCATGCTGAAAACACTGGTAACGACAACCTGAAAAAGCTCGAACAGTTGTTGGTGGTATGTGTTGTTTTTTCAACAGTTTTTTGGTTATTTTTTTGTGGGATTTGTTTGAAATTGATGAAATTTAACTGGGTTTTGTTTGGAATTTGCAGGGAAATGTTGGTTTGATCTTTACCAAGGGTGACTTGAAGGAAGTTAGGGAGGAGATTTCCAAATACAAGGTAATTTACTATGATTTAGTTGTTTTTTAGTTGATTCTGATTTGATTTCATGCTCCAAGGCTTAATTTTGTTGTTTTATTCTATAATTTCTTGTAAATGCGATGTTTTATTCAGATATTAACTTTGTGCGTTAACTATTAGTTTTGACATTGATATAACACGAACGTTTAGTTTTATTTTCTGTGCTATTTGTTATGTGCTTGTAGTTGTGTTATGTTGAATTTGGGATCTTCATTATGCTCAACTCTGGATAATTTTGCTTATTATAATCAATGTAGATTAAATTTGTAAACCTTTGTGGAAGTTATTCGAAAGGTTAAATATTGGATCTTAGTATCAATATGAGGTTAAACACATTGTATTTATACAAGTATTTGACAATTTGGCGCTAAAAGTTTAATGTATGGTGCTATGAGTATGGACTTGATGTTTTATTGCTACCTGTGGTTGGATTTTTATTAGGTGGTAGTCTTTGTTTGTTGTTCTCCCCCTAATTACATTATAGTTGATACCAGATTCAAGCACCATTATTTGGACGATGTGTTGTACTCGGCATTCCACGAATTAGTTATGTTGGTTTATTTAATGGTGCTTATTTTTGTTACTACTCCTTACTGCGGAGTAGTTTGCCCAGGTTTATCTTGTTTTACAATATTTTGGTGTTCTATGGTGTGTATATAATTTGGTATTCCTCTGTTGAGGTTTTCTAGTTTTCTACTCTTTAATAGTTCATTCTTACATATGTGGTTTGTGCTTATTGATTTTTATGTCAATAACTTGGTCTGCATTTGACAAGTTTTGTTTTGTATGTGTGGTTGTCCATTATGATAATGCTCTCAATGTTCTCAGTAAAATAGAAACTAGACATTCTGTTAGTCTATCGAAGTATGCTTTTGATTTATTTATTTAAAGCTTTGTAGTTAATCTAAGACTTGTTATTCTAAATCATATTTTGATGTGAACAGGTTGGAGCTCCTGCTCGTGTTGGTTTGGTTGCACCAATTGATGTCGTTGTCCCACCAGGCAACACTGGTCTTGATCCATCCCAGACATCTTTCTTCCAGGTTTGTGCAATTGATATGTTTAACGAGTCTTTGTCTCTTAATTATGAAGATTATCTCATTTTGACTCATGCTTCTATCTCCAGGTTCTCAACATCCCCACCAAGATTAACAAGGGTACTGTTGAAATTATCACTGCTGTTGAGCTCATCAAGAAGGGTGACAAGGTTGGTTCATCTGAGGCTGCTCTACTAGCAAAGCTTGGAATTAGGCCCTTCTCATACGGTCTTAACATTGAGTCCGTTTATGATGATGGGTCTGTCTTCAGCCCTGAAGTTCTTGACCTTACCGAGGATGACCTTCTTTCAAGGTTTGCAACTGGTGTCTCAATGGTCACTTCTCTTTCCCTTGCCATCTCATACCCAACTCTGGCTGCTGCACCCCACATGTTCATCAATGGGTACAAGAATGTTCTTGCCATTGCTGTTGCAACTGATTACGACTTCCCTCAGGCTGAGAAAGTCAAGGAGTATCTCAAGGTTTGTTTTCTAGACAGTCATTGGTTTTCATCTTAAAGTAAAGATATAACCTTCTTATACTCTTTCATATTTCTGCAATGCAGGATCCTAGCAAGTTTGCTGCTCTTGCTGCCCCAGCTGCAGGCGGTGCTGCTCCAGCTGCAGGTGGTGCTGCTGCTGCTATTGAGGAGAAGAAGGAAGAGCCTGAAGAGGAATCAGATGATGACATTGGTTTCAGTCTCTTTGATGACTAAGTTTGCTAGTTTCTATGTTTCAAATCTTATATTAGGAGTTGTGTTTCAAAAAAATTGTTATGTTTGATTTTGTCAGCAACAATGTGTTTCACAGTATGATGGATCTTTTTAATTTAGTTCAATTTTGCTCTATCTAGCCTTTCTCATTATTGTCATGCTTGTGTTTAGGCATTTCATGTAGTCAAATATATACCCTTTGTCCGGACAGATAGGCGAATAGACCTTTGGTTTGGCTGTAGGTTTGATTGCCAGTGATTTAAGATGAAAATTCTTCTGAAGAATTATTCACTTGTGATAACAATTATGTAGGTCAATTGACCAGATTGGTAAATAAAAAAGACCTCTAGTGACAATTTGGTAAAAAAACTTACACCGTTTGGTAATAAAAGCTAACAATATGTGATAATTTGGTAAAATTAATTAACTCTGGCGACATTTAGACCAAAAAATCTATTTTTTCCGGATAAACTCTTTAAAAATCCTATTTTATTTTGTTTTGTGTTCTTAAATTTATTTTTTACATTTAAAATTTTGAATTTACATGTCATCCCTTTTTATTTCCAACTCCATTTTAAAATTTTTTTGTTAATAAGGGGTATGAAACTTAAGTGAAAATTGATACTTAACGTTTTTTTTCTTCAAATTGTTATTTCCGTAAAAAAAGGGTTGGTAAAATAACAAGAAAAACAAACTTTATTAAGCATTCGCGAGTAATTTATCAAAATTTTTTGTATTTTTTGGGTTAATTGTTGCCTGAGATGATTTTATTTACCAAATTGTCGCTTAAGGTTAGTTTTTTTTTACCAATTTGTCGCTGGAGTAAATTTTTTTACCAAATTGTCGCTAAGGGTCTTTTTTATTTACCAATCTGGTCAATTGGCCCAATTATGCACTCGTGATAACTTCCGAGTTTCGCGCTGGAGAACCATACTGGATAGTTCAGAATTTGTATTGGACTGTTGTAAACTTAGGCCGTTTAAGAAGCGTTGTAGAGAACCATATCTTTCCATCCTTTTTTCTGTTGACTTCTGTTTTCTTAAAAAATTGCCTCAAAAATTTTGACCTAAAATAGATTTGAGGTTTGTTTTGAAACAAATGACATGTTCCTTTTTTTTTTTTTTACTAGTAGTAAACTAGCAATCATTATTACTACAGCATTATTAATGGATGAAAATATTTAAATCCATTTAAGTTTTAATTTTGGGCTTACTTTAAGCTACCATTAACAGGCCTTAGAAATGGCTAGAACTTTTGAACACTCAAAGTCAAATTGTAATGGATCAACCTATATGTTATATAGCCCCGCTATGATTCGACAAAGATTTAGTTATTTGTCAAAACAAGTTGACTTTTGATTAGTTCAATTGAAAATTTCAAAATTTGCATTTACCAATTACCATACAAAGTGATGTTTAGGCAATTGGGCAACATAGAGTTGCAAAGCATATCCCTTTTCTTTTCTTTTTTTTTTTTTTCCATGTAATGAGTACCGTGGTATTGAATCTTTGAGAGTGAGGTAGAAGAGGATTAGAGGAAATCCATACTCCCAAAGTTATTTTTTTTTTTTTTACAACAAAATTGTCTTTGATGGAGTTTGATTTAGTGACCGAAAAGTTTGGAGATATAGATTAAAAGACCTATTATTACTTGGTATTTCCAAGGGGCAAGTTATAGTGATTGATTATTCAATTTGCACCTCTTATCAATCATCTTCACTTTTGGCTAATTGATATTATTTGATGTGATTATGAAGAGGTGGTAAAAAGAAGAAAGGTTTGTTTTCTTTACGCCTAAGGCTAAGGTAGAGCCGTATACTTCCTCCCACATCCAAGATAGTGCTGAAACATGTAACATCCTATATCTAGGCTAAGCACTTTTATGAGTTTATCAAAATCTAATAAAATCTTCCTTTTAATAGGTGATCCTATAATTGTAGCTAATTGTATAATTTGAATCTAATCCGTCAAAATGAATACTTAATACTACTTTTTATCACTCAATTTTTGTTGAAAATTAGAAAATTCAATCATAAATCATCACTATACTGCTATACTTTTTTTTGAATAGACTATACTGCTATACTTAAATTTGGATTACATGAGTATTTAATTTCGATTGAAGTTATGAAGGGACTATTATTTCAAAAGTTACCAAATTACCGAGACTAGCATGGATTTTATTTGTAGTATATCTATCTTATAAATTTGATAGAAAATCTTGTTAGCAATAGCAAGATTAGCAACTATCAAGTGGCCTATATTCAACAATTTTTCGATTAATTTATTTTGTTTATGATATTAGTAAACAAATAACAGCTATAACACCTTATCCAATTTACTACAGATGGACTATTATCCATTTATACCTACTAACCTCCCTTAAAAAATTATAAGACCCTATAAATAATAGATCTAGTAAGTTGGCTTATTTATTCCTTTTTTTTTTCTTTTTTTTTTGTTCTTTCTCAACTACTCCATACTAAAATATGGACCCGGATATTTTCATCAATTTTAGACAACAGGGTATTTGATATTGGGTGATAAGGTCTTTTAATTTCTAATTACAAAAATCAACTTATTGACGATGTTTGGATCTCCTCGATTGCAAGATGTATAAGCAATTAATATTCGATGAAAATCAACGACCTTAAGACCTTGACTGATATATTTTCTACTAACATTTCTAAGATATTGACAAAGACTATATAATTGTATAAGAATTTATACATGTTGTGTAGTTGGTAAATACATACGTATAAATGTCAGAATAAGTTCATTGCATTTTAAGTAATTAAATTTGTTATACTTCCAACGTTTTTCTTTTATTGCACCATAAGGACTTTTACACTATTCACTTAATTTCTTTGACCATCATTTGTGATTTATTCATTAGGAAAAACATAATCATGTGGGATCTTGTTAGATTCGTCTCGAAATTTACTTTTCAAATATCAAATTTTTATAATTTTTACAAAAGTAAATTGAAGATATTAATAACTAAAGTAATGCATTGGAAAGTGTGAAATTCCTCATGGTGCAATAAAAAAAGAACGGAGGAAGTAAGTTTTTTCATTTTAAATATCATATGTGTATATGACTTACGTAACACATGATTTGTGTGTGACATAATCATTGTTCGATATAGGAATACAAGATCTATTGAAAGCTTAGACATTTAATCGAGTTAACATTAGTTAGAGATAATTCATATAAATGGAGTTTTATATGTATAGTTTTACTATATCAATTTATTTGTAATATTTATTATGGAGTATGAGTATTATATAGTCATATACTATAATATGAATACTAATGGTAGAATTTGTATGCTGGCAAAGTGTGACATTTTTTCTAAATTGACCTATTAAGGTGTTGTTATGAATTTAATAGCTTAAGCAAAAGGAAAGATACAGATTTTTAAAACAATAGTTTTGAATTTTTGGGGTTGCATAAGAGGCTATCCCCAATAAAATTGACAACAAACCACAAAAATAAGAAATTAGTTGTCCAACGTTTAACTTTTGTAGCTTATACTTCGTAAATAATAAAGGTCTAGAAAATGACCTTTAAAAGTGTCACATTAATTTAATTAATTAAAATAGGAAACCTCATTTCCAACACTAACTTTGGGCCTCCTTATCCATTAAGACGGCCCGGCCAATTCCTTAACGTGGGGTTTTACAACATGAGAGTGTAATTACATGTCTGATTGTTTCTACTACTAATTTTTTTGTATTAAAAAATAATTAGACGTTTAAAGGCTCAAAACAATGAAAAATAGAGGTGTTGTTTTCAATCAACCTAACAAAATGGTGGTCTAATTAATTTCGTAATTCTATTCAAAAAAAAAAAAAAGAAAAATTAATTTCGTAATACCCTCTATACTTTTGAGGCGACTAATTACGTGAAAAGGACTAACGTTATAAGAACTTCTACAATATCATTTTTTCTAAGCTTCAGTGCAATGCATATTCTTAAGCATCTTCCCAATTGCATTGGCTCTCAATAGTCACTATACATAGAACTTTTCATCCATAATTGTGCGCTCACGAAAAAAGAAGTATGTAGTACTTTTTCTTACGAAACAATTCTAGTTGTATACACAAATAGCCTTATATATATACATGATACTAAGGGTCTGTTCTAATTTACTAAACTGAATTGAACTGATTGGAGTTGAACTGAACTGAAATGAACTGAACTGAGCTGAACTAAACTAAACTGTTTATGAGAGAATGAAATTAGGAATTAAACTAATTGGAGCTAATGAATTGAATTGAAATTAAGCTGAAGAGAACAGGCCCTAAGTCACTTAGTTCATGAAAACTTTTAACATCCAAACTCGAGCAAAGTCTCGAGAATTTTTAAGTTCAACATTGAATGATTGACTTAATTATCTTCAAAATACATCACAATTCATAACATATAAATTGTACATGTAGATTATACCTAATACGTACCTATACCATTTGAGTTACCGATGGATTATTTTTTCCTTTAACTCAAAATCAGATCTTTTTTAAACAACAATTGTAGATATCACTAGTCGACTTAATTTAATTAAGATTGGATGATGTGAAAATATACTCCGTATATGTATAGTAGTCATTAGTTGTTTACAAATTTTTGTATGCGGCTGATCACATGGTGCGGCAGGGGTTACTTGTATAGTGTTACTGGTTTTGTCAGGGTTTACTTGTAGGTGTTACTTGTATTCTGGGGTTACTTGTATGAGTATTACTGGTTTCGACAGGGGTTACTTGTAGGTGTTACTTGTACTATGGGGTTACTTGTACGAGTATTACTGGTTTTTGTCAGGAGTTACTTGTATTCTGGGATTACTTGTATGGGTGTTACTGGTTTTAGTTAGGGGTTACCTATAGGGTATTACTGGTTTGGTACGAGGTTTGGTCTAGGGTTACTTGTAGGTGTTATTACTTAACCCTCTACAAGTAATCCATACAAGTAACCCAAAATACAAGTAACCCCAGAATATAGGTAACACCTACAAGTCTACAAGTAACTCCAGAAACAAGTAACCCAAAATACAAGTAACCCATGCCGCACCATGTGGCCTGCCACACTGAAAAAGCTCTGTTAGTTGTTAGGTACTTGTTAGTAGCTCAAAGATAGGGATGGCAGAGACATACATATCTTATTAACAAAATCATATTCCTTGATCTTGGCAACTTGGGCAATTCCATGTGAAGATATGAAATAAATGTTGGAAAACAAGGCATATGGCCGAATTTCTCCATCTATTCAAATTCCCAAATGTTGGGCAAGTTTGGATAAGTATTAGAATAAACAAACATACTTATATTGCCTTTATCTTATAATATGCTATGAATATTCATATATTTTTCCAACAAAAGACCACAACCCATGTTCAAATTTACTACTATATACCATGATAGACCTTAGTACAAAATGGGAGTTGCACCGAAATTCTTCACATGCTTAAACGCGTTTTTCATGGGCAAACAAAGCCCCACCCATGATTACACATATAATGTATAATCTCAAATTTAATTAATCTAATTAACGAACTTTTATATGTAGAAAATTTAATTTAAACCAATGGATTACCATTACCCCACCTTTGACTATACCATAAGTCAAACTTTAAATATTAAACTTTCGTCTAGAAACAAAGAATATTTCTAGCATGTTGATTTTTCTACATTTTTTTGTCTTTTAAAGAAGGTTGTCAAATAATTTATTGATTAGCGGGCATTGGATGATGGTGACATCCATTATTTTTCATTATACAATTGATGATCATGCTTGATTCTAATCTATTTTTTACTTATTCGTTAAATCGTTCTTATACGTATGTATAGCTAGGCTGGTTAACAATGTACATATCTGAATGTGTAATGGACATTTTATGTCTAATAAAATAGATTAATGAGAATAACTATACAGATCGAGATTATATTATTATACGCTATGCTCCTTAACCACAAAGCAAAGGGCAATAATAAAAGGTAATGAGGGTGAATCAGTGTGTGCACAATCGAACATGCTTGACGCGATCTCCTCAATTACCGATGGTGCTAAAGATAAGGTCATCGTATCATAATGGTTAAATACATGCATACATTGATATATACGTTATCTCCAAATCTATGTTCATGTACTCATCCGATCCCTATGTGTATAACTATTAGATAATTACTACGAGTATATTTTTTAAATAAACGTATCATATAATATAATACGTAGATATATATGAGGAAACATGCATATGACTTTATTCTTGGATGTGTTCGTAATCTTTTATATACAAAAGTATATAATAATGAGTACTGATTTTTGTAGAGTATTACCAAAACTCTACTCCATTCTTTGAATTGAATGCGACAACATCCCATAGTGGGAAAGAACAAAAGGTTAGAGATCACGTCAATAGGCGTGGTCGGTACGTGATCAAGGCCGTGGCTATAAATTTATTTTGTGTTAATTTGGCAATGTGTTCTGAAAAAATCCATAAACATCATAGATAGTCAAAATTTTGATATCAAAAAAATTGGATTCTTCAGCAGATTTGCTGATGATGTCTTTTAAAAAAAAAAAAAAAATTGTTATTGGCAAATTTTATTGAATAAAAATGACAAAGCACTATCATTCATTAACGAGAGAAGTTTATCCAAAAGTTGTTGGATTAATATGTCACGTATTGGTATATTTCGGTAAAGCTACAACACATATCAACAAGCTGCATTACTCTTTTTTTTTTTTTTTTTACAGATATTTAATTTTCTCTGTTTGCTTGTATAATGGTACAGTAATAATTAGATCATTACATTTGTCAACCTACACCTTTGACATTTAGAAGGTGTTTGGTATGTTGGAATTAAGGGTGAGACTGGGAGATTTAATCCCATCCAAGTTGAAGAAAAGGACTTTGTTTATTTGATGGAAATAGGAATAATAAGAGGTTTAATTTGGGAATGGAAATATTTAGGAGTGAATTTCCACCATTTTATTACCTAAGGTAGGTACTCCGTAATATGAGAATGAAAATGGGTTTAATTGACATTTTTGCATCAATAAAAAGAATTGAAAAACAAATGTTAGTAAGGGCATTTTTGTGAAGTTGTTATTTATTTTCTATATTTTCCCATACACCATCCAAACAAGGTATTAATATATTTTCATGTATTCTCATTAATTAATTCTCAATCTCATTCCCACCTTTTAATTCTCATACTCCCATTCCTTCATTCCAAACACCATGGGAATTAGGGGTGAGCATGGGAGGGGTACCCGTACCGGTAGTACTAACGGTTCGGGTACCCGATAACCAAAATCATTAAATTAAAAGTGATACCCATAACCAAAACCGATAAGTTCGGGTACCCGAATTTCGGGTACCCGGATTTTCGGATTGGTTATCGGGTACCCAATAAGATATCCAATAATGATAATTAAACTTAATTATGTAGTTATTATGATATAATTTACAACTAATTAAAAACAATACCATATGATCTTGACCAAATTATTAATAATATTACTAATCATTGATATTATAAAGTGATTATGAAGTAAAGTAAAAGTTTAGATTTATATTAATAGATTTAAGTAGGGAAAAAGCAAAAACAATGTTTACGGATCGGATCGGATCGGGTAACCGTTAATTTTAAAATGATACCCATAATCATACCCGATAACAAATTATCGGAACGAGTACCCAAACCGTTATGGTTATCGGATCGGGTATCCTAATTTTTGAAATGGTAACGGATCGATTTTTCGTGTAGTTTTGCTCAGTCCTAATGGGAATTTTCTTGCAAAACCCCATCTTATCTTATTAGCAAATATACTTGTAGTATTATCATTCCCCAACATAAAAGTTTTTAAACAAAAATATGATCATGAATAGTTATTTTAATTATGAGTCTAAATAAATGTACTCGTCATGTGATAATCAACACAATTCTTATTCTAATAATCAGATTATTGATTACTGAAAATTTATGGCTTAATTTTTTATTTTTTTTAATTTTTATTTATTGATACTTCATATCCCTACCTTATAAAAAGTGAGAAAATACTCCTATGAATAGTGCATGGACATTTATATCCCTACCTTATAAAAAGTGAGAAAATACTCTTATGAATAGTGCATGGGCATTTATATCCCTAAAAATGTTCTTTTACATATTTACCCCCATTGAATTCAAAAGCCGTAAAATTGTCTCTTAAATCATCAAAATTGATTAATTATTTGTGTTTATTTCAATATTTAAAGCATTTTTTTAGAGTTTAGACTCTCCATTTTTTACAAAATATGTGATTATATGATGAATTGTTTAATTTATTTAATTACTCTCATCAATAAGTACTTTATGCAAATAGATATAATAAAATATATACCATGCACATATGTATAAGGCATAAAGACCACCAATAATAATTCTCCTTAAAGGGCTAGCTATCTGCGCACATCACGCGCGTAAAAATCCCTAGTATTCCTAAATATTGGTTTTTATTTCATTGTAATTAAATTTACAGGGCTTAATTTTGTATGAAGTTCTCTTCTCTATGAGAAATAGACTACAAACATATTGTGATCTAAAGATTTAATTTTCAATAGATTAAGTAATTAAAGATGAACTAAAACAACACGAGTGTCGGATCTAAAAAAGACAAAACAAACAATAAATATGTGAGGTTGTATTAACAAGAAAGGTACATATTAATTTAGTGCTTACCTTAAAGCTTAGCTTAGTCACATTCTATGGTGCTAGAAGAACGTACAGGATTTGGTAAGAGTCTACTTCAAACATTACTCCCACGTCCACTATACATGCTAAGCAACCAAAACCTGACCATATAATATGCAATTAAATTATCATAAAGTAACAAAATTATATGCCACCTCATCACATTATTATGTGGATTATGAGCAATTTAGTACGGCCGCTTTCTTGAGTTAGCTGGACTAACTTTATCTTTGTCTTCTCCAGCCGTGAAAGTCAATCTAACCGTTAGGTTCAACGGTAACTCCACGTGGCTTCATCTCAGCGGTTTTTACTCACCACCATTTCTGCTAACTAATGGTGAGACAAGCAGCTGATGATGAATGTGCTATCTCCTTATAGGGGAGCAAGTGATAACTGATAAGGCATGCCACATGTCAACAAATATGGGGTGTAGAATTGTCAAAATATTAATTAAGGTTGGTGTATTTGTATTTTCTACGTAGATATTAGAGTATATTTCCAAAAATTTACATGATGTTTATAAGAAGTTTGTGTTTAAAAGAATTTGCTTTATTTAACGGATACCAATGTGAAGTATTCTTATATAGATTTAGAGGTGGATCGAGTCATGTTACGTCAATATGTGTCTCATGCTCAAGTAGATTATGTCTAAAATAATCTAGCAAATATGCATACTGTGTCATGCGTCGACCCCAAAGCTTATGAATGATCTACTTTTTGTGGTTGTGTCATGCCTAATTGCCGGCATGCTCTCGATCCCTTAATAATTTTCATTTTTTTTAATTAGTCAAAAAATTAGAAGGTCAACCCGTTAAATTGTTTTAGATTTGTGTTTATGTCTAATTTTTACAATATTTTCCAAGCACGACCCATGTCCTTTGTGTGCCTCTCGTGTTACATGTGACGGGCTCGTAATGAAATCATATTGGATTGGAACATTTTCGTATCATCCCGTGCCTATTCAAACCCTCAAGACTAAATTAAAGTCATGCATGTTTTATGCAATCATTCAATTTGTTATTGATATGATATATATTATTTACTCATTATATTTCTAACTCATCAAAATTTGAATATGTAACGAGTATTATAATGAATTGGATATTGTACATGTGTAGTTTATAGATAAAGCCGAATTTTTGGTTTTTTATTTTTTGGGTAGGGAGCCGGTGTTAAATTGTGACTCGAAATCTAGTAGGGTTGACTTTGAACGATTATATATCTCAAACTACAACTAATTTTGAGGTGATTCAAGTTGGAGGTGATAGCTTGGTTCAAGAGCTTTCCAACGATAGGTCATATGCCCAATTCTGATAAGAAACGAGAAAGTTATAACCGTTTTACAAAAACCTGACGAAGCTGGAAATTTGCAACGAGGCTGCAAGCTATAGCTCTATGCGAGTGAGCTATAGCTCGGCCCTATGAGGACTTGCGTCAGGCATGAGCTAGCTGCCGAGCTATAGCTTGGTAGTTAGCTTATTCTAGGATAATTTATGGAATATTTCCTAAAATTATATCTTTTCTATGACGGCTATTTGAGTATATTTGGGGAATAATCTTAGGGTTTTATTAGGGTTTCCTTGTGTTATAAAAGGACTCTTTAGTTGATCAATTAGATCATAACTTTTTGAGCCATTAGATTTAGGACTCCTTGTATTATTCTCTCGTTCTTTCTCCATTATAGTGAAGAAGCTCTCGAATCCCCCACCCGTGGATGTAGGTCTATTTTGACCGAACCACGTAAATCCTTGTGTTCTTTGTTTATCTTCTTTATTGTTTTTCTCAATTCTTAATTCTCATTGATTTGTTCCACATTAATCAAACACAATTACACCCTAATTACCTAACAGCCGGCATGGTAGATGAATGAAACTAAAAAATAAAAAAAAAATAAAAATTGTACAATAAAATTATTTTATATATATATATATAATTAATTGCTTGGTTGTCACTTGTCCAGCGTGATTAGTTGGCAAAAAGTTAGCAAAGGAGGGACCCTTCATAAAATGACACGTATACCAAATAGCATCGAAATGTAAATGGCGGTAAACGCGGAGTGCTAACGAAATAGGAAAAATACAGTATTATGAGACCAACCCTTTTGTGGAAGCTAACTATTTTTGGTGGGAATTCGACAATACGTTTTGCCGGGACTTATCCACTTGCGACTTTCATTGTGCGGTTTATCCCTAGCTAGCTATTTTTTTTTTAAATACAATTAAACCTATGTTTCCCCTCAAATTTAACAAAATCTTAAGTAAATCTATAAGATCCTTCAATTAGATTGTCTTTCTTCTTTTCATTATAAAAGAAAGATTAGGTTATACCTATATAAAAAGCACTCGTATGATAATTAAATAGAGTTACGAGGTCTGATAGTACTTAATTAAAATTAGAGAGTGTTTAAAAAACTATTTGTATAAAATATAATAGTTTTGATTTCACATTGATAGTGTTGTATGTTTTCAAACCTAATCGTAAAATTCTTTATTTAACCATTGACGATGGTAAGACGAAGTGTGCGACAAAGAAGAAGAAAAAAATTTCCAAGTCTGCTTAAAGTAAATCCATCAGCCCATAGCCAATATTGACTTGATCAAATATACTGTAAACTAAAAAGGTTAGAAGCAAATCATGACTCTTGACTCTTGAGGTATTGATCGATTTCATATAGCTTTATCGCATTTCTTGCATGGATTGTGCCCTAAGTAAAAATTAAAAGAAAGAAAAAATGAATCAGTAGGTGAAGGAATATCGATCTATTGTAATTCAATAAAATCATCCAAGATTTGATGCAATCTTCTATTGTTGTCTTTAGATGCTAAGTGATGACATATAAGTTAATTGATATAATCTTAAGAAATTAAGGTTATGATAAAGATGATAATAAACTTCAATATTTTAGTTGCAACTTGCAAGTATATTTTAATTACAAACTTTTTTTGGATAATTTGATGGGAAAGTTACGTACACTATATAGGAAGTGTCGGAGTATAGTTATAAAAGAAATTCCCTTAATCGGTTACAGACTAGAAGCATGTCGTCCCTCTTTATAAGGGGGAATGTTACTTGATTTCATGCAGCCTTAATTATGGTGTAATATTTTAGCTAGAATGCCTAGAAATGGGTACTATACTTCCAGGATTATCTGCATGACATTGCTTTCAATATTTATAATTATACTATGTATTTAAATTAATAAATGTATCTTGTTATTTAAAGTATATCATAACATTTTCTTTGTGGAACAAACAATAAGGGTATTTTAAGATTTGATCACTAATTTCAATCCGAATACATATACAAAACTTTAACCAATTGAATTCAAATTATTTGTTTTCGATGGCTTTCATTAACATCATGGGGTCCATATTGCGCCCATCAACAATCCTTCACTCATTGGGTCATTGTATTATTCCTTCCAAATACAGTACGTGTAGGTATAAAACTTGCAACTTGTTTATATTACCAATATTAATTAATTACTTTAATAAAACTTAGAAATTTTACCTTAAGAAAAGACTATACATTTTTACATGAATTATACCCCATTAATCTAATATGACTAATTATTTAGACGAGGGGGTAGGCGCTAGGAGGAAATATTCCATATACATATTGCAAATAAGTAAGAAGATTATGCAAATTTGAGAGCTAATTCCACAATGAAATGATCAGAGAATCAAGCTATAGTAAAGATGGATTGTCCGTATGTAGCATTGTAAGATCTTTAGATTGGACATATTTCAAAAAAAAAAAAAAACTTTATCATTAGAGCGGATTTACTCAAATTAACCCTAAAGATATATATGTGCATAAACACAAATTCTCTAATCTATACCGGAACAATTTTAATTCCTACTTATATTTTATAATAATCGCAACAATTTTCCTTTTTCTTATTTAGTAAGGACTTACATCTATTTTATTATTTCTCTTACCTATCAATCCCATTTAAACTACTTTTATTATTATTATTATTATTATTATTATTATTATTATTATTATTATTATTCTCTTCTATTAACAATAAAATATATCCCAGTAATTATAATTTGTATCAACTCTACTGTAACAATTATTATAAAACGAAGGAAGTATATAAATAATACGGAATATTATTGTTGAAATCTAAAAGTAGTCCAATAAAAAAGTATAGACGTGAGCCGACAAATAGCGAAATGTACATGGAATAGGGTGAGTTGGGAGCACATTCCAGCTGGACCCATTCAAAGCCATGCTGCAAGAAAGCATCCGAGGATTATCCATTACTAGATCAACTAACTAACACCCAACCCAACCCCTTGTTTTTGTTTTTGTTTTTCTAATTTTATTATTTCAACTACTGCCTGTCACTCTCCCCTCTCTTTACAGCCAATGGATAACACCCACCTATTTCACATGTCTTTGTTATATTGCCTTTCACACCAATATGTTTCTGCTCACCATGTAACTTTTAAGCCAACCACTCAAACCCCCCCCCCCCCAAGGATTTTTATACCAATATACTCCGTATTTGATACACCCTCTATCCCAAATTATTTGTATCGCGTGCTTTCAAACATACATGATAATAAGTATTAGACATAATTGATCTAGAGTAGTACCTTTAGGAGTGGAGGAAGTATGGATAGATCATCACCAAACAAAATATCACCTCTGGTCCAAATTACTCGCAACTTTAGGTATTATTTGTGAAATATAAAATATTCCAAAGTTGCGAGTATGTACTTATGAACAATTTATCTTCTGATTAATACTCGTATACTCTCTAGCTTTCCATCAAAAAAAATTATATATTATCGAAAATCATTTCTAAATAAGTTTGACCAATTAAAAAATAAATTAAAAACCGACCAATGAAAATTAAGTATATTACTGGTTATTTTAAAGATGAAACATCCTTATATATAAATTAAAATTATTGAAATTTGAAAGTAATTTGAGATAGACAGTATAACATAAGCAATATGAATAATTTGGAACAGATAAAATAATATATCTAATTCTAATTAGTACATTAATGATAGTTTTCAGTAGTCTATTCTAAAGAGAGGAAAAAGAATGTGTATAAAAATTGACGAGAATAAAATGCATGGGTACGACTGTATGGTATTAGTGTATGACCAAAGTCCAAGAGTAGCTAAACATTCCTTTAATTCTATCCATTTAAGATAAGGCTCCACCACTGCTGCGATAACCAATTTTCCACGATGCTTCCTTCGTTTCCACGTTTATTTTTTTTTGTGTTTGCTTTATTCGCATCAAAACGCTATATTTATTGTAAAAAGCTTGTTATTTTGCTGGATTTGTTGTAATTATTAATTTAAGATATCCGTATGTATGTACCCGCCATTATAAAGCATTAGGTTCCTAAATTAAATTATATGATTAATACCAGTAGATTAGTCTCGTGTGTTTCATAACTTATTGAATATGAAGTAGTTTTATTACTCCGTATTATGCAATTATTATTTGTGTATAAAAGAGTACTCATATCAATTACTCCGTATTTTTTGTTCAAAAAGTTTATAATCATATTGAGGATAAATTAACCTTAATTCTATCGATCAACGTGTAATTTATCCATAAATTTCCAACTCAATTCAATTTTAGAAAGTATATTTAATAGTACGGAGTACTTACATCGCCCTAGCTAAGGGCTACGTATAAAATTATCCTTTCATTAATTTTTTTAAAAAGAATCATTACATTTTTCATAGGAAAATTTGATTTTAATAATCCAACCTTTAAGCTGTTTTTTTTTTATTTTTTTATTATTTATTATTAATCCAACCATTTGATTATTCTACAATAATCGAAGCTTTAGGGGGTGTTCTATTCTATTAGGTCAAATAGGTCACTTAGCTATAATAATAAGTCACCTGCCACGTCTCGCAGTTTCATTAGTTTAAAAAATATTTTTGATTTTAAAAAAGTTAAAATAAAAAAAATCTTCCTCCATTTTTTCCCTTCCTCTTCATCTTCTTCCTCCCTTCCACACCTCAGCTCCATGAGAATGGCTCCATTTCCGGCCAGGCCTACGCCCACTACCTACCTACACTAGCAAGGAACCCCACCCCACCAGCCACCACCTAGTCAAAACCCAGAAACACAACACCCAACCACCTCAAACCCGAACCTTGAATCCAGAAACCCCCACCCACGCGAAACCAGATCGAAAACCCATCCATCCTCCCCCAAACCCTTGCTCAAAAGTCAAAAACTCAAAACCATCGAAAACCCCTACCCCACAGCCGATTTTTAGGTTTTCAGGTGTTTGTAGTAGTTTTCGTAGCGAAATTTATGGGTGTTGGGACGAATTTTGCCCAAAAAAATCGAAAACCTGACCCTCTCCCCTCTTTATCTCTTTGTTTTAATTACCCTCCATTTGCAAGAAATCTTTGATTTTCATAACCCTAGATTTTCCCCCAATTTGATTAAGGTTTTGCAAGATCAAGAATGGAATTTCCTCAAGAACTCAATGGTTTCAGCAAAAAATCAATCGATTATACTATGGGATTTGGAATTGTGAGTTTTTGATTTGTACTCGATGGTTTTGATTTAAAAATCTCGATTTTGATTTAGAATTCGAGTTTTTGTAGGGTGAGGTGGTGGGTCGCTGGTCTGGGTGGTGGTGATGGTCATCGCCGGTCAGGATGGTGATAGTGGTGGTCGTCACCGGTCAGTGGTGGTGATAGTTGTCAATTAGAATAGTGGTGTCAAGGTGTTAGTGATTGACTGATTGGTGGCAAGAGCGAAGATAGTAATGAAGTATTAAAGGCATGATTGTCCATTCATATTAAATGTTGGCGATTTTGGATGGCGGTAATTAATACCCTCTTTTGAAAAACTAAATTTCATAAAAGAAAAAAACAGTATTACCAAACGAACCTTAAATGATTTTTGATTAATCGACTAAAATTACCCTATTAGAGCATTCACACTAGTGAGCAAAAAAAATTTGTTCATTCTCTCTCTTGCCAACCAAGAGCTTTTTTTGTGAGCAAATTTTATCCCACTAGTGAGCAAAAAAAAAATTGTCCATCAATCTCTCTCCTACTTTTTCACATACCCCACCAACATTTTTCTCTCTTACACATCACCAATTATTATTAATTATGTTTTGGTTAAATGAAGTTTTAGTGCTACTAATTACAATTATACTATTATTTAACTTAATAGAATTTTTAAATATTAATTAATAATATTGAATTTTAATCGCTAAACAATTATAAGTTATAAATCTCACTAGAAATGGGAGTAAGAATAATATAGAGTGTTTTTGTGATTTTTGAAATTATACCAAAATATGTCAAAATGGATCTCTATTTGTAGAGAAAAAAAAAATTATAACTGTTGATGATTTTTTTAAAAAAAAATTATAAATCGTCCAAAATAGCCGTTTTAAATTAATTAAGGAAGAAGCTGATAGGGAAATTGGAGAGTTGCTGGGCCCCATGTAGTTACTATTCATCCTCAAATTTGCTCATATGCTCATAGGATGAGCAAAATCAGAAATGCTCATGAGCATTTTTCAATATGCTCATTGATGGGGAATTATTTTTAACAAATTTGCTTACTATTTTTGCTCATGAGCAAAAAGAATGCTCACTAATGTGTGTTTTCTTAATGAATTCTTTTAAAAAAACTACGGGGTAAATATGGATAATGCAAATACAGGTATTTTAAATTTAAATTCAAATTTAAAATACTCCATAGTAATCTATCCAGAATCTCAAACCGCCAAAAATTAAATAATTGAAAATCCATTTCCTTTTTCACTTTTTAATTTATTTTTTTCCTCCTTGGGTACACGATTTCGCCCTTGTACGCCAGCCCTTTCCACACGGCTTTAAAACTCGGTCCCACTCTTCACAACTCCACCTATATATACCTCCTTCCTCCCTCTTCTTCCTTTCTCAGAGACAAACCCTACAACAACAAAAATCTATCTTGTCCAAACTCATCTTTCTCTCTCCTCTATCCTCTTTCTCTCTCTAAAAACTCAAATTTCAAACAACAATAACAAAAAATGGTTGATTTCGATTGTAAAACTAAAATGGTACAATCAACCCCAAATCTCACCAAAAAATCCCCCAAACTCACCCCTAAACGAACCACGTCTAACCCCCTCATTTCTCCGGTTCCATTCACCGCCGGAGAATTATCTCCGGCGTCGGAATCATCTTGTTCAGCCTACGAAAGCTATCTCCGCTTACCGGAACTCCATCTGTTATGGAGTTCCGTCGAATTTCCGGGTTGGGAAAACGAGTCCATTATTCGACCCGCTTTACAAGCATTAGAAATCACATTCCGGTTCATTTCACTCGTGTTAAACGACAACAGACCGTATTTGAACCACCGTGAATGGAACCGGAGGTTAGAGTCGTTAGCAAGGGATCAAGTCGAGTTAATCTCTGTATTATGTGAAGACGATGAGACACGTGGCGCAGCGCCGATCGTTGATTTGAGTTCATCGTTTGGTGAGGTGGTCCCACAAACTGGAAGTTCCGCTGAAGTTTGGAAATTAGCTGATAATGAACACAATATTACGGTGGTCTGCCGTAGTAGCGAAGCAAGTCTGTTGCCGCGGTTAGCCACGTGGCAGAAATCGGAGGAGATTTCTTCCAGAATATATTACGCGATTGAGTCGGCTATGAGAAGATGCGCGTATACTTTGGGCCTGGGTGAGCCCAATTTGGACGGAAAGCCCAATTTGGATTACGACGTTGTTTGCCGACCGTGTGAACTGCACGCGCTTAAGAAGGGCGCGTTGGATCATATTCCAAACCCAGAAAACCAGATATTATTCACGATTCACCAGATTTTCGAGTCATGGGTTTTCGCAGCGAAGAAGCTGATCGTCCGAGTAGGAGAGAGGATCAGCAAAGAGGAATTCAACAAAGCAACAGACGATTGTTGGATTCTAGAAAGAATCTGGAAGCTTCTAGAACAAATCGAGAGTCTTCACCTACTAATGGATCCCGACGATTTCCTGCAATTAAAAACGCAATTGAAGATGAAAACGACGTCGGATTCAGAAACCTTTTGTTTCCGATCAAAGGGGTTAATCGAGATAACAAAGCTAAGCAAAGACTTGCGACACAAGGTACCGGAGATTCTAGAAGTGGAGGTGGACCCCATGGGAGGGCCGGTGATACAAGAATCGGCAATGGAGTTATACAGAGAGAAGAGAAGGTTCGAGAAGATTCATCTGTTGCAAGCATTTCAAGGGGTGGAATCAGGTGTGAAAGGGTTCTTCTTTAGGTATAAACAGTTGTTGATGATTATGATGGGGAGTTTAGAAGCCAAGGCTAATTTCGCTGTCGTGGGTGGTTCTGAGTCGTCCGATTTGTTGAGTCAGATCTTTCTAGAACCAACTTATTATCCTAGCTTAGATGGGGCTAAAACTTTTATTGGGGATTTTTGGGAGCACGATCAAACACTTGATAACGGTAATAGTTTGGATAATCGGAGAAATCGGACGGCTAAGCATTGAGGGTTGTAATGGGAGAACGTGGGACGGAAAGTGGTGGTGGTGGAGTTGTCGGTGAGACGTGGGTACTTTAAATTACTATTGATGTTGCATGTGATATACGGGGTCATTAGTGGAATATTGGTTTTGTGTATATTATTATTAGGTTAATTTTTTTGGATTAATTTTTTTCTTTAAAAAATATACAAGTTGTATCAGTAAAATCGTGTATCAGATGAGTATACCATGATTTTTTGTTACAACTTTGAATGATATTCTTCAATCTTTTTACTCGTTCTTTGTTGGACACAGCTATACTTTGTGGGGTGACTACTATTAGAAGTATCCATTCAAATCAACATTTCAAAAAATCCAAAAAACATTTCAAACAAATCCTAAGTTGCTAAATCAATAGTGTGAAAATAGAGTTATTTAGATTAAAGATTGTCGGATAATTGGAGATTTGTAAATAAAATTCCCAGGTTAGTGTTGGATAATTTGGAGATTTTATAAAGAAGTCAGAAATTGTTACCAATACAATAGTTTGCTGGATAATTTGAAATTTTTATACAGTAGAAATAACAATGTAAGTATTTAGAATAGCCACGTAGTATACATGATTGCTTATGTACAGACGGGTATAGTGTATGTTATAACGTGCATGTTTGTATAGTCAAGATTTTTCCAAGAGCTGAAAGTTGAAATTACTCTGTATTAATTAACACTACGAGAGATGTTCAAAAAAAAAAAAATTAACACTACGAGATAGTTTAAAGAGTATTTTAAATAATGGTGTATATATACGTTTCTCACATGCTGATGTATATTACAACTTGCACGCTCCTGTAGTTTAGATGCTTCCAAGAGATGGAAGGATGATGTGCATATATAAGACTATTGACTTTTAAAGACTAATCGTTATCCTTTAGCTTAAATTGCATTGTTTTTCAACACAAACCATGAATATTAAAAGTACTTTCCATTTTGCTTGTTGATGGGTTTATAGTCAACAAACGAAAACTTAGCTAAGTAAAATATATACAAAAAGATAGCATTTTCCAGGACATTTCTTACAAAAACGTTTCAAAAAAACGAAAATTCATAAGAAGATGCGTATTGTCGGCATTTGAAGATGGTGGTTAGTTGTTAAAATGATGGCTATTGAATTTTCTAAAGCATAATGTAAATTTGGTAGAGGTTGCCAACTGGAAAATGTACGTTTATCTTTTATGTTATAATCTTTATGTTAAGTAGTTGAGATTTGAAGATGAAAAAGATGATGACGAAGAAGAGTTTATGCAGAGGATATGCGTTTAAGATGCCATGAATCATGCTAATTAAGTAGACAGAGCCAGAAAATATACAAGTAGAGCTGTCAAAAGCTGACCCGACCCGAAATACCGACCCTAACCCTAACCTGTCTGAACCCGAAAAAAATGGTGACCCGAACCCGACCTAACCAGAGCTGAAACCAACCCTATACCCGAGTTGACCCGAGTATTTGAGACCCGAACCCGACCATAACCCGACCTAGAGAGGACCCGACCCGAATGTGACCCATAAATTATTGACCTGAACCGAACCCGACTCGAACCCGAGAATGACCCAAACCCGATTTAACCCGTCAAAACCAGAATTCAACCCGACCTGTTACTAACCCGACCCGAGGTCAACCCGACCCGTTCCTAACCCGACACGAATTTAAACCCGACCTGTTACAAACCCGACCCGAAATCAACCCGACTTGTTATTTATCCGACCCAAATTCAACCCGACTTGTTATTGCCCCGACCCGAAATTAAACTCGACCTATTACTAACCTGAATTTAAACGTATTTGAGGCTATATGAGGTGAGTGAGGTGAATCGATGATAGTGATTTTGTCTAATTAAATCAGCCAAATGTTTTTTTTTTTTCTAAATTTATCTTAAAAATAAACTTCCATATAACTATTTATAATCCTTTTATTGATCAGTTTTTTAAATTTTAGTATTCACTTATTTATTATAATATTTTTAAAAATGTTTTAAATTATGCAATTTGATTTGGAGCTTTAAAAAAAAATTATTGACTTGAACCGAACCCGACTCGAACCCGAGAATGACCCGACGTGATTATAACCCGCAAATTATTGACTTGAACCGAATCCGATAATGACCCGACCTGATTATAACCCGCAAATAATTGACTTGAACCGAACCCGACTCGAACCCAAACAGGACCCTAACTCGTTTAAACCCGTAAAAACCCGAATGTAACCCGACCTGTTTTTCACCTGACCCGAATGTAACCCGGCCTTTTATTGACCCGACCTAAACCCGACCCAAACCCGATAAGATGTATGACCCGACGTGACCCGACGCAAGCATGACCCAACCCGAACCCGACCCACATAGGTCCCGACATTAACCCGTACTGACCCAACCCGAGATGACCCGACCCACACTAACCCGACTCAAACCCGACCCATTTACCCAAATTAACAGCTCTAATTATACAAGTATAAATTAAATGTGCTTACTTTAAAAGTATAAATCAATCATGTTACTTTATTAGAGTCATGCATGTTATGTAGATGGATGTATGTATTGTTTGGTACGGCCCCCCACATTACTCATGCATTGCACCTAATTTCATCACAGCATTTTTGATGCCCATGTATTTATGTCAAGTCTACTGTTTATACCGTATGAGACTCAGTCGATGAGTTGTTCTAATTTTAGGTATGCTCATGAAATTTCGTAGGTGTGTTTGGTCAATTTTTTTTTGTTATGTGCAATTTTGGAATATTTTATACCTCATAAATAATAGTTCAAAATTGAAGGTAATATTTTCTTAGATTTTAAGTCAATATGGAAGAAATTAAGATTGAACCTTGTCAAAAAAAAAAAAAAAAAAAAAGAAGTTAAGATGGAACGAATTGTACTATCTAATCTGGCTTTTAACTATTTTAATTGATTTTTAAAAAACCAAACACCAAGAATTTGATCTTTTGAAGCATGTATGGATAGTTGGATAGTGAATAACTAGCATAGTGCCCGTGCGATGCACGATTAATAAATCAAATTATAAAACCCGTAGGAAAAATAAAAATAAAAACAAAGGTAATTCATTTACTATTAAAGGTTATAATGTTATTTTATTAATTGAAAAATAATTGAATAATACTCCACATAGCTATATAAGAAGTGGGCTAATTTATTTATATCTCCCGTTGAAAAAAACTAAAATTTTCTTATCATACCATTCGCATCAGTAGTTACAATCAATCTAATATACACATGTTTTATTTACCCGTCGCACTCATTAAATCTATAGACACAATAATAACCTTATATATGACCTACCAAAACATATATTTTCCTAAGTTAAGCATTGTGCTAAAAACTATATATTATATAATAGTCATATATATAACCAACAGCTAATTAAATATAGTATACAACACAAATACTTGTATATAGGTATGGATACTGATAAATTATATAAATAAAATATACGGAGTATATATTACTAAGATTTATCCCTATCTTAATTATAAAATGGTTAACAAAACTCTTATAATAGTGCATGGACATTTATATATCTAAAAATGTTCTTTTTACATATATTTCCCCCCATTTAATTTTAAAAGCCTTAAAATTGTCTCTTGAATTCGCTAAATTGATTTAAAAGGTTATGTTTATTTCAATATTTAAAGCCATTTACTATTTTCATTTCCTTTTGTTTTAATTTTTCTATTTAGAATTTATTATACTATTAGGTTTCAAGATCGGAGTCAATATCTTTTTACCGTACAATCACTAAATCAAAGTCGCTCAACTAAATTTTTGGACATTGCATAGCTACACACACATCCAACACAATTAATGATTACGTGCAAATAATTTTAATAAAACTACGCATTCGATATAAGTTATTAAACAATTTAACTATATATACATTTTGATAGGTTTATATCTTTTTTTTTTTTTTTTTTTTTTTTTGAGAATAGCATAGGTTTATATATTTCATATTAACAAAAATTTACAAATGTTATTATTATATTTTGAAAAAAAAATTAGACTTTGGAGTTTTGTATAAGATAGATAAAGGATAAGTTAATTCCCGTCATATATGCATTGAGTTTTGGGTGTTCTATCCGGTTCACCCTTTGGGCTAATCCAGATTTGAGGATCTTTTTTAGGCTATTAGGTTCCACTCCCCTTTCGATTGTTGTTGCAGGGGAGCGAATACAGGTTCCCCTACCAAGTGTAGTCTCAATCATCACTACACCAACAACCAAACACTTGGTATAGAGGACGCGTGTTATAAAATATTATATTATATACATATACTTTTTTATATTATAAAAAATATTATATTATATTATATACACATACTATTATAGTTATTAAAAGTATTATTATATATAAAACAACATAAATTATTGCACATGATTGTTGTATATCTAGAATAGCATTGTTAATACGAATATTACAATCTAAAACACGAGTAATAGTTATAATACATTTTATATCTATCTTTTTTTTCCGTCAAATGTCTAATTCAATTTAACTTTTATTCTTCTTTAGATTGGCTATTGGTTAATTTTTTATTTATTTATTTATTTATTATTATTATTATTATTATTTTTAATTCAAGAAAAACAAAAGGTCATTGTAAAAGACATTGTATAAAAAATGAAAGGCCGTTTAAAATTAAATTTTTGTTCAAGATTATGTATTTTTTTCCAAGACAACATTTCGGCTCAGCATTCAGTATTTGTCAATGAGTACAACAAACGATAAAAGTAATTTTTACACTATTTTGTATCTTTATCAAAAACTTTTGTATTCAACCGATTACTTGAATTGAATTTAGGATAACTTGTAGACTATTTTGGGTAACTTTTATCAATAAAGCATAAATAACTTTCATTCATTACAGGATAACTTTTATAATAGGTGCACAATATTTTATTGTACATCTGATTTTTTTTTAAATGTTTGTATTGATTTCATAATTGACGTCAAACTAAATTGTATAGTTTTATTTAATTTTCATATAAAAAAACAATATTAGCCTTTTAAAATACGAAATATTTGTTTCCTTAATTATGCCACTTTAATATTGCTTCAAATTAGTTACAGTATTATTCTTTAACTTGACTATAAATAAGATTGGAAAGACTTTATGGATTATTTGTAGTATTGGAAAGTATATATTTATCATAAAAAAATTAAATCAATATTTATGTTAGGAAATCATGAAAATCTTATACATGTATAGAAACTTGCTTTTATTGTTTGAAGTTTAACAAAAATAACTATGCTTGAATATGTAAACAGTAATTATAAAGATATATTTTATGATAAGTCAATGAGAGAGTGACATTTGTCATCCTCACATTGAGGCGCTTGTCTTTTAGTATAATATATAGATAGATTAAAGCATAATGGATTAGAGGAAGAGTTATAGCTTTCATCCACAGTATGATTTAATTGATTTTCCCTTTTATAGAAATATCTCGAAAATAAAGATTTCTTCTTTGTCAATTCCCTATTTCCCTCTAGTCAAGTTTCTTCCTCCTAATTCTTTAATTTAATTTTGTCCCACCATATAAATAGCAAACTATTATATGTTTTACATGATTAAATGTCTTGTAAACATAATCAAACAATAATAATGACCAAGATTAAGCTTATTGTGGTGAATATTCTCTTTATAGGTCTAATGAAGTTATCTTTGGTAATTTTTCTTATGGTATTACTCAAACGTGATTCCATTCCTATGATAAAAAGGAAAAAGCATTGAATTGCGGAAGCTAAACAAACAAACACAATTAAAGTGGAAAGCTGGATAAAATCATGCATGTTTGCTGTAGCTTTACGGAAAGAAACCAAGTCACCATTCACCAAGCTACAGATGTTTACGGAATTACGGATTTTTAATCACGTTACTAAGCATTATTCTTTTTAGCCAACCATTATTCGTACTCCGTTTGCCTTTAAACAATACGGAGTAAATCATATCTTGTGTGTCACATGATGACATGATCAATGAACCACATTTAATTTAGAGTTTGTTCTCTTCAGCTTATTTTCAGTTCAATTCAGTGTAGCTCCAATAAATTCAGTTTAATTTATTTTTTTTATCTTAATTTCCATTCTCTCGTAAAATATTCAATTCAGTTCAGTTCAATTCTGCTCCAATAAATTCAGTTCAGTTCAGCTTATTTAAGTCAATCAGAACAAACCCTTACTACTACTATATACTCGTACAACATTATTGTAGTAGTCTATCTGTTACTGTATAAACATTACTTTTTCGTCTGGTTAATGCTATAAATAATTTAAGTTCTTATAAAAGTATACTTAATGGATAATATAGAGCTTATGGTATAATTTAACTTACTAAATATAGAAAGTAATCTATTATTGTTAACAAAGAAAGTGTAATAGATCAAACGTGTAAAAGGATAACGCCATCTTTTAAAAAGAAAAACCAATTATATGTACTTTTCCCATATTAAACGAGGATGGGGAAAGGAGGACCATAGCTAACCTATTTAATCATGAAAGGCCCTTAACCCAAAAAAAAAAAAAAAAAAAAAAGGAAGAATATGGTAGATTGTAGTTTGCACACTGCTTTTCCAAAGCATAATCTTATCTAACACGTTTATCACCTTAGCACATTCGAAGTTTCGAACCCACCGTATAGCTTTAGCTTATACATACGAATAAAAATATATTTTTCACTTTGAGCATATGTTTTAACTTCTTGGGGTTACTCCATGTTAGTAATATTGAATTGATTACTTTTTTTTGGAGCAAAGAACCGAGGCTATAACTTTATAGCACAAATTTTGACTAGTAAATCAAAGTCGAAAATTTAAAATTAATATGAATGCCAACTAATTTAATTGATTAAGTTTTGAAGTTAATAGCTATGGAGTAATACTTTAGCATTTGACATCGAATTCCATCCGCTTTTAGCCAACGGCTGAATTGATAACGCTAAACAAATACGAAGTATAAAGTAGCTTTAAGGTGAAATTCTCACTTTATGTACTTTTACCAATCTAACAACTACTTTTACAGAACTTTGAGTTTTGACATAAATTTGGAATGTGCATCTTTAGTTGGGTTATTATAAGCGAACCTGAATCAGGGTTGAAATGTTACAGTCTTGGACTACTATATAAGTTTGGGCTATGTATAAATTATTTTGGGCTGGATTCAAAGTTATAGCCTAATAAAGGAATTTCCCATTTCCACATGGACTTGATCATGTTCAATTCTAATCATCAATACCATTAATCATTTTGTCTCCCTAATTTGTACTTATTCTAATAATTTTGCTTTGGTAGCTTGTATTTTGATGATTTTTAAAAATTGTTTAACTCTGCGAATTAGATACTAATATATACTACCTCCGTTTTTATTTAGTTGACACGTTTTGACTTTATCACTATTCACACACCTCCCTTTGACCATGTTTTGTGCTTTATACGTAATGAATAATATAGTCATATGAGATCTTGTTAGATTCGTCACGTTATATACTTTCAAAATATCAAGTTTTTATAATTTTTGCTTATCGATAATTAATGATATTAATGCTTGAATAAGTGCATTGGAAAACGTGACTAAAGAGACATGTCCACTAAAAAGAAACGGAGGAAGTATAAACCATCAATTAAATGTAATGAACAAAGTCATTAAAGCATTAGTATATTCATATCATGAATATCATCCGTATAGATTCATCGTTTCATATAGTATATAGATTCCAATAAACATCTTTCAAAACTCGATAACCATTTTCACTCTTAAAACCCTTAAAATAAGACGAAAAATTAAGGAAGGAACCCTTCAATGAGGCAATGAGCTAAGAAGAATAATACTTGCCCCATTTAGTTCTAGTTGCCAAAATTGTTGAATTTATGCATTGAAAACCGTGAAAATAGAACTAGCATAAACCAATGACAGTGTACAACATTATATGGGCCTTTTAAGGCCTTTAAATTCGTAATAGATGGCTCTTATCTTAATTCACTAAATCATTGGAAAGGAATTTTCGAGTCCATATCATAAAACTTTATGAGATGGAAATTAAATATAAATATGACCGTAGTAGTTTGAATTTGGCCCACTAACATTTCTAACATAACAGAATCTCCCTTGGGCCTTGGCCTTTGTCTTTGCTTCTCTAAAATTGCAAACATTTGCTTGCTGTTTTCCCTTCATGTTTTTTATTTGAAAAGGGTTAGTAAGCTCCAAATTTTAAAAACCAGTTATTAGTTATGTTATGTGTAATTGATTGCATGCAAACTATATTGATGTTTGTTACCAGATCTTATAAAAACTACTAAAATAATTTCATACGTACTTTCCCCTTCTATTGTAATTGCTCTATTATCTAGATTTTCATGATTCTCGACATATAACTTTATCTACAGTATTAAATTTGTAACAAGTACCGTAACAAATATAAATTTGATATTTTAAAGTATATATACCTTGCTATTTAATAAAATTTCACATGTCTATATAATTACAATACTTTAAGAAGAGTGTATGAATATGATAAAAATTTTCCATACATGCTCCAATAATAAGATAGCTATCTATAAACAACAAGCTGAGTTAATATGATAACATCAAAAAGATATTTCACCAAAGAAAGTCTATAGTCAAAAGGCTACTAAATTTTCATTCACCAAAAGTCACATACTCACATGGATTGAAAAGTTGAGCCTAAAGGAAGGATGCTCCACTTTATTTTACTTCCTCAATTTGACCATATTTTTTCTAAGAGAGAATTTGTAGTTTAAATATTACAAATAATATGAGATAGGATTATTACTCAATAAATTTTTAGTGTTCTAACAAATAGAAATGTTTGATAATATAAAATTTTAACCAACGAAAATACAAAACTGATATTTTAAAAAAAAAAAATAGACATAAAGACTGATTTTACAATAACTACATACATAATTATACATTTATACCAGTATACAAACATAAATATTGTTCAAAATACTATACATATAAAGAGATTTAAACATAAAATGGAATGGTTAAAAACACAAAGGACTGAAGTACTATTTATTTTTAAATAATGAAAAAGCACGCTTACAATCTTATGTGTGAAAGTGAGCAAAAAGTCAGGTGAAATCACAAAAATAGTGTACACGTAGCATAGATATTTTTTGTATGGAGGAAAACAAGTATAGTACGGAAACTAATCACGAGCTAAAAAGCAGGGCAACCGGGCACGAGCAGCGAGTAGTGTGTATCCATGTCCCACCACCCGTCCTTTTTATTGCTGAGTCAACAAATTACATTCTAAATTATGTTTTGAAATTTCCAAAATTAGTCCTATTATATCGTTAAGTGAGTAATTTAATGATATAATGAATTCTCTAAGCTAGATCCTTATTCATCGAGAGTCTCTTCCATTTTAAGACATGTCAGAACTACCCACATCCCCTGCCCATACTCTCTAAATCTTGCTTGTCTCTTTCATAGTGGTACGACTAGTCAAGTACGTGTACTGTTACTATTAAAGTGTTTATTTGGTTGTCATAAAATTATACAGAGTACTCGGTTATAGTAGTAGAATTGATATGTCATATAATACGGAGTAGTACGGAGTACTATTTATTTTATAATAGAAAAAATAAAAAAAGTTAAACATAACAGATGAATAATGTAAAAATCAAATTAATACATTAAAAAAAAAGGATAAACAAGAAAATCTATTCTAGAGTACTATGTATTTGATTAGGTTGGTCTCATGAGAAGTGTACTAGGAGTATTCCATTTACTCAATAAACTTTACAATATTACTTGTTATTTTAAGGAGTTTATTTAATATTCTGAAATTGTCATTGAGATAATATTATTCATACAATTGTTGGGATTAAATTATGATTCAACGTTTAATATGCATGCTAAAAAAAGTATGAGTAACTTGAGAAAATCCATAATTTACTCTAATGAGGTTGAAGATTGAGACATTAATTTGGGACAAAAATAGAAAATTGACTAGTAGCTTAAAATGGAGTAATTACCTTCACATGTCCAACATTTTAAAATTTTTACAAGTGTTATTTTGCGAGCGAGACGAGTGTTCATCATTAAGTAACCAAAATATCTTACTGACTTTCCAATCAGATATTCATATGTGTACTAAAATATTCTTACATTAACCAACTCAAGCTATACAAGGAAGTAGGTACATAGAAAAAAAAAAAAGAGATTTTATTTTATTTATTTATTTTTGGCATTTTCTATGGAGTTACACTACTATGTTAACTAATACGGACTACTACACAAAAATACTAGAACTAATTATATTGTGAAAATATCTTTATGTTTACAACCCCATTAGAGCCATATAAAAGGATATTATGTTATGAGAGAAAGAGAGAAATTCATACTTTTTTACTTATTTTAATTGTAATGTATTTTGACACTATTTACATGTTTCACACCAAATCTTGTTAAAAATCGACAATACATTAAAGGTTAAAATTGTGCATGGGTAAACATATATAAACACAACAAAACTAATTTCTTAAAAAAAAAATAAGAGAAATGCACCATATATTAAAAAGAGCTTAATTTAATGATACTACTAAATTAAAGTATATGCATAGGTGGTATAGTCGAATTATCAGTTTATAAGAATCTTCTCGACAAGGTTTGCTCAATGCCAATGCAAAGTTGCAAACCCTACCAAGCTTAAATAAAATACCGACTTAGTAAATTACAACTACAAGTTGTATTTGTATTGTATTGCCACATTAGGACCCCTAAAAAAAAAGGAATTACAATAGTTCCCCAATTCCAACCAATATAGTAATATACACACCTTATCAAAGAGAGATCACACAACTCACAACCTTTGAATATCTCCTCTTTGGTCAATTCATCCTTTCTATTTTTTTTCCATCTTTAAACACCTACATATAATCCCCTTCTTTTTCTCACACTTTCTCAATAAAAATAACAATCCTTTGAATCTCTCTTCTCAAATCTCAATCCAATAATCTTTCTTTTTCTCATTCTCATTTTCATATTTTCTCTTCTAAACAAAAATGAGGGTGAACATTGCTCAATCAACCCCTCCTCTTTCTCCTCCATCTCCTCCTCACAATGCATCGCAATCTTCCTTGTTTCCCACCACCAAACTCCGCCTTCATCGCTCTCCTTCCGCCACCGTGCTAACCAGCGCCACCCTTTCGCGCTCCAAATCTACGGACCTTAGCCTTCTTCGTAGATCCGTCAGCGCTAGCTTCGACGGTCATGATTTTCCTCATCATTATCACCACGAAAATCACACCCACAACAAGAAACTCAATTTCCCCACCTTTCAACGCTCTTCATCCACCACTACGACGTCGTCGTTTCGACACTCGGATTTACAGGTGGATGTTCTAGAACCTTCTTCTTTGGGTATTCGACCCGACCCGCCAGTTTGGCCCGCGAGAGAGGCCGTGATTCGGGATTGCATTGCTAGAAGAGCGAGCAGCATTGAGCTCCCTCTTTCTCTGAAAGTGCTGAAAATGAAGCAGAAATTGCTGCGATTAGAGGAGGAGAGAGAAATTGGGGATCTCGAAGAACATATGAAGGATAACCCCATTAATAATTTGTGTTGTTCGACTTTGTATATAATCAAAGAGGTTCAAACCCAGGCTTTGAAAAGCAGGGGATTGGTTTTAGATGAAGAATTAGATGATGGGGTTGTTAGCAAGATTCAAAGGGAGATGACATCTTCACTTATTTGGTTATTTAGGGAAGTTTTTTCTAAAACCCCTGATTTAATGCTGGAGATTATGCTTCTTACCTCGAATTTCGCCTCATTTTCTATTGAAACTTTGCTCCCTTTTGAAAATACCCAGAAGATTTTTAAGCAGAATGATGGAAATTGGGCACTTGGGCAATTGGAATTTGCAAAATCAGGGGTAGTGGAATTGGAAAAATTGGAGGAAAAAGAAAATAGTTTGTGGAATAATATAGTGGAAGAAGCTATTGAGATTGGAGGTTATGTGAAGAATGAAGTGTTAGGATTCGTAATTGATCAAGATTATCTTAAAGATGATGTAAAAGAAAATGGTGTTAAAGAAGATGATGTTTATGACGATAACAAGTTCCAATTCATTTCACCAATAGGAGTTGAGATCGAAGCGGATAATTACGAGGAGTATTATAGGACTGATCTTCATTACC
Source organism: Chenopodium quinoa (assembly GCF_001683475.1). Classification (NCBI taxonomy): domain Eukaryota; kingdom Viridiplantae; phylum Streptophyta; class Magnoliopsida; order Caryophyllales; family Amaranthaceae; genus Chenopodium; species Chenopodium quinoa. The sequence continues at coordinate 1,886,553 of NW_018743199.1, read as the reverse complement.
AAATGGGGTTATTTCAGGATCCTAACAATACCCTTTTGCTCTCTAATTATGCTCAGTTTCTCTGCCTTGTTTCCCGGGATTATGACAGGTATAATTTTTCATCTTAATTATTGTTTGATTTAGTTTGAGAAAATTTATAATTTAATCATACAATGGGAAATGCTTGAAATAGATTAGTTTCTTAAGCCACCTGTTTTTGCAATTACGAAAATGGAAATTGTTTGTCTTTGGTTAAAGTTAGATAGTTTGCTCTTGATTTATTATACGTTGGTTCTAGGTACACTCGGGTGTAGGATAGAAATGGTAGATCCTAGACGATAAGTCAATAGATATCTAACTATCTAAGCATACAAGTGCCAAGTGGTCCTTGACTGGTACTCTTTATTTTGTAATTGATTTTGTCTCATAGCAGAGTTCATGGCAGCTTGAAAATATCAAGCTGTATTATTTCTTGTTTTACCTAACTCAGTAATGAAGCATGTGATTGCTTAATTGAAGCGACGAATTGGTGGCATCACCATGTTGTTTGAACAATAGGAGATTAATAAGATCTTTTGTTCTTGTATTTATATACTTTGTTTGTTAATACTTCAGGGCTGAGGAGTGCTATAAGCGTGCAATACAATTGGATCCAACTGATGGAGAGGTAATAACACAGTATGCAAATTTCTTGTGGGTGGTGAAACATGATCTATGGGAAGCTGAAGAGAGATTCCAACAGGCTATGGCGGCTGAACCCGACAACTCCTTTCATGCATCAAAGTATGCAAATTTCTTATGGAGCACCGGGGGTGAAGATACATGTTACCCTCTAGATCCTCCCTGTGCCAAAAGCTAACGGGAAAGGCTCTGCAATGTGAATAATAATAGTAACAATTGTTCTCGGTTTAAATTTACCATAATAAGATAGATTAATTATCAGGGTAACATAATAATGGCATATTTGTAGTACAGTAGTACCATTGCCGGTTTGTGAGGATTCCAGTCTAGAGCCACTGGATATCTTTTTGTACAACTCCTGAGCATTATGACTTATTGATCTTGGCTTTTGGTACCTCTGTTGTGCAAGTAATATTGTAATTGTACAGTGTTAAGCTTCAGTAATGATCATACACTATTGAAGCTTGAATCTAAAGCTTCTTACACTTCAGCTATTCAGTTGTTTGTTCTTAGATCGATTTAGAATTACAGGGGATGGTTTACAAACAATTAAAAAACTGAGTTGCTGAAGACTAGGAACTAATTTTTCCTTCTTCGAGGAGGTTGCTTACCATTGTCCCTGGTATAGTGATTTGTTGATCAGTCGATGTACCTAAAAACCAACCTAACACTTTTTTTCTAGTGTAATTTATCGAGTTACAATGAATTAGTTCCCACTTTGATAAGCAAAATCTGGAGTTCGTTTACTTTGGGGTTGGGAAGAAAATCTGATCCAGCCTGTGCTACAGACCGCGATATCAGGGATCCCTTTGAATGTTTTTTTATCGAGACTTTCATTCGTTTACTTTAGATGCAAGCCGTATTTTGACTGGTAAAGTTATTTAAGATTGCGACTAAAAGGTATAAAACTGCAATTGGACACCAGTTTAAACATACAAAAATGTTTAGATTCTGAACTGAACCAATAAAACAGGTAAAGTGCTGAAATATTGGATGTTATCTGTGTTATGTAGTCCAACAATGATCTTGAAAAAAAATTTGTTGACTGAGCCGAAGATAGCATCTTCAAGTCTAAATCACATCCTAACAAACTTTATTTGGAAATGAAGATACTGACCAGTTTGAGTCTAACTCTTAAACAGGTCAGATGACCACAAGTCCACAACATGCAACACGGGATTCATTTGAATGTTTAATCAAGATGCTTCACAGCTTCAGTCTATTCTCATGAAGCATAATTGCAAATTTTCTCGATATATTATGACTAGTTATAATCAACACGATGCAGTCAAATCCAAATACTAACAACTCCACCCATCACGCCTACTGCAATAATCAACCCATTACCCACACTCATTTTCATGTGCAAATAAAAGATCTCCGTGCACTACCATATCAGATCTCCAAGTCTCATATTCCTTACGAAAGGCAATCGGGGCTAGAAGAGAGCACTACTAGCTGCCAATCCCTAGCGCGTTCCATCAATCTCACATAATCCGTTCAATAATTGGGTCAGGTTATAGGAATTAGGACCACCTCTTCCTCCAGTAACGTTCATATAAATGATAAAATAGCAAGTAGGCTCGCTAAGTCTGTAACAAATGGACTTTTAAGACAGTTCTATCTTAACTTGGGCAAGTGGCAATAAGCTCTTCAGCTAAGATTTGGCAAGGTTACATGATCTACCTACCCCAGATTTTTCGTTGGTCATGCACATACTAAGAATATCTATATAATTATCTCCTAGATTTTAAGGCATATGCATAAAAGGATTCATAAAACAACATTTATTGCTAATACGACGACGATGCACTTTTGTTTGTCCTTACTGATAACAGGGGCCACTTTAATATCCGACCCTTAAGATAATTCGCTAGCCATCTTATCTAAACTAAATTGCTAGCCTGTGTTACGTAATAAAATTGTTCAATTTACAAGGACCCCTTCTTTTAGCATACATAAGGATAAGGAAATGGCTAAGACAGCAGATTCAAGGACAAATCTAGTAAAGTATGAAAAAGAAAGCTCAACTATGAGTATCACACAGACCTAATCTAAAGAAAAATTACATTTCAAGTATCCTTGATCAAGATATTAATATTGCAAATATGTCCCCACACATAGCACATCAGCATATTAGTCGACGCGAGAGATTTTCCAGACAGAAGAGTCTCAATCTTCTATTGATTGAGAGTTTAATTTCATACAAGTTCTTGGAATATATTCAAAAGAGGATATTGCCCTCTTAGTTGCCAATATTGGCATCTACAACCTTACCTGAATACCCGCCACAAGGGCAGTCATCTAAAATGCTCGGGGATGGAATTATACAGGTAGGGAAAAAGGTTGATTGATCTGTACTTAATTTTACGAATCCCAAACCTTTTTTTTGAGGGATCAAGTATCCAGATATCATACATTGTAAGAAGAACAAACCTAAGAAAAATAGTAATTGACAGAACTGTGCAGAACAAAATGAATAGGTATTAAATGAAGCTACACATCACCAAAACCAGGTATTTCGGCTATCAACAACTTTCATGGAAGTTGAAACCAAAGGCATTTTCCCAAACTCAGCAACGAACCTGTTGATGCATTCAGTTCTTTTTTCGGTGTGACCTCCCAAGCTACTAATTCCAGTAGAGCCAATCTCAAAAATCTTGCCTGGAATAGCATAAGCAACAAAGAACATAAGTAAACTGGATTCAAAAGCACATGAAGCTAATATAACCAGACGCAGAACATTTTCAGTGGACCAGGCAGAAGCCACTACTGAATAATTAGTTAAAACAGCTACAGTACAAAGGTAACTAGAAGACACTCTCATTTGACAAGCGTTACTGGAGCAATATGAGTGTTATCATCCATGCTACCGATATGCAAGTTCAGAAGTTTTAAACCAGCTATTGGCACATTTATTAAGGTAAGAGAAGTTAGAAGGTCCTATCCACGATTAATTATCCACTCACCCCTAAGTCCCTAACTATCCCTCCCTAAGAAGTAAGAGCCTGAGGGCCTGACTACCAATCTGGCAAACACCAAGCTAACCCCTTCAAGCTAGGACCAGCCCACCATCAGCTTTTTCAACAACTCAAGAGAATATACCAATCCCTCATCTCTCATTATACTAATCTGGAGAATCTTCCCCTTCTCTTCAGTTTCTCATGCACTTTCCTTTTTTTTCTGCGCCTATTATTCCCTTCCCCTTATCAGCAAAGATTTCCCTTTTCCTATTTACAAAAGTTGTTAAAGTAGATTTTAGAGTTGAAGAAAAAAAAGAGTAAGGTGTAGATCTAAGATATGTTACCAGAGCAAATAAGGGTGGGTAGTTCTGTTTTTTCACTTCCTCATTTCCTGTTAGGACGAACAATGGAGCAGGAAGGATCACGAATATGTTTCGTAAAGGTGTGGTGTTCTCATAGTTGACAAAGGGGTGGGTGTGGCCAGATGGTTTATAGTTGGGGAGGGTGGTGAGGTTGGTGATGGTCTGATTGGGAGTGAAGGGGATTGGACTTGTGATCTAGCAAAGATTGAAGGAGGTGGAGTTAATTGATAACTATATTTTATTATGTTGATTGTTAGGTTAAGGATAAATACATTTGGGCTCTAGAGCTTTCCCAAAATAAAGTGTAGCAATTTTGCAAAAATTTAAAGGTTAAGTATAACCTTGAGTTAGCCTTGACCTGTATAGTGTATAGGATACATAGGGAACAAATTACAAGGTCAGTTCACACTGACTTTCTGACCAAACAATCACCGAATTAAAATAACTTCATTCTTGATGCTACCTTTCATCATTATGAATTTGAAAATATGTTGGAATGCAAGAACATTTTATAGGTATAACTAATATGAAAATATGATAGCAGCCAGCAAAAAACTTAGCCTTATAAAATGGGATATTGAACAACAATAACACAAATTGCTATTACACAATAGCCTTATAACAGCAACCTTTGTTTTATGCACACAGACAGTTGACATATATTACTTCGTAAACTAAGTAATTGATGCAGTAATATAATACAGCAAGAGAGTAAAGATGGTAGCATATATATATGTATATATAAAAGAAAAAAAGAAAAGAAAAGAAATGAAGAATATAAATTTAAAAAATCAAGAAGGGGGATTAAGTTACCAAATTCAGGTAGCAATCATCTGTAAGATGGTCTCAACATAGAACGTTAATTAAGATGAAAGTGGGTAGTGGTGGTCCAACTTTGCCCATATGATTATACGAAAAGAGAAGAGTGAAAAGCAAATAGACTATGGCAAATCTATCTTTGGGTGTGAAATGTTCCCCAAAAGCGAAGTATTGCAATTAATGTGGAATTCCATAAAGGCAATTATAGCAACACATAAAGTACCAAGGAAGTATAAGATAAATTAATCACCTTTCACCCAAATAGGAGGAGCACCAGTTGCATTTGCAACAAGAAATGACATTGCAATATCTTCACAATTCCTGCATAATTATTCTGAGCAAGTCATGACAAGGTCAACAACTGACAAATAAACCAGGCAGTACCACAGGCATAATAAATCTTGGCCCAGGCCAACTACTGTCATAAAGCTCCAATGTATACCTGTTATGAGCTACATATTCTCTTAGAGATGCTGGAAACTCATTTGTGTACATTGCCAGATACTTTTTGTGGAAAAAAGCTGCCTTGGATAGAACCATACTATAAGTGCCCGTCCACCAAACAGACCACCAACCTCCATATTCAAAGTAATCCCTATTGCTTCTCTGCAGACGAATTTTAAGTAAGCAGATGCAAAGTAATAGAGTTATGAAGATAGCCATATAATCATACACAACTAACACAAGTAACAGAGCTATACGTTAAAACAAGAAAAGGAGCTCGACTTAACAGTTAATAGAATTCTTAAGAGCCTTAGTAACTTTGTAATTCGTCATGTTTGTGGAAAAACCGATTGCTACATAGACAACTTATGAAAAAAGGGAGTTGAAAAAGTCAACTATGTGGTTGAGAACTAGAAGAGACTAAAGCCAGCAGATTAAATTAACATAATCAAGATGGGATCTCATTATATTTTAACCAAGTTGTACAGCCCCAAGATAAAGACTATACATGTATTGGTGCCCTTACATATAAGTATATAACTTAGCAAGTGGAACAAGACTCTTTCATAAATATTTCTATTTTCATGGTGGAGTAACGGAACAAAGAACAAAGGTAGGAACAGATAAAGATAGAAACTTGAAAATATTATTAAGTTTCAATTTACATAGACTCTGGTGCAAACATGGTTATGTTTACAGGTGCCCATTACTCTGTCAATTGTGGATTGTTCAACAAAAGTATGTTGAACAAAGAATTCCTATGGCTATAAGGTCCACAATGATTAATCTGGATCTCTTGTTTCTTTCCCCAATAAGTTAGGAAGGGGAAGGGGAATGGCCAATAAGGCTAAGATCACAGACTAGAAAATCCAAGCAGCACATATACTTTAGATAAATTAGTTTCAAAATAGAAGAAAACACTCAAGATCACATACACAAAAATAACACTTTTCATCCAGAAAAGTCAGATGAGGTAAGCTCAAAACTTTTACTTCAGACCTTGCAGACACAGAAGGTAACAAAGCACATCAGGCATTGCACAGACATAAGACAGCTAAGTTCTATATTATGGGGGGAAAGAAGGAGAAAGATAAGAGAGATGCATACAGAGTGATCCAGCCAATGCATACGTGGCACAAATCCAACCATTGTATCAGGAGCACTCTGCCATACACTATAGGCAAGTTCAACAGAAGAGCAAGGGAATATGACATCATCGTCAATTGAGAAGACCACATCTGTCTTCAGATTCTTGATTTCTTTAAATCTATTGTTCAAGCTGTCTTCGTTATTGACGTCGAATTTCAGTTCAACTTTTCGGCCATTTTTTGAGTATTTCTGCACGATACGCTTTAAATAACGATTGAGAGACTCTGATGGAGGATCGGGCTCACTCCATACAATGTGTATGGAGTCCAATCGTAGACACGCTGCATAATGGGAGATGGATTTCTTTAATAGATCATTTCTCTTCCAGGTATTAATTAAAAGTGTATAATCCTTCCTGCAATAACAGACACCAGTCAGATACAGGGGGCTACCTAGCAGCACCAAACTAAATGAATCAAAAGATTTACTCAACAATAACTTGGTACTAAATGCTACTATAGAAATATTATCATTCTATAAATAGCAATCTAGTGGCTTCATTTCTTCCTTAAATTGTCACAAAATGCAATGAAGTTGGCAATTCACTCCCTTTTCTTTATAAGTCCCCAAGTTTGACAAGGCACAAATGCTCGATAAAATATATCCTCAATTATCATTAAATATAAATTAAAAAAAGTTAATGTACGAAAACTATACATTGAGATGAACCTAACAAGATCCTCCATGACTATGTTTTTTCTTATGTATAAAATTTAAATCACCAACAATGGTCAAAGTTGAGTATGTGACTGTGCAAAATGGAGAGAGTATAAAGTTGAGTATGTGACTGCCTGACTGGGGCACTAAAAAAATGGAGTATAAAGTTAGACCCACAACATACTCTAAACCAGCAAAACCAGTACTTCCAAGTTCCAAATGTCTCAATTATAGAAGAATAACTTGCACTATTTATCACTCTCCAATTTCCAAATGACACCCCCAATCCATCAGCTCAAAATTTCAGTATCAGCTCCAGTATGACCATAGCATAGCTACCATGTTCATAATATTTATGAATTATGATGATCAACAGCTACCATGATGGTCAAATAAATGCCAAAATTAACCATACATTAAACTCCTTCACAATAACTGTTATAAAAGTAAATAATAATCATAATTTTAAATTTATTATCAAGCATAATCATAATTTGCTTTCATATATCCCAAACTGAGGGTGGATCCAAAGTGCTCTTATCTTGCCATGAGGATCCGTGCCTCACATATCTCCAAAAGGGAAAACTACTTACCTTTGCAATCCTAAGACTTTATGTGCAAAAAACCTGGCACAACAACCCATCTAGATTTTTTTTAATCTAGGAAAGAAACTAGTAAAAATGTAGGTTCAGCCATCAATTAGATTGATGTGTGATTCATAGAGCTTAAAGTAGGTAAGGGTCATTTCAAGAGAATTTCAGCATTTTGTAGAACAAACCGCCTTTGTGAAGCCATTATATGCACAAACATCCTCAAATTTTAATCATATCTTGACTTTTGCAGAACTTTTAATACACCCCGAAGGGATAGAACTCTGTAGAAGTCAACTTCCACAATAAATTCTGGATAAAAAGGCAAACACTGAATTGTGATTATAGGGTTGGATAACTTTGATCCTCTTATTTTCTACAGAAAATGCCCATTTGGAGATGTACTTAGCTAGGATTATATTATGCCCCTACCCTTAAATCCACACATATACATGCACGTAATAATTTGTTCTATCAACAAAACAAACGAAACCAGTATTGAGAGCATCAATTTTGGGCCTTTATATTAAGCTCATGAAAAAGTGCAGAATGCCAGAATCCCAAGATTCCCAACCACTTAGGTTCATGTGGATTGGAGGCAGAATTTGCATAGAAAGAGTGTTCCCACTTTCACCAAGGATTAGTGTTCACAAGTTTAATGCAAGAATTCATTGGTTCATGTAACAGTTCATGACAAGTATTGATATATTTAATGGTCCATAATTGAATAAAAAGATTATTATTTTTAAAAATAATCAAAAACTGTGTTTCAGCTACACATAGTATGTCCAGCAAATTACCAAGGCCATGTATAAACTACAGCTATTCTTCCAAGTAACAACACTGCTGCAGGCCTGCAGCTAATGTTCATGCCTTAATGGACAAAGCAAGAAGAAGTGTACACCTCAAGAGATTGCTCAAATTTTTGCTAGAATTTCTAGGCCCATCAAGTCAAGCTCAGAAACAGATGATAAGATTGAAGCCATTTTTGCAGACTTGCAGTTATGGTTTCATGACACTATGCTTCAAATATCTACATAATAATTTTAGAGTCAGTTTACTCTTAATGACGAGCATTCATACCCTTAATCCTCATATGTCAAATCCTCTTAACTTCCCCATTTTAATTTTTATTAAAAATACTATCACTTATCATAACTTCCAATATCAATAAAATAACTTCTTCTAATCATATTCGACAAAAATAATAATAACCGAATATCAATATACCCCGTGCTTTAGCACAGGTATGCTTTAGTAAAATGATAATGAATTGGGTTGGGTCTTTAAAGCATCAAATTACATGACTTCTCAGCTATTTAACTTATTTTATACTTCGTATTCAATTTGATATGTTCTAGAGGTTTGACCAATTTCAAGTCTTGGGGTTATTGCTCACGCAAGCAAATAAATAAAAATAATAATAATAATTGTTCTGCAAACATATTAAATGTTCGTCATTTTGCAAGTTTTGCTCAGATACTTATAATTCCGTTGTAAGCAGTGTTATTGAGAATAATTGGTAACAGTGGCTATGAAGATTTGGGTCATGCTGCTACTTTAAGACTTTGAAGGCATGCCTAGATTGCCTACAATAGGATAGGAAAACTTAAAGGAGAAAATATATTCTGATGTTTGTATTGCTAGGATTGAGATTATAATTGTAAGGGGGTAATTATAATCAACTTAATATTGGAGTAACAGTTACCCTACTCTCTCCCGGGGTGATTTTCCCCTTCAAACAATTACCCTCTCTCATCTTTGTATCAGTTCTCTTTCCACAAGTTTCTACCTCAATCAGTCTATCTTACTCCAGGAGTCCTTATAGCCTAACTCTTCCTCTACCCTCACCACACCACAGCAGCACCTTCAGGTCTCCTCTTTCCCTTTTCTATAACTAGCTTTGTTCATTAATCCTGAAATCCCCTGGAAATAATGCCAAACTTGAGAAAGGAAGTAAAATTTACCACATTATCTTGTCCCTTAATTGTTAGGGGGAATTCAGGCATGCCCTGAGTAGACATAAACACAGACCATGATATAAGATATGTCGTACCAGGTTAGCAAATTAGGTGAATTCTCAATAGATACCCTTATCCTCTATGAAGTATGAACATCTGCAGTTCCTTAAATTTTGAAATGATAACAAAACATTGACATTTAGGACCTTATAAAGTCTCAACTAGAAACAACTATAGGTTTTCTCCCCTTTCTTTTTCATCATTCAATCCTTTCTAAAGACACTAGCAAAGTATAGTTGCCTTTTACGGAATTATCTATCCACTTACGTAGCAATTGCACAAAATTCCAAATTGATCGGGGAAACTCTCAGCACGCAACATAATGGTTTCCTTTGAGGAAGATTGTGACCTGATTGCTAAGTATCTCATCAAAAGGCTTTCTACACCAAATGAGACACTCTTTTACTAAATTCCTCTAAAATTTGCACTAATGGCAAGTTGCTAAGTTTGAATTAGCACAGTAACTTATAAACTAAACTATAAAAATCCAATCATTATCATCTTCAACAAAATTCCAATTTAAGCAAAAATCAACACCAATCCAATAACATACTCCACAACACTACGAATCAGTAAGTATACAGAAAAACTATACAACAAAATCATACGAGTAATAAACAAACGCAATTGAAGTAAATAAAATGCAAAATCAACGAACCTGTGCAAATCAGATTGATCGACAAAACTGTGATACTGAGTCCATTGAATGAAAGTGGAAGCTCGAAAGAAGAGCAAGATCAAAGTGAAGAAGATGCAAAATCCAAGCAATAACTTAACCTTAACGGATCCAACAGATAGGAAAGCGAGTTGCCGGAATCGCTGAGCAGCTCGCCGACTCAAAGGCGAACCTCTCATCGCAACCACAACAACACTCCGTTGCAGAAACTCGGAATCTCACAGAGCATGGTGGTTGTCAATGGCGAGTCAACTGGTTCGTGAACTCGCCGGAGTATCTCATCGGGAAAGTTCGCCGGCGCCGGAGAAGATAAAGGAGAGAGAATTAGGGTTAGGTTTGTTTCAGTGGTAGTTGGGTAAGCAAAACGACGTCGTTATAGTTGACAATTCCGGGCCAGAAAATGTTAAATCGAATAAGCGAGAGGGGGAAGTGTTTGGTGTTTGCATTTGATTTGGACGGAAATTTTTGAAAGTGCGGCATATGATAGTGAGGGATTTTTTTTTTATTATTTAAATAAAATTTAATAACTTTTTATTTTGTGGTATTTTTTTTTTTTTTTATGAGGTCATGAGATAGAGAAACGTTGAAATTGGACACATGGAAGATTTTGATAGGATATGAATTTATTGATTCAACGGTTGGTGGCATAAAATAATTTGTATGAGTTGCACTAGCATTTAAGTGTGAAAAATGAACTTGTACAACCAATTTTTGGTATAGCTAATTTTTAATTTTTATACCCGTTCCATATAAGTTGGAAGCGATTATAAATAATCATTACTGTATCAATTTAAAATTTTGAAATTAATGTAAGTGGTTGAGGATTTGACAATTCTTATAATTTTGATCAGGTGGTTAATCTAATCCGTACTATTAATTAGTTATAATGTTATTAAATGGTCGTCACATTAGTTCATACATAGCGGCTAAAAGGTCTTTTTTAAAAAAGGAGGGGAGGGGGGAGGTTCACCTTACAATAGGAATTATTTTAAGTAGATTTGATATGTCCGTTTTACTAATATTGACGAAAAGCAATTAGGAAAAATTTAAGTTTGGTACCCAAAATTAAAAATATAGTTTCAATTTGTAGCTACTATAAGAAATTGACTAATCGAAAAAGTGCTAAGAACATTTAAGAAATGAGAAATGTGTAACATAAGTGAAATCCAAGAATACATGATAGTATAAGTAGAATTTAGTTGCTCATGTAAAGCAATTAAAGATAAATTAAGATAATGCACTAGTAATTAGGGTTGTACACTAGTCCAATATCAAATCAAATTAATACCAATTAGATTAGAAGATTGAAAACTTTATATATGTCAATACCGGACTAATTCAACCCGATTTTAGACTAATTAATTTAGACCCTTTTTATGACCACCATATTATATTATATATGGGTATTATTTTTGTTATTTATATACTCCATATATTTTTCTTCTTTCTAATAAATTGCTATAATTATATCATATATTCATAACAAATTATTTAAAAGCCAATAAATGCTTACATACTAGAACATTTTCTTTTGAACTACTCTAAACATTACCTATCAAGCTTTCATTTTCTCAAGGCAATATTAGTCTCTATCAAACTTTCAACTTGGTCATATAGTCTTTGTTTTATTGTTCTTTGGCTTCAAACTTTGTATTTAAAGAATAGTCATTAAATTTGGCATATTAAACATTTGAATATAATGGTTGTTGATTTTTTTTTTTTAATATTTAATGACGATTTCACGAGCTGAGGTACGTACAGTATATAGTACTTAAAAAAATACAAGTAGCAGATAAGTTCTAGTATTATAAACCATTGGCGGACTTGGCCTTGTGCCTGGTGGGTCAAATGACTCACCAGGGCCCAAATTTTTTTTTAAGTTTTTTTAAAAAAAAAAATACTAACTTTGAACCTTTTGTTAATGTAGTTGGGTTTTTGATGAAATGTGAACCTAATGCTTGTACAAATTTTAATCTTGTCAATTATTAGTTTGTTAATTATTAGAGAGCTAAGTTTGTCATGTTGTCAATTATTAGCTTGTTAATTATTAGTTTGTTAATTTTAGTCTTGTCAATTTTAAGCTTGTTAATTATTAGTTAGTATTGTAATCTTGTCAATTTTCTATTTGGATGATTTTTGTAAATAATTTTTTTTGGGAATTTTGGTAAAATTTTTTTTTTTTACATATTTGGTTATCGATTGTGACTCACCAGTCGGAAATTCCTGGGTCCGCCACTATTATAAACCTAACACATTTTTTACAGACTTGGATTCAACAATTCACAACCTAATGTAAGTATTCCTTTCGAAAGTCAAACCCACAAAGTCAAGAATAATACGCTACATTAATTTATCTTTGTGCCCAATTGCAAGACTGTGGAATCTACTCATCTAGTAGTGCATTTCTAAACAGTAAATTGGAAATGATGAAGAATCTCAATGGCTCAATTCATCATATGTCGGGCTAAAAACAAAAAATAAAACATCTCCTATTGGATTTTTTTTTTTTTTCTTTTAATATTCAACTTCTTCTAACTTGAATGAATTATACCTCTCTGAATTGGTTTAATAAATTTCTTTTTAAAAAAAAAAAAGAAAAACGGTGACAACAGTTAGATTTTGGGGGTACGGGTTCATATAAACTAACTTCGATCCAAACAATATGAGTATTTCATCTTACTGCTAGCGCTAGACGAGCCTTGATGTTACCTATTCATTAAAAAAAAAAATCAAAATCATGAGCTAACATTGATGTTATATAGACCTTGTTTGGTAAAGAGCTTATTGAGAGCTTTTAGCTTGTTGTGATATATTAGAGGTTTAACTATTTAAAAAAGCTAATTTGAGTTTTTGGTAAATAGCTTATATATTAAAAGCTTTTTCTGAACTTATTGAACAATTAGCTTTTTTGCTACGAAGTATTAAACGCACTAAAACAACTAACAATTAACAGCTATTTATCAAATAGTTTTACACAATCAGCTATCTACAACCAGTTAGTCAAACTAGCTAATATAACAAACTAGTCATCAAATCACCTAATAAAATCAGTTATATTAACTAATCAGCTACCAACTAATTACCAAACAGGGCTATAAATCGGTTCCTTTCTGCATAAAAAAAATCTCAACTTTCTGGATAGCCCAAATTAATATAATTAAGGACTTAAGGGGTTGATCGTAAAATTTCAATTGTACTATTAAAAGTAAATCTCTTCGTAAGCAACTAAGCATATACGGACAAAAAAGTAGCCAATGCTTTGAAGTTTTGCAATATCAGTGAAATTTTTTCCATACAGAACTTAAATTAAGAAAATCCCCTACATCTTGTTTAATCTTCCTTGGGAAAATTTTATTATTCAACAAAATGTAGTCTGTAATGTTTGTAGTAGTGTTTCTTTATACGTAGTAAATAGCTTTCTTGAAGAACAATATACAAGATCATATTAAAAAATATCTAGTAGTACTTGTACTTACATCATCAATTGAGCAAAGATAAAACAAGGGTTAAAAGCAGACATATGCTACACTTTGGCCTAAATGGCCGACGTACTCCAATTCGTTTACAAGCAGCAGCCTCAAATGTTGCTTCACAAAGGAAGAACACGCGCGCTATAACTATCCAAGAACCATCTGAATTCATTTTCAACATCTCGGTGTAGGTTATAAGGGAAGGGATAAGCATCAATACCGCGATCCATTAGAAGTTGATAAGCATGTATTGTGAGAATCCGACCATCTTTTCCAAACGCAATGAGGTCGTTAAACTTGTTACTACCCTTCAAACATATGTGCTCCCATATGACATCTGCGCGAGCAGGGTCATGGGGACATTCGAGCCATGGCATTGCAGTGAAACATTCAAGAGGAGAAATATTTGCATAAAAATCCATGTGAACAAACACTACTTCAAAATTAGCATCTTTCTTCTCCTTAATTTCATGGTACAAACCTTTAATCCAATTATATGATATATCCATGTGATCATCCATACAATTATCTGTCCATTCAAGGTAAAGCAGGACATTCCTACCGCGAAGCTCTGCCACACTCACACGCGTACCATCATTAGTACAAACATAGCTTTGCTCCTTAGACAACACTAACAATGACTCCAAGGTTAACTCCCTAAGCCTTGCAGTCTCTTTTTCAATCATGTTCGCGATTGTGAAAGGATATCCATCAATACCAAAATTTCTTATGACAGTTTCACCATAAGGATTCACATATTTACCACTAGTCGGGTCTAAAATAATCAAAGTATCCATGGAGTGAGTTTCGCTAAGTCGGCTCAACCAATGGCTTACACTATCCTTGAAGGGTAACACCCACCAAGATGTTATCCCCCTCTGTACTAAATCAGCATTTACATACTCTATAAACTTCTGTGGTTCCTCGTCGGGTTGGTATATCAATACTATTTCTAACTCGTAACCTTGCTTACAACGACATAGCTCAAACACCTCATGGAGTTCCCCCATGAAATCCCCATCTCGATACAAATACAATCCCACCAATTTTTTCTTAAGGTCTGATACACAAATTGTCCTGTTTTTACCATTGTTGCTGACTAAAATGTCAGAGGGTTTGCACCTCAAGATTTCTTCAAGGGGCAACAAAGGTCTATGTGCTTCTTCATAAAGGGTTTCGAACCTCTCATTCGTAAAGGGAAACGAATCAACACCATACAACTCAAGAAAATAAGAACTTTCTTGCAAAACCCTTTGATTAGGGTCTACAACAATGACACTAGGGTCATAATGTACATTAAGCCCTGTTAATCCAATAGACTTACAAACATAATCACGAGACTTCGAGTCATAAAAAGGGATTGCAATGCAATTAGGGAACGAAGAGAAGAAATTAATAAAAACAGTTTCATTGTCAACCCACTCACGTTTCATCTTAGCCACCAAGACCATCTGAATATCATCTCTTCCTGAGTCGAACCACTCGGAGAATGCAGCTTTTATAGCCCAACAATGATTGTCTACCGGGCTTTGAGATTCTATAGGAAGAAAAAAGCAAAAGATCATGACATATTTCCTCCTTAAGCTATCAACTTTGACTTTGTCACCATTTTTTCGAATTAGAAAATCCCTATAATCCGTCGACAACAAGGATATAACATCAACATGATCACCTTCTTTGAGAGAAGAATTGTAAGGCGTTAAGGTATCAGGATAAACCGGTTCCTCGTGAATCGGGTCCGAGGTTCGACATGATTTAGCTCGTTGGAGGTCTTTTTGGTATTGAAAAGGAGGAATTAGCTTACCCTCCATAGAGTTTGTCATTGGTGTAACCTCTAAACTCTTAAAACTTTTTTTTGTCAGGTGTTAGGATTGTTTCCATTTCTTTTCTTTAATTCCTATTTTAAGATTAGGACACCTAAATTAGTATCGAGATAAAATCACGAATCCTCTTAATCAATAAGGAGTATCATACTGTCAAATGGAGAAATGAGATGAGATAAAACAAATTAAATTTCTTACGAAGTTGAATGATTTCCAAAATTTGGGTAGTGTAGGATTATTAGTTGGCTTTGGGCCTAATTATTTGGGCTTATCGCATTGGATCACGTGTCTAACAGAAGTTTCTAGCTTTCTATTATTAGACCTTAACAACTCAACTCCTAAAAAGGAAAATTTGTACTCCTTAGACAACCAAAATAATTTTGTCCCATTATTGTCAATACTAAATTAAAATGCAAAAAATTTAAGATGAACAAATTGATATTGTATATTGGCTAACTTTAGACACCCAAAATGAAGGTTTTTTTTTTTTTTTTTTTTTTTTTTTTTTTAAAAATACTCGTATTATTTTTTACATTTATCTTTTATAAAGTGATACAAGTACGAACACAATTTTATTATTATTTTTTTAAGGTAAGAAGGACCCTATAGAGACGGCACCTATCATAGATTTAGCCAGCTCAGCTCCATAGGTCGTCACTTGAGAGTAGAGGGGGAAGGTAAGGGAATTCCCCTATTCCCAAACACTTTGTAGTTGGTGGGGCTCAAACTCGGACCGCAAAGTACGAACACAATGGTTATAGGCTTATAGCAAAGGAGGGAGGGGAACACAAAATTAAATTACGAAATAAATAATAGTTAAAACTCGTATAATACTAGAAATACATTGATATTGTATCTTCAATTCTCTAAATTCAAGACAACTTTGGCTACTAAAGGAAGATATATCGAATAAGTTTCAGGGCGATTGTATGATATGACAACGCAATATACCAGTCATATTGATGTTGTGCATGTTAGAGGATCTCAAAGTTACAAGTTTAAGTTTTGTACTAGTAAATTAAAATACTACATTACTCCCATTTAAAAGAGGGAAAAAAAAACACTCACTTGCAATATAAAGTTATAAACACACAGTCCTAATAATAATACGAGTAAGTGAACATGGAAATTGAATTTCCTTATATAACTTGTAAAACTAAAAATTAAATTTAAATTAACGATGGACATTGATTTATTTTACAAATTATATATATGAGTACAATTTAAATATCGATCTTGCTAACAAGCGTCCCGGGACGTTAGATAAACATAAATTATATCGGTTGAAATGGTATTAAGTTAGGAATTCATGACAAAATCACACGTCGTTTAATGTAATTAATGTTAATTATACTCTAATATTTGCACTTTAATTCTCTTATCTATCGCTCCGGGAGCGCTCATTAGCTTTTACCTTTAAATATTACTATCATCATTAATTAAATTACCGCTTATCAATTTAAAAAAAATTTATAATTCTCGTGGGTGATGTGATGTCCAACCCAAATGAGGTAGTGAAATGATAAAAGTGGGGCCATACATCAAAGCTTAAGCACTGCACCGGCCAAATAATAATTTGGCATGACCAACAAGCTCATTGGTCGGTTTTTCCAATTTTGAACATTCGAAAGATATTGTTTCGGCGCAAGATGTATGGGTATAACAGTGTAATGGGCATAAGAATTGCGTTGCTAAAATCATGAAAAATGAAACCTAATGCCGACGAATGCCATTTATTAGGATTTAGACATCTAGAATTTGTTCATCATCTCGGACTTTTATTCTTTTCCTCTCTTTCATGCAATCTCCGAGTATTAGATTACAATTTCTATTTTTCAACTATTGATATATGAGTACTAGATAACGGAAAATATATATACTCCTACTTATTTAATACGAAGTATTTTTTTTTTTGAAAGATAATACGGAGTATAGTTATGATAAAAGTTCATATATAAATTCTCTTTTCATAATTTATTTTAATCATTTCTTTTCACAAAAAAAAAATATAATTATATCATATATGGTACTAATGAAGACTTTTTTAAATTCTTTCAAAAAAAAAAAAAAAATGAAGACTTTTGCAAAATGGTTTCTACTCCTTATAACCAAACATAAGAATGGATTTTTCTTTCTAATTTATTCTAGTCTCATTATCGTTTTTTTTTTTTGTGTTTATCAGAGTCATAAGGATTGTGGGTGATAATCGATGAGAGAAGCTTTAACGACTTGAGTTATCCCTCACTCTTTTCATACATGTCGTGATTCATGTTCTTTTCATACATGTTAGCCAAACAATGATCACGGATTATTTATAATTTAGATAATAATATGTATCTTAACAAACTGATAATAATAATTGAATGAATTTTTTTACAACAAAATCAATTATGCCTTAATTTACATAGCTTTGTTGTCATACTTCAATTTCTCGATTTAAAAAATTTACTTTTAATAATATACTGTAAGACATTTTTTACACAACCCATCTTATCAATTAAAACTACGAAATTCAATAAACGAGCAACAATTAGAAATTTCTTTAATCGATCCCACTCGAACAATCTAACCATAGCTTAAGAGGCTAAGGATGTGCTTGACTACCTACACTACAAGCAAGGGAGCAAGCATGAAACAGAGTTGGGTAACTAGGTTCAAAGAAGAAATAAAATTTCAAATATTCCTCAAACTTATAGAAAACCTTGGAAAAATGGTTGCTTAAAAGAAGTGGCCTTAAATTAAGTGACGGTTTATGGTCATGATATGAATTATACGTGGACATGGGCCAACTCCAGCCAACATTAGTTAACATGAAAAGTATTGACAACTATATAACATAATCTATAGTCTTGAGTTGGTGCTGTTGTTGTCGTCGCCCACCACTTAGCATCATTAAGCTACTTAATCACATTTTTATATTTTAATTTTTATATAATTAATCCTATCTTCTTCATTAACTAATCGATAATGATTGTTAATTGTCCTAAATTAGCGTTTACGGAGAATGAATTAGTATTATGGTTTAAATAATACGAACTAGTATAGAATTAATAAAACATACTCTTACATCAATCGTAGAATTATGCTCTTAAGTACACTATTTTAATTACGCTCCCTTATCTAGATTAGCATCATCATTACTTTATTGCTTATAATTCTGGGTATTATAATTCTGATTATATAATTGTTCTCAGACGTTGTCTTCGAACCTTCTGGGCTGCCCTAAATGTTTTTTTTCCAAATTATGATATGGTGCTAGAAAATGGGGGTGTGTTAATCATCAATTTATCATTTCTTTGTATTTAAATTTTTAATTATTTTGGTGAATAGATGATTAATTAAAAAGAATGATGATGTAAATATGATTTGATCACAAGATATGAGTATTGAATTTTACTAGTACAATGCTACAATCGAGTTAAATTTTCAAATACAAAGGAAGCATATACAAATGCGACTACTTTGCCATCTATTCCTAATTAATATATTTATGGCCAACTTTATCAAACTTGACATAATTAATTTCTATGACTAACTAATACAGAGTACTTCACATATTATAGCTTGATGATATCGATCACAAAAATACTATACTGTGATATTGTGATTTAAGATCTTATTTTGCATAATAATTAATTGAGTTTTTTGTATAATACTCCATATGCATAGAGTGTTGATTTGGGAAATTAGACAGCAACATCTTATTGTCAGAATTCTTTAAACAACATACCATATTTTATTATTATTATTATTATTTTTTTTTTTTTTTTTGAGGTTTCAATGTTATCTCCACATTGCTGGCTATACTTTACCTATCTATTCAATCACCAGTAAAATATGAATCCAATAAACCATAATTTTTTTTTTTTTTTCGAGTTCAATTATTTTCATATAACAAAATAATTATACGAAGTACTTCATATATGATACGGAGTATTTTATTTTTGATAAAGCTTCATTATTCTTCCGGGGGCAACAAACTAGGGATAATCTAATTAATTTGCTTTTTACACAATTATTATACTTATGTAATACAACAAAAAGGAAAGTTGCTATACATACAAAATTGGAAAAATACAACAATTCACATCCTTAAATTACAATCTCTCAAAGTTTGTAATGAGCCAATTGGCCCAATTCATGGACCGTTTTATGCATATATGAAAGAGACATAATTTTTTATTTATATATATGAATATAATGAAAAGATTCTTCAAAGAATTTTATTTGGCACCACATTTAATTTTTGTCCATTTATCTGCACAAATTGCTGATAGAATACAAATCTTTCTTCTCAAATTATTTTGCTCCAGTGACAAATATACTAGGAACAAAGATATATAATCATAAATTTCGCTTTCGCACCATTGGTATTCAATAAACACTGTACATCGTGTGTTTAATTATAACTGATTATCAATGTAATTCTCGATGTTACTTATTCCAAAGTAAAAAAAAAGGATATGCATGTTTTGAAAATAAAAATACATAGTCCTAGTTATACTCGTCATAATATTTTATTATACGTATAATCGAATACATGTTTAATTATTGATTAAATAAACATTCATAGTTTAAAAGTTGATAATGATGAATGAATAATTATATTGAGCAAAATCCCACACAAATAAGCCAAAAGGATACTCTAACATAAACTTGATTATATGTTGAATTATTGAGCTCAAGTGAAATTAACAAGAGAGATTAGCAGCTAATTAAACAGTGGAAGCTAGTTAAAATTAGCTGGTTTTGTCCGATGATATAAATTATGTAATATAAATGAGCAGCAAATCATGAATTATACCTAATTGCCCAATCTCTAATGAAGTCCTGGTTGGCCACGTTTCTACCCAGAAAAGTGTTACAAATCCAACGTCATATACAATTCCTGAATTTCTTGGCTTCTATAATCCTATTTCTTTAATTTGTTGCATTTGCTCTCCAACCTTTTAAAAGTACATGACATTTAGCCATTTATGGAATTCTTTAAACTTGAGATTAATTGAATTGAAATGCATTAATTGAGTTTATGCGTACTACTCCGGCCTTTGAAAAAATGGTATACTTACCTATACACATTAAATACATTTTAAATGTTGGTGTTATATGCGGAGTAAGAAAAAATTAACAAAATTATACGGTGTATGACAATAGAAATCACGGAGTACTATTTTTGGTATTTATGAGTGAATTTTTTACTTACCAATCTTTAAACTCAACCCTTATTTTACATTACAAATATACTTGTAGTTTTTCCATGAATCATAGAGTACTTTAATATGAAGGTATCATTAATTAAAGGAAATATAAGAGATCAAGCTTAGATTTTATTCTTTAATCTTAATTGCGAAATAGCATATAATTTTGGAAAATGATGAATATGTGGGCATAGTCCACATAACCCTATTAATTGACATGCATCTACCGGCCATATCGCCTTTATGGGCCATACGCAGTAGAATTATGATTGAAGTAGTGAAGAAATATGCCTTTTCCTGTCAAATAAAGGTTGTGTGCTTTGAATCCAAAGATTCTACTGTACTATGACAATGAAGTGATGATATCTGAAATTAGTGTTGTAGACTGGATTTCTTATTTTTATTTGCTGAAATTATGAGTGATTACTACAATACCAAGTTAAATATAATGTACTTAAAGGTGATTTCCAATTTGTGGCCAAAGTCTTACTAAGGGCCTCTTCTCATTGACTGAACTCAGTTGAATTGAACTGAACTGAGCTAAACTGAACTGAATTGAAATAAATATTTTATAAGAGAAGGAAGTTAGGAACTGAATTGAATTGAACTGAAAATAAACGTATGAGAACAAGCCCTAAGTTATACAGAATACTGAATACAAAACTTTATTTGCGGGTCAAAAACTAGAGAATTAGGGGAAAGGGCCAGCTACCATCAAGTATCATTGCGACATTAAGGTTACAATTTTACAAGGTGATCTTTTCACCAACTAATCAACTATACTAGGTCTTATTACTTAATACTCTACCCAATATGGTTCAATTTCATAGGAGTATCGTATACTAAGTATAATATACGGAGTATACAGATCTTATGCATAAGATTGAAAGTTTCAATCTCAAGTTTAAATTGTAGAACTTATCTAATCATGTGTATAACAGATTTACCATGCGAACTTCAAACTTATACTTCATACAATGGGTCAGACAATTTGAGAGTGAGAGGAGGGGGGTAATAGGAAGAGTAAGGAATCCTCATTCTCAAAATGCGTTTAGTGGAGATCAAACTCTCAAACTCGAGGTTGGAAGGTATAATGCTTACTATTAAATCAAACTTAGCTTGATAATTCTGTTCTAAAGATCTGTTCTCATTGACTGAACTCAGCTAAACTGAACTGAATTAAAAAATAAACATATAAGAACATGCCCTAAATATACTCACTAACTCACTTAAACATACAAAAGACACACAAAAAAATAAAAAATAAAAAAATTCTACCTCTATGATCTAAGATGGGCGGTGGCCACCTCTACAAATGACCACACATTCTCAAATTTCTCACTTGATAACAAAAGCTCAACTTTTTAATTTCAATTATAATCTTATTTTTAATACCCCCAACGTTTATTTTTTGTATGGTCCTCAATTGCCCAGCTAAGATAGGCTAAGGCACAACCTTTCATTGTCAATTTCACCCCCCTCAACACATAATAAGCCAACTTATACTAAACAAAAACTATTTTCTCATCATCATCATCATCATCATCATACATAAACATACTAATTAACAATAACTATATTATTTATAATAATTAAGCACTATTATTAATGGACGGTCCAAAGATAACAAAATTTAATCACACCCCAACAATTGTATAACCTAAAGTTTCCCCCTTTATAAAACCCACCCATCCTTATCCCATTCTTCACTCACTCATTCATTCACTCACAACCCAAACAAACAACACTACTAAAGAAAAGAAAAGAAAACTCACCAACTTTTTTGTCTTAAGAAAACACAAAAAAAATGGAGGGCAAAGAAGAGGATGTTAGACTAGGAGCAAACAAGTACGGCGAGAAGCAGGGGTTGGGTACGGTGGCGCAAGACAGAGACTACAAAGAGCCACCACCAGCGCCGCTGTTTGAGCCCGGAGAGTTGACATCATGGTCGTTTTACAGGGCTGGAATTGCAGAGTTTATTGCAACTTTCTTGTTTCTTTACATCAGTATTTTGACTGTTATGGGTTACAGTCGTGCTGATAATAAGTGTCAGACTGTTGGTATTCAGGGTATTGCTTGGGCTTTTGGTGGAATGATCTTTGCCCTTGTTTACTGTACTGCTGGAATTTCTGGTAATTTTTTCCATTCCTTTTGATTTTAGCTTTGTAATTTATACTTTTAATTTTAAATTAGATGCATATTATACTACTATATTGGTAGAATTTGTAAAAAAAGTTCTGGAGTTGGTGTATTATATGTTGTGGGAACTGGAAGTTTTAGATGTTAGTTTAGTGGGTTATTTTGGTTTAATACAAATTTTTTGGGTGTTATTTGTTTTGTTTAGTGGGTTATTTTGGGTTAATACAATGTTTTTTGGGTGTTGTTTATTTAGTTTTGAGCATTATAAACTGTACTGTACTATACACTCTAGTTTAGAATTAAAATCGAAGGCATGTACGGACTATCTTAGCGTTACAATTTATTTTTTTGGGTCCAGTCACATAAGGTATGAATCTAGTGATGTAGTCGGGATTTGATTTCAGTATTTACACCGATTTGGGTAGTTGACATCCACGGTATACTATTTTTAGAAACGGAATAATCAAAAGAATTCAGCTTATTATCAGTAGGATCTTGGATTGCAAATTTTAGAAAATTTTCAACTAGTTTGATGCATAATCACTAATCAAGTAAATGTAAAGTTATATAAACCAAACAAAGATTAATGTTGTTTATGGAAATGTGTATGGATCTATCAAGTACAGTAGCTAACTAGTGAAAACATGAATGATGGTGTATTACAGGAGGTCACATTAACCCTGCTGTGACATTGGGATTGTTCTTGGCAAGGAAATTGTCTTTGACAAGAGCAGTCTTTTACATGGTCATGCAATGCTTGGGTGCCATTTGCGGTGCTGGTGTTGTCAAGGGATTCCAACCCACTCCTTACCAAGCCGGAGGCGGTGGTTCCAACTATGTTCACCATGGTTACACCAAGGGTGATGGTCTTGGTGCTGAGATTGTTGGCACCTTCGTCCTTGTCTACACCGTCTTCTCTGCCACTGACGCCAAGAGAAGCGCCAGGGACTCTCATGTTCCTGTAAGTGCTATATGCTGTTTTTATTAGTCACTTTGCAGTCTTATGATGTTGATTAAATTTATGTTATATGAGCTTGAGTTAATGGTATGAAACAATGTTTTACAGATCTTGGCTCCCCTTCCAATCGGGTTCGCTGTGTTCTTGGTTCACTTGGCCACCATCCCCATTACCGGAACTGGTATCAACCCTGCTAGGAGTCTTGGAACTGCCATCATCTACAACAAGCACCTTAACAACTGGAACGACCACGTAAGTTTGCTTAAAACTTTCCATTTGATCAAATTTGTATCATTCATGTACCAGCAATTCTTGTGGTGAAAATGTCACAAACTAACCTATATTCTAAAATGTCATGTACAAATTACAAGTATAATTCCTGGAACATGTTACAAGTCCATTCTAATATGGTACATACTACATAGTCACACTCGTTTCACAATAATTTATCAGACGCATATCATACACCCTTAGTCTATCTTACACACCACATTTTCGCGTATGTGTAAGATGTTTAGTTATTTTAGACAATGTTTCAACCCTCGCACAACTTTTTGCCTTGGTGCATACCACAGACAAAAGTATGTATAGTCGTATAGATAAGTAACTGTACAAAGTGTGAGTCACCTAACTTACCTTAAACGGTAATTATTTTTTCAAAAGTTAACTTAATATATACGTTGGAAACCTATTTACACTAATCAACTTTTCTTGAAGTCTTGATACCTTTATAAAAAGGAGTGGTGGGAAATTGATTGTTTTGAGAAGGCCATATAATAAGGCCCATTTTAATAATGGGCAACACAAAAAAGTCATAAATTGAACCACAATAGAATGAATAGGGATAAGGAATCTATCAAATTTTGTATAACAAAGAGATAAGGTAGTAATGCTCATGAAAAGCTTATTATATAAAGAAAAAAGATGGGGTCCAATAACAGTTTGGCATTTGGCAAATATTAACCTAATCTTCTTTTTGTTCATATCATTGTCCTACTATACTATGATACCCATGTGGGTTAGTTGTCAAACATATACTGAATGGAATATTAAAGATTTGGTGGAGATGATGCTGTCTTTGAAGTTAATGTTTACCTACTACTATGCTAATTAAAGATTAAGACAAAGACCCTTTGATTAGTTTAATCGATTCCTTGGTCATTAGCTTCCTACATCATACGGACTATTTGTTTCTTAATACTTGCAACATTTTATATTCACGCTTTCTACTGTACATAGTTTCATATGACTATATTTTTCTCTAATAATTGTGTTAACGTCTTTTGTACAGTGGATCTTCTGGGTGGGACCATTCATTGGAGCAGCATTGGCAGCACTTTACCACACTGTTGTGATTAGGGCAATTCCCTTCAAATCCAAGTAATGGATTTGAGTTGATCATAATCATCATGGGTGATATTGTTGTTTGAATGGATCATCTCATCGGCCCGACCCGTATTTGTTTTCCAAGGCTCTTGATGATGATAAGAAGAATCTAGAATCCCATGCTTTTCTTCCTTTTTTTTTTTTTTTTTAATCTTCTTCTTCATTATTAATCTTATTTCTTTGTTTGTCCATCTCTGTTGTATTATGTAAGTTATTAAAGTGTACTCCTTTTTTAAATTTTCGTCGAAGAATCCTAAGAGGGTTGTGGCTTGCATTGGACTGGGTTGTGAAAATGTAAATTCTTACTATCAAAATTATGTAATATGCTCCCTTTTTCTTGCATTTTGGACCTTTCAATCTTAGTAATAATTTCAATGTCCATTTTCTGAAGGAAATTATACTGCATTATTGAGTTCTACTTTAAATGCTCTTCTTCGATCATTCGCTTTCATACACATGAGGCACGGCCATGGACTACTGCTAAAGGCCATGTTAGTAGGTACAGAGTAAAAGGTTGCCGGTAGGGTCAGCATCGAGGTATTTCGAAAAAGGCAAAGAGGACGGGGTTTAACAATTCAATTGGTGAAGTCATGTCGTACCCTTAATTATATTAGGAAGGTTGGACCTTTAAACAATTCAATTGATGAAGTCATTGTAACTTTAATTATGCTAGGAAGGATGGAGCTTTGACGTATTAACTTGGATGATTTACACAACCATTAAATGAATGAATGAGGGAAAAATGCTACCGTAGTACGCAACTCATAAAAAAAAACAACAAAATTTTATCCCAACTTGATAACGATATGCCTCAAATTTTAATGGTATCAAAACTTTGGAAGTTTCTAGTGAGGATGTCTTCAGAAAATTGATGTGAAGCATATACTGTAATGAGCTACCCCTCTAGTTCAAAAGTGATAGTCACCTTAATTAGTAACCACCCTCAACTCCTCAAGTTGTATTTGATACAGATTTGACAACAATTATTGTACAAACCCTTGGGTCATCATTACACTTTAATAAGGTACTTGGAAGAGGCATCTATCCTGGGCCAGGGGTTTTTAAGTTGGCCACTTACCAAAGAAATAAAAATATGTTTGTAAACATTCGATTTTCCACAGACTATAAATGACTGAGAGATTTGAACATTTAACCTATTGTACGTAACCTCTCAACTTTTATCACTAGACCAACATTTTATTGGTGTATCACGTAGATAAGTATCATATGATTATGCATTTTACGTTACTCTCCCAAAACCTTAATTTTTTGTGGAAGATATCCTTGCCACCGTGCTATAAATTAAAGACCCTCAATACAAATATACAAGGCCTCTAAAAATAGGGGCCCACACTTTCTAATAATGCTATTAACTATTATGACCGTATAAAATCAATACTTAACTCTTCCTCTAACAAGGTTTTTAAAATGTTGATAGTCTGATAGGTCTGCCAATGCCAATTGACATGGAAACTAATATATTTTTGGGCCAATTATCAATATTAGCACTAGATCAAGCCCAAATATATTGAGATGGCCCTATCCGAGTTGACACCATATTAATGTCAACGATGATCATTTCATATACTTAGCTCTCACTTGGTTTCAGTATTAAACCAAAATTTCTCTTTATAGATGTACAATAAAACCATCATATACTATATGGTTTAATGATTGAAATCCATGTTCTATTTTTATACTCTATCATAAACTATAAACTTTATATAAATTTTACTTACATTGTTGAAGATAGTAATAGTTAAAACCCTATATTATATACAGGTAGAAGGAACAAATAGTTATTTGATGGAAATAAAATGAGAAATAATTGTGTCAGTTGAAGTCTCCCTTAAAATTTAAGACACAGAGGGGAGTTCAAATGTTCAATTCTCATCAAACCCTCCTTGAGAAGTTTTCCTTAAAATATGTTTAGCACCACTTAGGGTCTGTTCTCGTTTATTTTTGGTTCAGCTCAGCTCCGATCCTAATTTCCTTTTCTTATATATAAAATATTCAGTTCAATTCCGTTAAGAAGAACAGGCCCTTAGACTCCATTCACTTCACCTCATTTTTATTATTTTTACTTAAAATGGAGTGAATAAGGCCTTTAATGAAAAATTTTAAAGAATTTTTTATATAGAATTTCAAGAATTTATACCGAGGTATTAATTATTTATTATTTATTATTATGACTTGAAAACCTAACTTCGGAGGTTTGTTAATTTTGATTTCTTTTTTATTCATGCAGCATCTTCTTTCCTTCGCTAATTAATTTATCGGAGCATATATTAGCACTTGCGCTTTATATGGTAACAGGCTAACAGGAGTCCTACTAGTATTAGTAACAGTTAAGCTAGGGCACAACACCTAATCACCTATGTAGTATGTACTAGTATTTCCTACTTTTATTTGCTACTACTACGTAATTAATTGTAATGTACGGGTTTAATTTGGAAAATAAAGCAACTATTGCACGACAAAATGTCCCGAAACAAATGCAACAATACTAAAACAGAACGGATTATATAAAATGAACAAAAAGGCAGTCACTTAAGCATAAAAATTACATTGAAATCATGCATAAAATTATTCAATAACCCATTAAAAAGTTATAACAACATGAACAACAACATTACAAACTAGAAAATTTAATTTACACCCTGCAAAACCCAACCAAGGAAACTAACTCATCGGTCATCATCAACCTAAAAACTCGTCGCATGCATGCTCCTCATTTTCAAGCCCTAGTAGTAGCAGTAGTACCACCACTAGTGGTATGAGTCCCACTTTCACGAGCCTTACTCTCAATAGTCTGCCCCACATCCTTGGTCTTCTGTCCCGCAAATGCCGCCATATCCGCCACACGACGCTTAGCATAATCCAAATCATCAGGCATTCTACGCCCCGCCTGTCGAATATACCCCACGACGCGTGACAGCGAAGACAGCCCCGTGAGACCAAACGCGCCAGACGAAAGGAACCCAGTGACAGCAAGCCCCATGAGGAGGGCAGCAGGGACTAGGACAGGACTAAAGAGGAGGAATACCGGGGTTGCTAGGCATAACCCGATGACGGTCCCGAGTAAAGTGAGACCCGCCAAGAAGAGGAGGGTGCCAGTGACGGGGACTAGTGTTACCAAAGCAATCACTTGTGACGCGGTTGGACCACCTCCGGAGCTGAATCCATAACCACCGCTACCTCTTACGTTACCGCCGTGAACGCTTGCATGTTGGGTGTGGACATGGATTTGCCTTGGGTCTCTAGTATCGCGATCGCGATCCATTGTTGCCATTTTAGAAATTACTTTGTTACTTAATAAATTAAACGAAGCTAAGGTAGCTGAAGTTTATTTCAGGTTTTAGAGTGGGAAATAGAGGGAGGAAGTAAGTATGATGGAAAGGAAGAAAGGTTTTGTTATATGGAAGGAAAGAGTTTGCCACGTGTTTATACACGTGTTTTGTTTAAGTTTTGCATGAACAACAGGTTTCATTTTGCTTCTGCTGTCTTTAGCAATCTATTGCCACATTATTTTGGGTTTTTTTTTATTTGTTTTATTTAATTATTATGGGAACCAACGATGGATACGATGCTAAGCTATTATCCACCGACCTCTTGCGGTAAAAGTTTGTCAAATGAAGATTGTTCAAATCTTTTTAGTTCATGCCAAGACTATGTAATGTGTGATTGTGTATTATAACACAAACTAATTAAGTGATTATAGTTCTTATGTTCAACCTTGTTGGCTTATTTATGCATTATTAGCAATGTCGTCACTCGTTGTATGTGTAAATACGTTACATTATCAAGAATATCAACTAATGTTGTGCCTGATTACGTGTTATTACTATATTATGCTTATATTTTTAAACAAAATTTCAATAAAAGTAATTTTATACTCTATATTGCTCAGAAATTCATAATAAAACTATCTTTAATCTTCTTACATCATCATATTCAACAAAAACAAGTTCAGATAATTTCCAAGTTTAATTAATCGATAACTAGGATAATTTCTAGTAAATTCACATCAATATACATACTTACGTAAAAATAAGTTCCTTTTAGTTTTAGGCTAGATTCATGAAAATTGCATGAATAATACCTCCCTAAATTTACTTGTATTAAGCATTATGTAGTAGTTCAAAAAAAAAAAAAAAAAAAAAAAAAAAAAAAAAAAAAAAAACGTTATGGAGTAATACTGTACTAATTGACCAAAGATTATCACTTGACTGATCATGTTAGATAGTCTCATTGACCGTTTCAACAAAAAGTTCCCGTTACATGAGAACTGGGCTTATTTCACATCTTGCTCTCCATCAATGGGCCGACACACTATTGAATAGATAAGGCCCAAAGATTAAGCGCGGCAAATAACTAAAAGTCTGGAAAGTACAAGAATATCCTACAAATTTCTCTGTTCTTCTCTATCTCTGTTTTCTACTTTTCCTCCATACTAGAAGCTCATAGAATGATCCCATTAATTCAAAGTAATTTCCAGATACTTCATACCATCATCTATAAATATCACTTTTCTCTTCTTAATTTTTCATCAACAGAACACAGAAATTTGCAGCATTCAAAATTTCTCATCAATTCTCAATTTCTCAATATACTCTAATCAAATATTTAAATCAATTTCTATTAATTAAAAAAAAATCAATTGATTTTACAATGTCGCTAATTCCAAGCTTCTTTGGAAACCGACGCAGCAGCATCGCCGATCCTTTTTCCCTGAATGTCTGGGAACCCTTCCAGTCTCTCACCACCGACCGCGAAACCGCTGCTTTCGCCAACGCTCGAATTGACTGGAAGGAGACACCTGAGGCGCATGTGTTCAAAGCCGATCTTCCCGGTGTTAAGAAGGAAGAGGTGAAGGTTGAGGTGGAAGACGGGAAAGTGCTCCAGATCAGCGGAGAGAGAAACAAGGAGCAAGAGGAGAAGAATGACAAGTGGCACCGTGTTGAGCGGAGTTCTGGAAAGTTCTTAAGGCGGTTCAGGCTGCCGGAGAATGCGAAGACGGAGGAGATCAAAGCGAATATGGAGAATGGTGTTCTTACTGTTACTGTTCCTAAAATGGAGGTTAAGAAACCTGAAGTTAAGTCTATTGACATCTCTGCTGCTTAAATTGGGATTTAATTAAGATTATTGTGATATAATGATGAGGGTTTAGTTGTGTAATGTTGTTTCAAATTGTGTGTTTTTATATAATTATATTGACTTTTCAAATTAATGTGTTCATTGTTGCTTGTTTGTAAGGAGTTAATCAGTATAATGAAGAAATAAAATTTGCTTGATTTTGAAAAATGGTTATCTTGTCTAACCTTTTATTGTTTGGTGTTAACATGGTTCCACCAATCAACAATCTTGAGTTTACTATCATAGACTGACCAATGAATAGTATGTCATCTCAAAATTAGAATTGTAGGTTTATGTTACAAAATAGATAGTTATGAATTACATTTATTTATAATTATACCTTGAAACAAAAAGTTATTAGAAATAATAGTGAAAATCTAATCGATTTGCAATCAAACAAGTTTTTTAAGCATGAAAATGAAGTTGAACATTTCAACTGGTTCATTTTTCAAGTGAAGCAAACTAGCTTGTTTAAGCTCAGGGTACAAATCAAACCATATATGTTCTCCAAAGTGATGTGAAACCAAGACTTCATAGGCAGCCCTTATAGCTTTGGCTATGGCTTCAGCCCTTAATTCTACATCCTTAACTTCGCTTGCAGCGTCCTCAACAATTGTCTCTACTTTTTCAATTGTAAATGATCCTTCTTCAATCTGGACTTCTTTTGAGGGAAAATGTAATGGCATTGCAAACGAGCGTGATTAATCCCTAGCAGACACAATGAAATAAATTAGCACGAGTATGTAATGTCAATTTCTAGTTGAATGTATGAAGTGATTTTGATGATTTCTAGTTACGTTTGTACTTGATAAAAGAAAAACAATTGTATAATACACAAATGTACAAATATATCTCATAAGAGGCAGTGATATCACTAAGGGCCTGTTCTCATACGATTATTTATTTTCAGTTCAGTTCAGCTTTAATAAGTTTAGGTTAGTTTAGTTCAGCTCAACTCACTCAGCTCTAATAAGTTTAGTTCAGTTCTGTCAATGAGAACATGCCTTAATTTTAACAAAAGTACTAAAATATTGTCACTGCAAATTGAAGTTTTTACTATGACATAGAGTTATGTTACCTTGGAAACTAGATTAGTTATGGCTTGAGAGAGGGCTTTGGTCGACCAATGTAGACAAGGTTCCAAGAACTGCTAGTATCATGTGTCCATTGGTTACAACTTCATTGGATCGACACTTGAGAAACAAGCTAAGATCTTGTTGAAATTGTGCACGAAAAGCTTTTACTACACTTGGGGGACTAGCCTCGGACACAATGATATTGCCTTTGTTCATCGAGCTCCCTACCTCATCGTAAATACTTGATGGTACCTTCACATGAATCAACACAATGCACCAAAGATAACTTGACCCAATTAAATTTATTGATACAAATCATCATTTTAATATAGTGTAAACAGATTGAATCATTTACCACAATTACAAAGAGACCATCTAGGTTCATTGAGTTATATTTTTAGTTAAAACTTGCTCTTTGGAAAGTCCTCACTCTTAAATTCTTAATAGCATATTGAAAAAAAGAATAATCTGTACATAAAATTTTGTTGTACTTTTAACATGTTCTTTATCAAAGTAACAAACCAAACAATAATATACTCAATTTTATTTAATGTTGAAATTTTTGAATATACAAGTTTTTGCTCTAATATGTTATGAAGTTGAATTCACAATTTCTCGTGCCAATCTTAGCTAATCCTCTAATTAAAAGTCACTTAATAGTTAGTTGGTTGACTAACCATGCTTACATTTAAAGTTTACTTAACTCAATTTTCCTTAATTTTACTCTTTAATTAACACTGCATAAGACAGTATAACTTTATATGCATTTACAAATTTCTAATACTTCATAGTAATGTTTGACAAAACAGTTGCGTGTGATAGATCTCTAAGCGTAATAACTTATATTATCTATATGGCCAATTTTGAAGAATAGACTCATAATCTAAAACATTTGGGTAGTGATGAGAATTTGAACTTAAAGTGTTATGAAAACGAACCTGAGAGATCCAGTGGACGGCATAATTGGAGTGAACCAAATGCAAGCCATTTCTAGGGAAGATACGATTGAAGAACGAGCCAGGAGCACCCATGACAAAGCACAAGGGCATACCATCATAATTTGTTAATTGCAATTCTCTCAAGCTTTTGAAGAGCAAATTGAAATCAATTGATGGAAGGTCATTCATATACATTTGTATCTCTGGTATTCTATCACCTTCCAACTAAAACTCTCTACTTATCTTGCTTACACTTTCCATCACCACTGATATTAGGGCTATTGGTGTAGGACCCACTCCACACCCAAAATCAGCCACATTTATGACCTTGCAAGAAGTATCATTTGATATCAAAGATCTAATGGCATGTTCAATCATTGGCTTTACGTGAGCCAATACTTGTCCCTGTAAAATGAATACATAGACAAACCTTTTAATTAAGCTACACTAGAAGAATATAATCTTGCTTTTTTCGACTACAAATCAACAACAAACAATTCATGAATATTGGTGTAATTAACTATCACAATACTTCTAATGTTATATTCCTATTACGGGCTACCAAACAAGCACGAATGTTGTCTAACCCCACAACATGAGCACACAAATAATAGAAGAAAAAAAAAGTTTCTACTACTACTAAAGGTAGCCAAGAATAGAAAGTTGAGAGCACTATTTTAAGAACTATATATGTATAGACGATAATTATTACTACTCAAGCTTCTAAAATAATTTACAAAATACTTCGAAGTATACCTCTCAACATGATAATATTCCTTATTCATAATTTTATACTTCAAGAATTACATTTATATTATGCATTGTACAACTAAGATATTATTATAGTGAAATCTTTTTTTCATCTATATATTTAGATGACACAATTAAAAACTAATTTGTGTGCATCAAAAACAACTTGCTTGATTTTATTACCCAAGGTTCTTTTCAACACCATAGACTTGAAAGAGCAACCTTGGACCTATGAAACTACTTGAAATTTCACACAAGATAATAACTTGAAATTACTTTACATTATTACTTTGCATTAAAAAAATTAAAAAAAAAAAAAAAAAAAAAAGATGATACTTGGACTGTAGAGTTGCGAGCATAGCTGAATTCACCGTCACCTTCCTTCATGCAAAGAATTTCTTTTATTTCCATTGCAAAACACTTTGTTGGTTTCAAAAAAAAAAAAAAAAAAAAAAACACAACTTTGTTTTCAAGAGAGAAAATACAAGTTTCTAACCAAGGGTTATGTATGTATTTTCTAAAGGAGGGCATAATGCCATAATGTACTTTAAAGTGGGCAAGTAGGGTTATTTAAGTAATTGACAGTATTGGTTTTAACATTGAATAACCTTGTTTCATTGTTTGTACTTTGCAGATCGAACCCAGGTCTCTCACCTGGAAGACTTGGTCAACAGAGTCGAGCTTAAGGTTTTTATTAATTATAGGTAAATTTATAATTTCTTATACGTATTAAAATAAATTAGATTAAATTTTTTTGATAAAATAAATATTAAAGGAATAAAATACATCCTAAGTTGAACCTCCTCAATTTTGGAAGTAGTATACATTTAATTTTTAAAATAGCACCAAAGGAGTTTTTCATGTGCAAATGTGCTAATGGCAATATATGTGGCTAGTTTTACTCTTACATTCATCATTTTAGGTTGAATTTGTGTACGGTGTCATTTCAATTTATCTTCCAGGCCCCTGCCTATATCAAGATGCCGACAGTACGACGAATAACGCATTCAGTGCTAGTAGGGCCGAGTTAATTGGACGATTCCAATTGCTGTATTTTTCACACTGTTATTGAAAGTCTGTCAAAACTAAGCGCAACGGATATGTGACGTCAGAATACGATGACAACCAATGAAGAAATTACTTGACTCAAAATTTTACTTCACCTTAATTTCAATCAAATTCAGCTCTAATCAGTTCAATTCAGCTCATTTTCTAGTTTTCTTATCTCATAAACAATTCATTTCAACTCAATTTAGCATTTCATTTCAATAAATCAAAACATACCCTTAATGGTAATCAAATCAATCCCTTAATGGTAATCAAATTAATCTAAACAGTGTTGATAATAAATCGAGCGATTTCCACAAATAATGCTATATTATAAACTAATTCCATATATACATTGGTTCAAAAAATATTTCCCACCGTACTATCCACGTCGGATCAATTATTAAATTTGATTTTTTTAAAATCCTAGCTAGTATCAAACCGCTAACATTGTTTACGATTTTAGCTTAAATAGAACCGCTAATGGTATTAGAAGTTCTTCACATAGAACCCTTAATCAGGGGCGGAGGGAGGGGGGGACATGGGGGACATCTGCCCACCATTTTTAAAAAAAAATAATAATGTTTTTTGTTTAAATTTTACTTTCAATTAGCAGAAAAAATAAAGGGGGTTTTATAAGTAGGGAGATGGGGTTATAAAAACATATGGATTGAAGGGGATGCAATTAATGTGATTCGGCAGATAAACAACGACAATTTGGGTTTCTCTCCTTTATGGCTTATTTATGATGATGTTAAAACTATGGCTAAGTGGTTTGATTTTTGTTATTTCTCACATGTCAAGAGAGTAGGCAATGTGGTGGCTCATCTCGTTGCGAGATGGGATACACGCAATAGTTCGGAATTAGTTTGTATGAACTCTATTCCCCAAAGCTTAATTAATGGCCTACTAATCTTTCTTAAAAAAAAATAAAAAAAGTAGAGAGGAGGTGGGAATTTGTATGTGAAAATTAATGAAGTATGAAATTTGGTGGATAAAAAAGGAGCTAGGGAGAATATGAGATATGGTGAGAAAATGTAAAATACGCACAAACCAATAGGAGAGAGAAAAAATAGAAAGTGTTTTTTTTTTCACCTTTATTTTGATACTGTATTTTATAGATTTTTGTTTAGTTTTTAATTTTACTAGCATAGTGCTCGTGCGATGCACGGTTTATAAATTAAATTATTAAACCCGTAGGAAAAATAAAAATAAAAAAAAGGTAATTCATTTACTATTAAAGGACTTGGTTACTAATGGTCAATAAAAAAAATAAATTAAAGGAACGTTATTTGAATAGTATTTTATGTAGTTTAAATTTCTTTTATTTTTTTATAATGTTATTTTATTAAATAAAAAATAATTGAATAATACTCCACATAGCTATATAAGAAGTGCACTAATTTATTTATATCTCATGTTGAGAAAAAACTAAAATTTTCTTATCATACCATCCGCATCAGTAGCTACAATTAATCTAATATATAAATGTTTTATTTACCCGTCGCACTCATTAAATCTATAGACACAATAATAACCTTATATTTGACCTAGCAGAACATATATTTTCCTAAGTTAGCCATCGTGCCAAAAAACTATATATTATATAATAGTCACATATATAACTAACAGCTGATTAAATATAGTATACAACACAAATACTTCGTATATAGGTATGGATTATGACTTGGTATTATGAATAATGTGATTAATTAAACAAAAACTTTTGTATACATCCGGTTTATACTAATATATATTAGTGTACATCGAGCAATATAAGGGTAACTTTTAGCTTATTTTAGGGTAACTTTTTGCCTGCTTTTGGGTAACTTTAAACATAATACAATTTTTATATAAATAGACAACAAGAAAAGTTTTATAAAGGTAATTTAATTACATTCAATCACTAATAATTGATTTTTAGTCATTTAAAAATGTGATTCTTTATTAATAAAGTGTAGATAATTTTTATTTGAATTGGGTTACTTTTATGCATATAGAGGTAACTTTTATTCATTTTAGAGATAACTTTTAATCACTTTTAGCTATCTTTGTAATGGATGTACAATAATTATTGTACACCGGATTTTTTTTAAAGTTTTTGTTAACTAAATAAGTGACCACTAACTAATGTCCAATGAGTAAATAAAGGAGCTATTGAAATCCATTGAAATCCTTGATGTGTTTTCATTTGTGTTCATGTGCATCTTAGAAATAAAGCAAATCTATCAAAAGCTTTGTGCTTGTCATAATAAGTTCAAATGTAATCCAAGTTACATACATGTCTTGAATGCTGACATTGCAAATCAAACAAAATGAAATTCAAAGCAAGGTTCTAAATACTAAATTTAAAAGGCTATTCAAAACACCAATCACTAGTACATATAATTAGCATTAGGTGTTCCACATATTCACTGAGTTTGCTGAATAACAGTAGATGCTTGGCTGGATTGGCTGATGACACCAGGTTGCTGCAACTGGGTTGATCTTGGCCTGCCTCTCCCCCTTCTAGCTGTCACAACAGAACCATCTGCTGAAAATAAAACCCCAACTCCCTTTGGCAGCTGAAAATTATTACCATAAGCATTAGACAGTAGCAGAGAATTGAAAAAATAAATACAGCCAAATTCAAGATGAGATATTAATACCTTTCCCTTGCCCCTTCCTCTTCCCTGTCCTGCTGTCCCACCTCCACGTGCAGATCTCCCACCCCCCCTTGACCCCCTACCTCCTCTAATACTTCTTCCACCTCTTCCTAATTGTGTTGGTTGAGCACTTGCTGCATGATGTGCAGGAGCAGCAGTTGATGTGGTTACTGTATGTGCAGGTGGTTGGGCATCCTTCCTTGGCCTTCCCCTTGCCTTTTTTGCTAGTGGTTCTCTTGGAGGTGCATTGTCTTTATTAGGGCAGTTTCGCTTGTTGTGGCCTTTCACTGAACAAAGACTGCAAGTCATCTCTACACCTGACTTGGTTAAATGTCCAGGCTTTTTTGGGTGTTCAAATGGATCCTTGATCCGATTCTTTCTAGGTCGACCTGGCCCTATTTTAATAGGAGGTGGATCTAAGGGGCAAGCAACTTGAGGCCAATGCCTTTGCCCTTCCACTGGAGGAATTGATCCTACAAAAAAAAAAGATCCAAGTTCAAATATTATGTAAAGAACGTACACAATTAACACACAATTAACAATGCCACATATTAAGCATTCTCATCTGCATATGCCTTCAGATATGTATCTCTTCTATAGCAGGGGTCCACAAAATCTTCAGCTTGCCTATTTTGGAAAAATATGCATGCAATTGAGTGGCAGCAAGGGATTCTCGGCATTTCCCACTTCCTGCAAGTGCAGGACCTTGCTTCCAAGTCAACCACTAATTGATCAAAATAGTAAGTCACATTGAACAGGTGGTTGGATGATGGTTGAACTTCACAATTGGATGCCTTCTCTTTCTCTTTGTCCAACTTAGCTTGAATCCTAGGACAAAGGACAGAGCCACAATTCTCCATCTCTTGTCTTTTCTTGACTAATCTCTACATAAGGGCACTTCTGATCTGATGCTCATCAGAAATGATGGCTATGTCATCCCCCTGCCCTAACTCCAAACATGATTGAAATTGAGTGAAAAACCACTCCCAGTAACTATTGTTCTCACCTTCCACTATGGCCCAAGACACAGGATACATTTGGTCGTTTGAGTCCCTTCCTACATCAGACAAAAGTTGTCCACCAAGGAAGGTCTTAAGAAAGCAGACATCAACACACAACACCTTCCTGCATCCCTCCTTCCACCCTTTCTGCAAACCCTCAAAGCATATGAAGAGTCTTTGAAATACTGGTGGATGCTTTGAGGTGTCACTTACAAGTATACACTCTGTTGCAGGACTACATGC
The DNA here is from genome assembly GCF_001683475.1 of Chenopodium quinoa. NCBI lineage: Eukaryota > Viridiplantae > Streptophyta > Magnoliopsida > Caryophyllales > Amaranthaceae > Chenopodium > Chenopodium quinoa. Next base: position 1,848,402 of record NW_018743199.1, on the reverse strand, counting down.
TTTCACAGCTGTTAAATAACCCCCAACCTTGTTATAATGGTCATGCATTGACCCATGTAGAAGCTTGTGAGCAGCATACTTTACTTTGTAAGCAAAGTCTCTTTTCAACAAAATCTTATATGCCTTCCTGATGCAATCCACAATTTCTTGTGCAGGCCAGTGAGGTCTTGTTTTAAACACATCCAAGAATTGCTTAGCAACCCAACTTGCTTTAAGTTGCCTATTTCTGTTCATATTCCTATGGCAGCTATGATCACCACACACCCTTTTAACCACCAGTGTTGCCCTTCTAGTATCCCAAGATGCATAAACATAAAAAGGGCATCCCTTTATGCACCTGACTGCTAACCTCTGTCCTCTCTTTTTGTTGCTGCTAATGTACCCCACATTCCTACCTTGAAACACAGCATATTTGGCAACTGCTTCTTTAAAGTTTTCTCTATTAGCAAACTTCTGTCCAACCCTCCACTTGAATTGTGAAAAATCTGTTTGTGGACTTACTAACAAAGACTTTCTTTCTCTCCTACCAACTACCACACCCTCATCTCCACTAACAGGTGGTGTGTCATTTTCCTCTAAACTATCTTCATAATCACTCTGATAAGGGGCTGGTTCTGAGGTCCCACCTGCTGGTTGATCAGTTACAGTCTGGTCTTGAGACCCTAATTGACCTTGTGTTGCACTTAATTGCAGTTGTTGAGCCTTTTGTGACAACTGAGTGTTGCAAAGCTGAACTCTTTCCCTAGCTGTATTATACTCATCATCACTATTATCTTACTCAAACACTAACTCTTGATTTAATTGTTGCTCATATTCCTCACCCTCTAATTGCAGATCTGTGAGCTCAAACCCAGCATCCAACACTTCATCAGCTAACACTTCACCACCCTCAGCTTCACCCTTTAAAACATCATCAGATTCACTATCACTATAAACAGCTCCATCAGCATCTTTATCTATAATTGACTTCCCTTTCCTACTTTCAGGTTCATAAGATGGGTCTGAGTCATCACTACTATCACCAAAATCAGGAATAAGATCATTTAAAGGGATGGGACTCTCAGGTCTATCATCTTCCCAATCAAAAGTATTTGTGTGACTAGGGTCATTTTGTGAAGAAGATATAATACAAGAAGGTTCAGCACAAGTAGATCTGGGTTTGGATAAGGATTGTGTGTTGGTTTGACAAGTTGTACTTAAAGAAATAGGATTCACATGCTCTTTGACAGCTGCTGAAATGGGGGAATCTTTGTTGTGGGATGACCTGGCAGATGCCTCTTTTTCAATTGAAAGAGGTTTCTTTCTTGGACTAAATCTCACTGGGGAAACATGTTTTTTTGGTGGGGCCCTTTTAGTTGGTAACTTGGTGGGTTTTGTTTTCAAGGGTAACTTATTGGATAATGTTTGTTGGGTAAGTAACTCACTGCCAGGGGGCTCATTTTCAATTAGTGAAGTTTGAAATTGATGTTTCAACAATTGGTTCTTCACTTGGTTCCAAGTTTGGTGACTCAGCCACATGAATAGCATACACCTCAACACACCTATATTTGTCAGCTAACTTGATTAATTCCATGGTATCTTTATCATTAAGCACCCTCCTAAGCCCACACTCCATACTTAGTCCAGGAACTAGGTAACACACCCCCTCAACTGTTTTCCCCTGTGATACTTCCCTTGCCAGCAACATAAGATCCCAATAACATATCTCATTTGGGTCAACTTGTTTATTACTACCACTCCCACCCTCGTAGACTAAATGGCCATTTGCAATATGCTTGAATTGTCCACCATGCCAAAACTTCAAGGTCACAGTGTCAAAAGGACTTTTCATCTTCCTATTTCTACCCATAATCCTATGTTTTCAAACACAACTCAACAACCATTCATATAATACAACCAATTAATCAACAAACACGAATCTAGGGTTTCACGCAAATTCAATAAAAAAAAACCACCACAAAATTCAAAATAAAAAACACGAACAATTAACACATATCAACCAAAAAAGACAATTTTTTATGTCATTAAAAAGCAATTACAGTCACTAATCAACTTCAATTATGCATAATTCGTCAGTTAAGCAAGGTCTTCACACAATTAAATCCACGAGTTTTGATTTAAGATTAATTGGGTACCTTAGATCTGATTGAAACTCCAATACCCTTGCACGATTCTTGCCAATTTACTCTACAAAGCTTGCCAATTTTGCCAATTACAGATGATGGTGTCAGCTCCAGTACGAAAATGGTTGAAAAAAAATTAATTGAAGCAGGGGAGTAATGGCGGGGAGAGAGAAAATTAATGGGTAGTTGAGAGGAGTTAAGTTAGCATAGATTAGGAGGGAAATTAATTCCCTTGACTGTTCCAACCGGTCACCAGTCAATTTGACCCAAAAAAAGCGAACACATATGAAAATTGGGATTATTAAATAATAAACGATAGTTGGGATTAAAAAAAGCGAATGGGTGAAAGTTGGGATTAATTTTATCAATTTTTCCTAATAATAATAATGTGTTTAAGTATTTTTTTTTTCGTTGTCAAATTATGAGACGTTTACAGACCGCCCCTCCAGGTTGTAAATAAATATAATACCACTATTTACATAAATATTATCACTCAATTTTCAATGGTATTATCTAATTATTCAGTGGTACTAATGATCACCCAATAATACTGTCCTAAATTCAGAATATATATACGTATTATACCCCTCGACCCTCGTTGTACATTTACTCATACCTCATCAACCTCTATTTGAAAGGCCTCAACAATTATACCCCTCAACCTTAGCACAGAATTTCGGTTATGCACATTTGCACACACAATTGACACAACTATACAAAAAGATTTAACAAGAATTTTTCATTTATATTGATTACTTCAATGTTCAATTACTTGTAATTTCTTACAAAGATATCCACTTACGAATACGCAAATGAAAATGATAATTAAAGTGTTTAAACACATTATAATTACAGAGTAACATACAAATATAAGAAGATTACATCATTAATCACTCATTTTATATGTTTATATCATAATAATCTTAATTAAGCCCCATTTAAGCAGCAGAAATGTGAATAGACTTAACTTGAGGCTTCTTCTCCTCAGCTTTAGGCACACTGACAGTAAGAACACCATTCTCCATATTCGCTTTGATCTCATCCATCTTCGCATTCTCCGGCAGCCTAAACCTCCTTAAGAACTTTCCAGAACTCCGCTCGACACGGTGCCACTTGTCATTCTTTACCTGCTCTCTGTTTCTCTCACCGCTGATCTGGAGCACCTTTCCGTCTTCCACCTCAACCTTGACCTCCTCCTTCTTCAACCCGGGTAAATCCGCCTTGAATACATGGGCCTCCGGAGTCTCTTTCCAGTCAATTCGGGTGTTCACAAACGCAGCGATGTCGGTGTCGCCACCGGTGGAGGTGAGTGATCGAGAGGTGGTGTTGTTGAAGGGAAAATCATGGAAAGGGTCGAATAAATCGAGAGAAAATGGGTCGAAGACATTGCTTCGTCGGTTTCCGAAAAAGCTTGGAACCAGCGACATTTTTGATTGATTTTGGTTTTGTATGAGTGTTTGATTTATTGTGAGATTGATAGTCTTGATTTGCAAGGAGAATTAAGAAGTTTGTTTTGTTGATGATGATGGGAACATGAGAATGGGAATTTATAGAAAGTGAGGGGTGATAATGGTAGTATCTAGAACATTCTGAGTTATTCGTTTTTAGAAAATTGCGGTTTCTTAATGATGGCGGGAAAAAAACAGAGGTGAAAGAAGAATACAGAGTGATGGAGATAAGTGTAGGATTTTCTAGTAAATTCCAGAACTTAGCATTTTGACGGCCTTTGAATATGGAAGCCCAATGCATATTGGGCTTTGCTTAGGCCCAATTTTAGATTTCTAATTTTTAGACTTTTGCATACTATTTTTCAATTTTTATTACTATTAAAATATGCGTAATGATATGTGTAGCCATTAGAGTTTGGAAAAATTGCCTGCAATAATCCGACTTTTTGGTCGTCTGCTGAAAATAATCCCATCTATGGATTATTTTTAAATAATCTCACCTTTATACCTACCCCGCTATAAATGATCCCATTTTACTTGGAACCGGTTGAGCAGGTAATTTTTTTTTAAGTAGAATTTACACGTGTCACTTATTGATTAGTCTAAAAAATAAATAAAAAAGTAAAAAATCACCACCACCCCCTGAGCAACACCAATTCAGCCACCACCATACCCACCACCACCAAACCTAAACCCTAGAACCGCACCCACATATGAAACCACCGCGACGGAGGAAGGAAAGAGAGGCCGAAATCGCGACGGAGGTAGGAGAGAGAGAGAGGCCGGAATCGCGTGAAGGAGACTAGGGGAGAGAGGCTGGAATCGGGATGGACAAAGGGAGGAACGACCGGAATTTGGACGGGGATGGGGATCGTGACTGGGATCGGGACGGGGGAACAGGTTTTCGAGGGTGGTTGGTGGTTTCAGGGTAAGGGGACCACGAGTCGGCGGTTTAGGGGGAGGGAGAGGGTGGACAGATCGAGTTGTTGGTGGCCGACGGCGCTGACGCTGGAGTTGGGGGCTGGTGATTTCGCGACGGAGATTGGTGTTGTGACTGCTGTCGTGAGGGAAGGAGACGGTGGTTATGTGATGGAGGGAGGCGGGTTGTTTAGGGGAGGGGGTTCAAGGCACCGCCGACGCCAGGGTCGGGGGTCTGGGTGACCGGTGCTACGGGATGAGGTGTCAGGGGGTGGCGGGGAAGGCTTGGGCTGGTGGTGGTTTTTATTTTTTATTTATTTTTTTTAGTTTTTCTTAAAAAACATTTAACTTTTTTTAAATTTAATTTATTTTAATTTTATTTTTTTGACAAATAACATGGCGACACGTGTCAAGTAACTTGTTATAACAGGCTACATGACCGGTTGGGACCATTTATAGCGGAGTGGGTATAACAGTGGAATTATTTAAAAATAATCCATAGGTGGGATTATTTTCAGCGAATGGCTAAAAGGTCGGAATATTGCGGGCAATTTTTCCTTAGAGTTTTATGTAAGCATTAAATAAATTTTCTAAAATAGAATTTATGTTGAAAATTCATGACAAAATCACTATAAATCGGTGTAATTAATGTTAACTTATTCTCGATATTTTCTTTTTAGCTTCTTAAATATAGTCCTTGTTTACCAAATACTTAAAATATACCTTAATATATACATAAGCTGCATTTTAAAATCGAGACATAAGCTGGTTTTCAATGAATATCTCTCATCTTTCATCTAGTACTTTTGAAAAGCCTACTGGAAATAAGTTCTTGGAAAAACATAATTTTTTTTGTTTTGTTTTTGGAACCATAAGCTTTCAAAGCATAAAATATTACCACTGCACATAGAAGTAACATTTTTATTTATTACAAAGTAAAACGATAAACATAAATTAATTGACATACAATAACATCGAACAATCCCTTAATTATTGAATCTAAAGTTCCATATGAGAGTATGGAGTTCCTCCACAAAGTTGTACATAAGAGTACATAATTTTGCTTGTGCTTGGCTTGTCTTTTTATTGCTTGTTACACATGAAACAAGTTTAATGTTCTAAATTTTCTTAAGCAATATGATAACGCTGTGGTGCTCAATAGGCTTTCCTTTAGCTAGATGCTCACAAGTAAATTGTGTAAATTTCTCATACAATGGCTCCAACACATCTTCTCCAAAATGACGCGAAATCAAGGATTCAGTAAAGGATCTCACGAATTTGCTTACGACTTTTGCTCTTTCCGAATTGTCTTCTATTTCATGTGCAACATGCTGCGCCATTGTATTCACATTCTCAATAACAAATGACCCTTCTTTATGCACTATGCTTTCAATGTCATCTTCGTTAGGCCCAAAATATGGGAAATCGAATGTGTCTAGCTTTTCTTCCTTGATCAAACCCTATTAAGATATATGTTTCAATAATTATTTTTATACTTTGTAACAAAAATTGACGTGTAATTAGTAAACAGAATTTGATTACTAGACTTAGGTAACTCACATGTACTTTACCAACTAAGCTAGTAAAATCGCATCTTCAAATACAACATTTTAGTTCTATATATACTCCGTATGATGTAATTAGGCAAAAATTACCTGTGAAACGAGCTTAGTGATGGCTTGAGCCATTATTTCGAGTTCCCACGGCTGCCATGTCACTGCATCGGAGGAAGTTGGCCTACCTCGGAGTGTCAAAAGCATACGACCATTAGAATAAACTTCCTCAGAACGACAAATGAGGAACTTAGTAAAGTCTTGTTGAAATTGAGACATGTAAGCTTTTGCAACAATCTTAGGACTTGACTCGGTTATGTAGACGTTCCCCTTATTTATTGGTATGCCTTCTTCACTATAGAGCTCAGATGGTGCCTTCACACATCAATCATATTAGTAATATAGTACTACCTCCGTTAACTTTTATTTGCAATTTTAGAATATTTTATATCTCACAAATAATACTCAAAAATTACAAATAAAAGTTAACGAAGGTAGTACATACATAGGTCAAGGGTAAATAACTCGATAATCAAAGAGTCATCACGAAAATAAATAAGTCCGAATGAGATAAAATACCTGGGACAACCAGTGAAGGGTGTAATTTGCATGAACGAAATGCAAGACATTCTTAGGAAAAAGTCTACCGTAGTAGGATCCAGGAGTAGTCATTAAATAACACAAGGGTACACCCTCTTTTTTCTTTAGTAAATCCATATTCAACAATTCTTTAAACAGAAAGCTAAAATCATTTGAAGGAAGATCATTTAAAAACACAATAATTTCAGGTATATCATTGTCTTTCCACTTCAATTCCTCGCATTTCTTTTGCACATTTTCTATCACCAATTTTACAACAGCTAATGGTACTGGGCCAACTCCACAGCCCAAATCAGCTACTTTAATAACCTTACTTGGGCTTTTTACTTCTGTAATTACAGATTGAATTGCTCTCTCTAGCATAGGTTGGCCCATTAAACTCGCTGCCTTCTGTTATTAACAAATCAATAAAATTAAATTTAGATTTAAAAAAAAATAAATTAGAGGGTTAAAATTCATGTTCATAATTTCAATAAATGAAACTTAGAAATAAAATTATACCATATGGTTTTAATATTACCTGGACAAAAGAATTCTGAGAATAGCTAATCTCTCCATCTCCTTCATTCATGTGAAGAAATTCTTGTAACCCCATTTTTTTTGGTAACCCTACAATTTTTATTTTTTTTTTAGCCTTGTTAAGCCAAAATACCATAGTTTATATCGACATTTTTGTGCTGTTATAATGAGTCATACACATGCAAGAGGGGATATTGACAAAGCTCATTATTCAATGTCTTTACTCAATAGTCACTACATACTCACCAATCACTAAAGTAATTACTTACATTACTTTTTGAAATAAATTTCCTTGACAATTACATATAAGTGTTTCATATTGAAGAAAAAAATGGAGTTAAACAGCTATGCATCTTAAATTTTTTAGGCTAATTGTTATATGGTTTTGCAATGAAACCTCTTTGGCCTTGTAAAATGAACTCTCTTTTTCTGTGATGGTTGCAACTAAGGCCCGCAGTTAACATGGTATCAATTATCAAAGCCAAGTTCCACAGTTTGGGACATTTAATGGCTTAATTAGTGAGTACACTGGGCCAACTTAATTATGTGAGGAGTGAAAAAAATGGAATATGGCCCCATAAAATGTTACATGTGAGGGAGACCTCCTTAGACTTGCAAAGTGGGACTCTCTCTTAGTGACGATAAACTCGTATTTAATATTCACATTTCTCCGTATATATAATAACATAAAATCAGCAATAATAGTATATTTATCAATAATAAATGTATAAACAAAAACACTAAAAAGTATTTTGTATGGACCATACCTGATAGTGGGCTATAATTACTCGTGTGCAACACACAAAGACCACAATTGGAAGCCTCTAACTTTGTTTTTCTTTCAATTTCTTTTCTATTAATTTCTTTTTTTTTTTTCCTCAACACTCAATATGTTGGATTTTTTATGAAAGCATTTTTTTCCACTAAGAAAAATATTATCTTCAGCTCTTATAAACTAAGAGGGAAGTTGCAGCACTTGCAAAGCTGCAAGTACCATCTTATCTAAAGATCTCACGGGATTTCTACAAAGAATCAAGTTTGATCACATTACAAAATCAAATCAGATTTTCATAAACATATTGAAAAAAGTGATTTGGTTCCTAATCCAAACAAATTGCTACACATAAGAAAGAAATCAATCAAGATATATATTATAAAAAAATAAAATTTGATTTACACATTTTACTCCGAATATTAATAAACCGTCTTTTTAAAAATTACGACACAACACAACACCTTTTTTTTTTTTTTTTTTTTTTTTTTTGAATGAACACAACATCTTTGAATAACTAATCAACCAAGCTAAAGTCATAAGTTCACATAACTCATAAGTCTCATATAATCATATCCAAATAGGGGTGTTAATTCGGATGATCGGATCGGATCGGATATGATCAGGTCGTGTCGGGTAAATTTTTAAAGTTAAGTCATATTAAATTATTATGTCCACGTGAGTCCAAATCTGAATCAGTTTTGGATTGAATCGAGTCGGGTATGCTTTTGACACCTCTCATCTAAGTATCCAATTCATACGTGACTACGTGAGGACGTGAGGTTGCAAAACTTGCAGCTTCTGTTTACCGCACCCGTTAAACCGAACCTGTTAAGAGGGGGAAAAAAAAAAAAAAGGAACCTTGAAATTAACCCGCCATCGTTAATTTGCAGAATACGATCCTATAACCTCGTACCTGAGCTATTAATCCTGGCGGGAATAAAACCTAATTTTTCCGATGACGTCTTTTCTCGACGAATTTCAAGCCAGTAAGTTTTTAGATTTTTGCACAATGATTCATTTAAAAAGTTTAATCTCTTGTATCAAACCCTAATTTTTTATGATTTGATTAATAAATGCCTGAAAATCCCTTAATTCGTAACTTATCTTTGATTTCTGGTTGATTTGTTGTAAATTGTTCATAATTATGTCTAATTCTCTTCATCCTTGCTCGAAATTGATAGAATTGAAAGGTGATTTTTGCATAACAAAAACCCTAAAAGCCGACATTTTCAATTATATGATGGTTTTTAAAGTTCCGTTTGATTTTTTTAATGGTTAATTTGTAAATTTTTACAAGTAAGTAATTGCGGAACATTGAACTGACCACTGTCAGAAATTGTTGTCATGATAGTTTCACTGGTAGCCCAAAATTAGGACATAGCTGAATTAGATAAATTCTGGGAAATTTGGGGGGGATGGGGGTGAAGGGTCGTGGTTAGTGGGTATTAAGCATTATTTGTCGATAGGATTTTGCGAAATAAGAATGAAAATCTAATCCATAAGCGTTGTCAAAAGGTGTTGTGGAGCAGCATTATGTATGATTTACGCTACAATTATTGCAAAGAACTCAATGATTTGGCATATTATGTCCGTGCATTTGTGTCCAGCAATCGTATTTGTTTAGCGACATTGCTTGTTGACAGTGTAGGCAATTCATATTAGTTGTTGAGCTTGGAGGTAGGATATTATAGATTTTCATAAGCTGAATGTTTAAGTAGTTTATCTTTATCTCGATCATTTGGCGAACATATGATTTCTCAGTTTTTCATGTGTAAGACATTTTTTGTGTATCTTATGAATTTGACAAACATTTATACTGAAATTGTGTTCAACAATTCTTGTTTTTGTGTTTAGATTGGGACTTTCAGGTTTTTACTTTGTCATGAAATTATAGAGGATGTAGAAGTTTCTTTACTCATGTCACAGCAGGGAAATTGTTTTTGATAGAGTTTCTATTATTAATCCACGTTCTAATGGTTTTGTATGTTGACTTTATGCAGATCTTGAGTTGCTTCCAAATATCCTGCAGAGGAAATATGCATTGCTACGCGATCTTGACAAAAGTTTACAAGGTTTGTTAGTAATTGTGTTTTGATATTCTTACTTTCAGACTTTTGATTTTATTACTTCCTTTTCCTTTCTTCATTACTTGCTGCAGTTAGTTGTCTCTGCTCTTATTTTTATGCATGTCTTTAAAAAAAAACAAGCTTCTAGACTTTGAAATTATCACTTCCTTTTCCCTACTATAGCGATTGCTCAAGTTATCTCTCTCTGCTCTTGTTTTATCTTAGAGAAAATGTTCCCAACCTGAACTGCTTTCTATTTTTTTGGGTGGGGGCATCATGGTCGTTGGTATTGTCTTGACAGGCATTCTGCGGCAGAATGAACAGCGCTGCGAGCAAGAAATAGAAGATATTAAGCAGAGATTGCTATCTGGTTCTATTACACCAGAGTCATCCGGCATCAGATTCTCAGATGAAGCACTTGATGAGCAGAAGCACAGTGTCAGGATTGCTGATGAAAAGGTTGCTTTGGCTGTCCAGGCATATGATTTGGTATGGCTTATATCTACTTTCCCTATTTCCTTCAAATGATTGAAGCTGCGCAGTTTATCAATATCATGTTTGACTCATTTCTTAAATTTCATTCTAGGGGAACTTAATTGTCATGCCCTCCCAAAAAAAAAAAAAAGGGATTTGCTAGCTTCTAGCACTAGTGATCTCATTTAGGAACACTACACATCACAGCTGGATTCAGCAGGCACTTTCAGTGTCATAATGATACTTTTCTTGAAAATAGAAAATTTGAAACTAGTGAATATATTTTGATACTTTGAAAATAAAAATTTGGTAACTACAGCGACATTTATCCATCTTGGGACCTTTCGTGCAATGAGAACTGTTTCAAGCATTTGATATTCATGAAGGTAGAGGCACTATGCGCGAACTGGATTTGCTGGAGGGTGAAGAGGAAGAAGCACATGCCACCAAATAAAATAATAAAAAAAAAAATCCAAATTAAGGAAAAAAATATGAGGGACCTCACTGCTTGGGGAGTCAACTACTGAGGGGTACAGTTTACTATCAAAACCTGTATCTTGAATAAGCTTTAGAAGGAACAACTCGAACAAGTCTTTCCTGATTACCTTGGTTCTTTTGGCATACTCTTTTCATGCAGTCTCCTTTTACATGATCTTACATCTTCAAAGAGTTATTAAAAGCTGGCAAGCTGCTAACATCTTGTACCATATAAGCTTCACATTTTCTCTCCTTTTTAGAAATAGTTGACAATGCATTCGTCTGAGAAAGGGCCAATTGCTGTCACCATGTGCTCCAGCCTTCAGCTGACGCAAAAGATCATGAATCAAGATAGAAAAGACACTTTGTTATCTGTAGTCATGTTAGGATCAATGCTATAAACTTTCCGTCATTATAATTTTTGGAAGTTTTTTGTTTTTCCCGCTAATTTTTTCCCTTTATTTTGCGATGTTGAATTTGTTAACAAAGGTGGATGCACACATTCAACAGCTTGACCAGTATCTGAAGACATCTGAGGAGGAGAATCGACGAGGTATTCTGACTTTTACCTTTTCTTTTTCTCCCTTAGTAGACCTGGTAACTGCAGCATCTGTGGAACTATTCCACTTGTTTTTACAAAAATGACCTTGCTTTTCTCAGAGAAAGAGCTTGCATCTGCTCCTGCTTCATCCGATGCAAGTGGTGATGGTAGCACAAAAACTGGAAGAAGCAGTGAAGGTGGAAGAGGGGGACGTAAAAAGTATACTACTTGCACTTAGTAAATGTTCAATTTATCTTGCTTTAGTTACCTTTTTAGTTAATTGATCACCAGTTTTTCTGGATCATCAGCACTTGCACTTAGTTGGTTTTCCAAATCCTTTTTTCTTGCTCCCTATATGAACTATTGTTCAGAAACAGTTTTTTTTTTTTTTTTTTTTTTTTTTTTTTTTTTTTTTTTTTTTTTCCCTTGTAAAGAAAGAAATATAATATTTCTGCTAATCACCTAAGCCACTTGTGTTTTGTTGCTTGTTTTTTGTGAGGATTGCTTTTTAATATTTTTTTATTTTTATTTTTATGTTTGTGGGAAGTTTTACCATTGAATATGACTTTTTGTTGTTGCAGAACACGTCTTGCTGCTGCTGCAGCAGCCGCTGCCACAGCTCCTGCAAATCCACCAAGCATGGACTTGGATATACCAGTTGATCCTAATGAACCCACTTATTGTCTATGTAATCAAGTCAGCTATGGCGAGATGGTTGCATGTGATAATCCTGATGTAAGTTGTTTATTTAAATTATCATCACCCCATTTTATTCGTAACTATGTTCTAACCATGGCCATTATGTTGTTCTTGCAGTGCAGGATCGAATGGTTCCATTTTGGATGTGTTGGTTTAAAAGAGAAGCCAAAGGGGAAATGGTATTGCTCCGACTGTGCTGGAACACAGAAGCGTCGTAAAGGCAAATAATTTCCGGACTACAACCTGAATGATTGTGTCCTAAATGGTGATATTGAGATCATCCTGAATGGCAAGAAAGGTATGAGTAGATTTTATGCATGGGTTTTGTACAGCCTGCTTGTTAATTAACTTGTAGCTTTAGATAAGGTATAACAGGAGATTCTCTTTGTAGCTGCTATTGGCAATTTTGTATGATGTTAGTGTTACATGCTTGTGACTCCCTTTTTCATGACGCTATGTGGCTTGGATTGTGTAATAATTTGTTTCCTGGCCCCCTCTGTAATCTAGTTACCCTTGTGTAGATTTAAGTCTGTTTTTCCCCCTTGTGTAGATTTAAGTCTGTTTTTCCATCTGTCTTTGCCTTGTCAGTTACGACCTGATTGTATACATTTTGACATTTTTCTTAAGCCAGCCGATAAAATTCTGAAACCTTTCTGTTTTTGTATGTTCGCGAGCTACACATTCAACTACTGAGGTTAATTTGGACAATAGTTCAAATGCATAATTATTTCAGAACTGAGCATGATCTAACCAATCTATGTAATCACAAGTTGTGTATAGGACTTTGTTCTTGAGTTTTATTCTTCACAGTTTGACTTTCCTTACTAGGGATGGGGATTCTTCCAACTTGCTAACATGTAGAGTTGAACATATAATTAACTTTCCACAAATATTTTTTGACTTTAGTAAAACCCGCTTTAGAACCTACTCCGTGTCATTTGGTTGGTCTATCAAACTTGGAATATGGAGGAACCTAGCTTGGGAGGAATGGACATTCCCTTGGAGCTTCATAGAAAGAAGCATGAGGCTCCCTCTCCCTTATCTAGCCCTACACCTAGCTCACTCGAGCTTGACTATAAGATAGCTAGTCCAACACGGGGTATTATATAGTCAGTCCTTGGTATATAGGATCACAAAAAAATTAATCATATTTGTACTACCTCCGTGTTTTAGTTGCAACTTTGGGTATTATTTGTGAGATATTAAATATTCCAAAGTTGCAACTAAAAGTTAACTAAGGTAGTATATAATTTGGGTTAGGAGTTAAATCCTTAACATGTGATTATTTACCCTTTTGTTTAAAATACTTGTTTCTTGACATCCCATACATTTGATTCAACTTTTGTAAGTTTGTTGCTTGACTTGACATTTCAACAAAAAATTTTATATTGAAATTCACATCATCTAATGATAATGAAACAATACTGCAAAGTAGTGCATCACTTTATAAATCTGTAGCAATTATAATAAGTTTAAGATCATTGGCAGAACTTTATTAAACATGATTCTTTAGTGAGCTATAACTCAATTTCAACCAAAAGGTCACACAAATTATATGACAAATTGCAATAAAATCAATAATTAGGCACTAATTGACCAGATTATAAAGGCCATTAAGGGGGTATGGCCTCCCAAATCGGGGGTATATACACAACCTTTTAGATGGTCCCCCCAAAATTTAGGATCCCATTACATGACGTTTGCAACTTTTAAACCTAATTAGCTAAGCTAAACTTAATTAATGAATTAACAATAATGTTAGTGGCGACAACATATAAGCCGACGGAATTTGAGGGCCGGCCTTGATTTCATGCGTACCCCTAACAGTCAACATTATAATACTCTGTACATAACATATATGATACCCTTCATTTGATTATAGTACTTAACCTAATTACCTAGTACAATTAATTAATAATTGTACAAAAAATTAGTAAATTACAATAAAATAAAAATAAAAATTAGGGTACATGAATACCTTGGAACTTTGGGTTTCAATCTGTTTTGGATTGTTTTCCTTGTTATGTTTTGCAGGTTCTAAACATTTACAAACGGTAATCGGTAATAGACAATGAAGAAAGTGACATATAGGCACTTTTACCAATTTCATTTTGTTTCATTTGACATTTCATGGTTAGTTGTGAATGGTTAACCATTGGTAGAGAAAAAAAAATGGTAGAATAGAAATGTTTACCGGTCTCTAATACTCTTCGGAAGTCCAATTGCCTGGGTGGAACCATCTACTTTGCCTTTAAACAACCAATTTACAGGTTTACAACTCGCACCGATTTCATTAACTCAAACCTATCACGAATATTTATGACAACATATAATGATCATATATGGTTCCAAACAGCATTATATGACCCCGAGATGTATCCCCCTAAAATCTCAATGTTTTTCGACACCGGGCCTCGAAACATTCAAAATTTCTCAATAAGCGTGGATATTAGCCTTCAATTTTGGAATTTTTTTTTTGACTTTTTTCGCCCGAAAATAAAAATTGCCGAAAAGTTTACCATGGTCTCTAATACCCTCCGGGAGTCCAATTGGGTGGGTGGAACCATCCAATTTGTCTTTAAACGGCCAATTTACTGGTTTACAATTTGCACCGATTTCATTAACTCAAGCCTACCACGAACATATATGACAACATATAATGATCATATATGGTTTCAAACGGCATTATATGACCCCCATATGTATTCCTATTCTCAAGACTTTTTGACACCGGGCCTCGAAACCTCCAAAATTTCTCAAAAATTGTGGACATTAGCCTTCAATTTTGGAAAATTTTGACTTTTTATCGCCCGAAAATAAATTTGCCGAAATATTTACCACGATCCTTAATACCCTCTAGTAGTCCAATTCGGTGGATGAAACCATACAATTTGCCTTTAAACGACCAATTTACTAGTTTACAACTTGGGCCGATTCCATTAACTCAAGTCCACCACAAACATTTATGACAACATATAATGATCATATATGGTACCAAATGGCATTATATGACCCCGAGATGTATCCCCTATAATCTAAAGGCTTTTCGACACCGGGCCCCGAAACTTCAAAAATTTCTCAAAAAGCGTGGATATTAGCCTTAATTTTGGAATATTTTTATTTTTTTCGCCCGTGAATAAAAATTGCCGAAATTTTTACCATGGTCCCTAATATCCTTCGAGAGTTTACTTGGGTGGGTGGAACCATCCTATATGAATTTAAACGACCAATTTACCGGTTTACAACTTGCACCGATTTCATTAATTCAAGCCTACCACGAACATTAATGACAACAAATAATGAGCATATATGGTTCCAAAAGACATTATATGACCCCATGATGTATTCCTTAGAATTTCAAGACTTTTCAACACCTGGCCACGAAGACTTCAAAATTTCTAAAAAAGTGTGGATATTAGCCTTCAATTTTGGAATTATTTTACTTTTTTGCGCCCAGAAATAAAAATTCCCGAATTGTTTACCATGACCCCTAATACCTTCGAGAGTCCAATTGGGTGGATGGAACCATCCAATTTGCCTTTAAACGGTCAATTTACCGGTAAACAACTTACACCGATTTCATTAACTCAAACATACCATGATCATTTTTGACAGCATATAATGATTATATATGATTCCAAACGACATTATATGATCCCGAGATGTATCCCTTAAATTTTCGATTCTTTTTGCAATTGGGCCTTGAAATCTCCAAAATTTCTCAAAAAGCGTGGATATTAGCCTTCAATTTTAGAATTTTTCGACCTTTTTTCACCCTGAAATAAAAATTACTGAAATATTTACCATGATCCCTTGTATCCTCTAGAAGTCCAATTTGGTGGGTGGAACGATCCAATTTGCCTTTATACGGTCAATTTACTGAATTACAACTTGCACCGATTTCATTACTTCAAGCTTACCACGAACATTTATGACAACATATAATGATCATATATGGTTTTAAACGGCATTATATGACCTTGAGATATATCCCCTATAATTTCAAGACTTTTCGACACCGGGCCCCGAAAACTCCAAAATTTCTCAAAAAGTGTGGATATTAGTCTTTAATTTTGGAATTTTTTGACTTTTTTTCTCACGGAAAAAGAAATTATCGAAATGTTTACCAGTCCCTAATACCTCCTGGGATTCCAATTGGGTGTGTGGAACCATCAATTTTCCTTTAAACGACCAATTTACCGGTTTATAACTTGCAACGATTTCATTAATTAAAGCCTAACACGAACATTTACGACAACAAATAATGATCATATATGGGTCCAAAGGACATTATATGACCACGAGATTTATTCCCTATAAATTTTAAGATTTTTAGACGCCGGGCCGCAAGGACTCCAAAATTTCATAAAAAGCGTGGATAATTAGCCTACTGTTTTTGATTTTTTTTTTTTTTTTACTTTTTTTAGCCCGAAAATAAAAATTGACGAAATATTTACCATGGTCCCCAATACCCTCCGGGAGTCCAATTGGGTAGGTGGAACCAACCAATTTGCCTATAAACGACCAATTTACCGATTTACAACTTGCACCTATTTCATTAATTCAAGCCTACCACGAACATTTATGACAACATTTAATGATTATATATGATTCCAAACGACATTATATGCCCTGAGATGTATCCCTAAAATCTCGATTCTTTTCGCTAACATGCCCCGAAACCTCCAAAATTTCTCAAAAAGCGTAGATATTAGACTTCAATTTTGGAATTTTTGACTTTATTTTGCCTGGAAATAAATATTGACGAAATGTTTACCATGGTCCCTAATACCCTCCGAGAGTCCAATTGAGTGGGTGGAACCATCCAATTTACCTGTTTACAACTTGCACTGATTTCATTAATTCAAGCCTACCACAAACATTTAAGACAAAAAATAATGATCATATATGGATCCAAACGACATTATTTGACCACGAGATATATCCCCTAGAATTTCAAGAGTTTTCGACATCGGGCCCCGAAACCTTTAAAATTTCCCAAAAACTGTGGATATTAGACTTCAATTTTGAAAATTTTCGACTTCTTTTCGCCCGGAAATATAAATTGCCGAAATGTTTGCTATGGTTACTAATACCCTCCGGGATTCCAATTGGGTTGGTGGAACAATTCAATTTGCCTTTAAAATGCCAATTTATTGATTTACAATTTGCATCGATTTCATTAATTCAAGCCTACCACGAACATTTATGACAACATATAATGATCATATATGGTTCCAAACGTCATTATATGACCCCGAGACGTGTACTTTAAAATCTCAAGACTTTTCGACACATTGACCAGAAACCTCCAAACTCAAAAAGCGTGGATATATAAGCATTCAGTTTTTGAATTTTTTGACTTTTTTTCGCCCACAAATAAAAATTGCCAAAATTTTTACCATGGTTCCCAATACCCTCCGGGAGTCCAATTGGGTGGGTTGAACTATCCAAATTGTCTTTAAACGGTCAATTTACCGGTTTACAACTTGCATTGATTTCATTAAATCAAGCCTACCACGAACATTTATGACAATATAAATGGTTCTAAACGGAATTATATGACCCCGAGATGTATTTCCTAAAATTTAAATTCTTTTCGACACCAGGCCTCAAAACTTGCAAAATTTCTAAAAAAACGTGGATCTTAGCTTTCAATTTTGGAATTTTTTTGACTTTTTTCGCCCGAAAATAAAAATTGACGAATTGTTTATTGTGGTCCTTAATACCCTCCGTGAGTCCAATTGGGTGAGTGGAACCATCCAATTTTCCTTTAAACGACCAATTTATCGGTTTACAACTTGCACCGATTTCATTAACTAAAGCCTACACGAACATATATGACAACATATTATGATCATAAATGGTTCCAAACGACATTATATGACCCCCATATGTATTCCTTAAATTCTCAAGACTTTTCGACACCGGGCCATGAAACCTACAAAATTTCTCAAAAATCATGGACATTAGCCTTCAATTTTGGAAGTTTTTGACTTTTTTCGCCCAAAAATAAAAATAGCATAAATATTTACCATGATCCTTAATACCCTCTGTAGTCCAATTGGGTAGGTGAAACCATCCAATTTGCCTTTAAACGGTCAATTTACCGGTTTACAATTTACACCGATTTCATTAACTCAAGCCTACACGAACATCTATGACAACATATATTGATCATATATGGTTCCAAACGGCATTATATGACCCTCATATATATTCTAAAAATTCTCAAGACTTCTCGAATAGGGGCCCCGAAACTTCCAAAATTTCTCAAAAATTGTGGACATTAGCCTTCAATTTTGGAAAATTTTGACTTTATTTCGCTGGAAAATAAAAAAAAATGTTGAAATGTTTACCATGGTCCTTAATACCCTCCGGTAGTCCAATTGGGTGGGTGAAACCATCTAATTTGCCTTTAAACGGGCAATTTACCGGTTTACAACTTGCACCGGTTTCATCAACTCAAGCCTACCACGAACATTTATGATAACAAATAATGATTACATATGGTCAAAACGACATTATATGACCCTGAGATGTATTCCCTAGAATATCAAGACTTTTCGATACCGGGCCCCAAAACCTCCAAAATTTCTCAAAAACCGTGGATATTAGCCTTTATTTTTGGATTTTTTAGACTTTTTTCGCCCGACAATAATAATTGCTAAAATGTTTACCATGGTCCCTTATACTTTTCGGGAGTCCAATTGGGTGGGTGGAACCATCCAATTTGCCTTTAAACGACCTATTTAACGGTTTATAACTTGCACCGATTTCATTAAATCAAGCCTACCACGAACATTTATGACAACATATAATGATCATATATGGTTCCAAACGTCATTATATGACCCCGAGATGTATTCCCTAAAATCTCAAGGCTTTTTGACACCGAGCCCCAAAACCTCCAAAATTTCTCAAAAAGTGTGGATATAATATGCCTTCAATTTTGGAATTTTTTGACTTTTTTTCGCCTGGAAATAAAAATTGCCGAAATTTTTACCATGGTCCCTAATACCCTCTTGGAGTCCAATTGGGTGGGTTGAACTATCCAATTTGCCTTTACACGGCCAATTTATCGGTTTACAATTCGCACTGATTTCATTAAATCAAGCCTACCATAAACATTTATGACAACATATAATGATCATAAATGGCTCCAAACGACATTATATGACCCCAAGATATATCCCTATAATTTCAAGACTTTTCGACACCGGGTCCCGAATCCTCTAAATTATTCAAAAGCGTGGATATTAGCCTTCAATTTTGTAATTTTTGACTTTTTTTCGCCCGAAAATAAAAATTGCCGAAATGTTTACCATTGTCCCTAGTACCCTCCGGGAGTCCAATTGGGTTGGTGGAACCATCCAATTTGCTTTTAAACGGCCAATTTACCGATTTACAACTTGCACGGATTTCATTAATTCAAGCCTACTACGAACATTTATGACAACATATAATGATCATATATGGTTCCAAACGGCATTATATGACCCTGAGATGTATCCCCTAAAATATCAAGACTTTTCTACACTGGGCCCCAAAACCTACAAAATTTTTCGTGGATATTAGCCTTCAATTTTGGAATTTTTTGACTTTTTTTTCGCCCGGAAATAAAAATTGCCGAAATGTTTACCATGGTCCCTAATACATTCCGGGAGTCCAATTGGGTGTGTGGAACCATCCAATTTGCTGTTAACTGACCAATTTACCGATTTAAAACTTGCACCGATTTCATTAATTCAAGCCTACCACGAACATTTATGATCACAAATAATGATCATATATGGTTCCAATTGGCATTATATGACCCCAAGATTTATCCGATAGAATTTCAAGACTTTTCGACATCGAGCCCCAAAATCTCCAAAATTACTCAAAATGCGTGGATATTAGCCTTCAATTTTGGAATTTTTTGCCTTTTTTTTGCCTGGAAATAAAATTTGCCAAAAAATTTTACCATGGTCCTTAATACCCTATTGTGTGGAACCATCCAATTTGCTGTTACACGACCAATTTACCACTTTACAACTTTCACCGATTTACAACGTCTAATTTAATTAACTTGCACCGAACCCGACTTGAACTGATATAGACCCTAACCCGTTTTAACCCGTCAAAACCCGAATTTAACTCGACTTGTTACTAAACTGACCTGAATTCAGCCCGACTCGTTCCTAACCTGACCTGAATTTAACCCAACATGTTACAAACTCAACCCGAAATCAACCCGACTTGTTATTGACCTGACCCAAATTCAACCCGACTTGCTATTGACCCGATCCGAATTTTACTAGACCTATTAATTATCCGACCCGAAAATTCAAACCCGATCTGTTACTAACCTGACTCAAAATTAACACGACTTGTTATTGACCCGACCTAAATTCAACCTAAATTGTTCATGACCCGATTTCAATCACCTTAATTGCAATTTAGACCACCTTATTATTGTTGTTCAAAACATTTGTCTAGGGAGACCAAGTCGATCCAGGCCAGCAAAAGAAAGGAGCACCATCCTCAAATTTAAGAGTTAAATATAGTATATATTTGTTGTATGGTCAAATGAGATAATTATCTTCCTAAATTATAGAATATAGTTCCCTAATATATTGTCATATATATTATAGTCAAAGAAAATAATTAGCTTGATAAAAATGATAATTATCTATTTATGGTTAGTTGAACCCGAATATGAACTGAATTGGAAATGACCCGACCTGATTGTAACTTGCAAATTATTGACTTGAACATAATCCGACTTGAATCGGAGAATGACCCGACTTGAAAATGACCCAACCTGATTATAACCCGCAAATTATTGACTTGAACCGAACCCGACTTGAACCCGAGAATAAGCCGACTTGAAAAATGACCCAATTTTATTATAATCCACAAATTATTGACTTGAACCGAACCCGACTCAAACCCGAGAATGACCCGACCTGATTCTAACCCGCAAATTATTGACTTGAATCGAACCCGAGAATGACCCGACCTGATTCTAACCCGCAAATTATTGACTTGAACCGAACCCGACTCGAACCCGAGAATTACCCTAACCCGTTTTAAACCGTGAAAACCTGAATTAAACCCGACCTATTGTTCATCCGACCCGAATGTAACCCGACCTGTTATTAACCCGTCCTAAACCCGACCAAAACCCGATAAGAAGTATGACCCGACGTGACCCGACTCAAGCATGACCCAACCCAAACCCGACCCTCATAGGTTATGGAATTAATCCGAATTGACCCGACCCACATAGGTTATGGAATTAATCCGAATTGACCCGACCCGAGTTTCCCAACCCACTCTTACCCGACCCAAACCCGAATTGACAGCTCTAGTAGAGATACTTTGTATTTGATATGATAGCTCAATTTCTATATGTTGTGTTTTTACTCTGTAAAATTTACATTAATTTGTTGTAGGAATTTATGAATGTAATTGAAATTGTAAAATATACTTAGCTCTTCATTTATGCAGAGTATGATACTTTGTATTTAATATGATAGCTCAATTTAGTGTATGTAAGTTGATTTTCTCTTCCTTACACTTTTTTTTTGAGTGATTTTCTTACATTCTTGTATCTATTACAGTACCTACAATTCTCTTTAGACACTAGCCAACTCCACTTTCTTCTCTGTGCTCACACCATCACAAGAATCACTTACAGCCACAATATTGTGAACATTTTTGTACCTATAATTCTTAGCCAGTAGCACAAAAACACACATGTTCAACACAATTATGGTCATCAAGAGCCAGTAAAAATAATCAACACGACTATGGTTCAAATCCTTGCCTATCCACTTCTTCCCACCTTTCATCCCTGTCACATAATCCACAATAGTCACTAAAAAGCTACTAAGGAAGCTTCCAACACCGAGTATACTGAGGTAAAACGCCATCCCTAAACTCCTCATCGAATCAGGAACTTGGTCATAGAAGAACTCTTGCATTCCTACTAGGGAAAAATCCGCCCCCTATACCAGCAACTAAGAATTGAGGCGCTAGCCAAACTACACTCATTGTTTTCCCTTGCAATAACATCTTTAACCGTTTCCTCTCAACCAAGGCTGAGATCATCATTGCTATGCTTAAAAAGACCATGCCAACACCTATTCTTGTAAGGATGTCGACGCCTCTCTCATTGCCTGTGGTTCGCCTCAAGTATGGGAGGAGGACCTTGTCATAGAAGGCTACTGAGGCGAACATCCCTACGGCTGTTAGAGCATACACAGAAGCCGCTGGAATCTCAAAGTGTTTGAAAACTCTCCTATTCATTTCGCCCCCTTGCTTGATGAAGAAAGTTGAGAGTTGCGCAATACCTATGCCAAACACCAAAGAAGTTAGCCATATAGGAACCATAGTTATTATAAGTTTCAGTTCCTCTACTTGTGTTACGGTTGCTAGCCTCCATGGACTTTGTTTTTCCCTTGTTGACGCTCCATTGTGTTCATTTTCCTCGATTATAGCAGCCTTGTCAAGAAATCTACATACATACATTTAACCACACTTTGATTAATCTTTTCAATATAAGTACTAGTACTACCTCCATTACATATTACTTGTAACGATTAGACATTTTTCCTCTCTACTTTAAGTCAAATTGTTGCATATAATATGTAACAGAGATAGTATATTTGTATTGAAAATTTACACAAATGAGTTTTAAGTAGAGAACACAATGCAAATTCCCGGAACTTTGCATTGTTTTTAAAGATACAAAGGTTAGTATAGTGTTCTCTCAAGGCTGTAACCCGACATATTGAATTATGCATTTACCTGAGCCTATTTGTGTGACCTAAAACCCGTCCTTGTTGAGGCTTCTCTGAATTGTAAACCTCATACAACAATGAAGAATCCGAAGGACAGTTCAAATTTCTCTTTGTATTAGCAGCAACTAAGACGTGCAACAATGGGGTAAAGGGGCTTCCATGGGCGATTTTGTAACGATAATATGGCCTACCGAGAACAAACACCAAGACAGTGACTCCCATAGTTATGGTTAGTGTGAGATATCCAATGACATCTTTTGCTTCCTTTCTTTCGAATGATTGTCATCGAATTGGTCTGCCCCAAAGCTCTCCAGGCACGGTTTATAACCACCCGTTGCTAGAGCCACGAGGTAGGCCGCTACGAAGAAGACCACCTTATGAACCTTGCTAGCATGATCACATGAATTTGAGGTTGTGCTTGTGCTGCAGGGTTTAAGGCTTGGAATATATTGAGTCATTGTACAAAGTCCTAAACCCTGAACATGAGGAAAGAAATAGAGGATTAAATAGTGAAATTCTATTAAGACAACTTATTAAATCATTACAATTTATCCCTTCTAAAACTAGATCATTAGAGAAGAGAAATATAACCTAGATGTTAAGCCGCCGAACCATGCTAATGCACACACTAGTACAATATTGTCCGCTTTGGGCCAAGCCCGCACGGTTTTGTTTTTGGGCTCCTTCCCAAAAAGCCTTATACTAGTGTATTGAGCACCACTTTATAAATAGCTCATTCCCTTGCTATTTTTTCCATGTGGGACTTGGGATGAAATTCCCAACAATAGAATAAATGGTAAAAATCTAAGATTGCCACAACCCCTCGAGAATCAATAACCTTTGTAGGAATCGAACCCCTATCATGGGTTACGCTGAAAGTTTAATTTAAAGGTGTTACTGCCACAATCATCACTCAATTTTTACATGCATGCAAATTAAAATTCATTAATAAAAATGAGAGAATTGAATTGATGACTTGCCAGGACATAGAGGATAGCAGAGAAGAGGATCATGGAATAGGGGCCGGTGTAAGCATCCGCAAGAAAAGCACCAAACAAAGGCATGACTGTTGTAACTCCATTCCATGTATACACACTGTTGGCTGCTGTTTTCAGGTCTTTGTGCATCACTTTAGTCATGTATGTTATCAAACTTGTTGATATCCCAAAGTTACTCACCCTCTCACTAAACTCAAGTGCTGCATCCATTTTATTTGCATGTTGTAATCAGTGCGTAGCATAGTTATTAAACTTGAAAGGCATACATCGTAGCATGTGAGATTTCATTAGATTTGTCTCAATATATGTTTAGAAAAAATACGACTTTTTGTGTTACATTACTTATTATGGTATACTGAAAATGTTAATAGTCAAATTTGTGCGATTGTAATCAAGGTTTCGTGTTAATTACCTATGATGAAGAGAGAGGCTTTCCATGAGCCAGTGGAAGCTCGAAGAGGAATCCTTCCTTTGTAATCGATTGAAGAATCAAGTACTAGTGATTTCATGACATCTTCTACTTCATTATTTATTGATTTTTCATGAGTGAAAACACCTCCTTCTCCATGTGTATTGTGCATGCTTTCACTCAAGTTTTTTTGATAGGGATATTAGTAAAGCCGTTATAACCAAAGTACTAGTATGACTTTTGGCAAGAATTTATTGTATAGAGTTAATAAATTGTATTCTCAAAGTCTATACTCGCCATTTGTAGACTTGGAGTGGAAATTAATCTTTGACTGATGCAACATTAATGTGGTGCAATCAATAGGGAAGAGGAAATTAAATTACATCTGTAATTTTCTTAAGCTGAATACATATATATTGAAGGTGTGTGTTTGTGTATTTCTTTTTGAATTGAAAGTACTTACTTCGAAATTAATACGATAAAAGAACTGAACCATATACTTTGTATTATATATATTATTGAATTGTATTCAAATTAGAAGAAATGTACATCATATAATTTTAAAACATGAAAAAAAATTCACATTCTTTTTATTTTAGGCACTCTTTATATTTCAAAGAAACTTTATGCCCACATCTTTGTACAAATTGGTTAGGTGGGGGATTAAGATGCATATTGTCAAAATAGATTATGCTACTCTTATTTAATCTAGATTTTTTGTAAGAAAATGGTATTATGAAAAAAAAAAATCTATTATATTTGATGTACTTCTACTATTTAATTTGGATTTTTGGTATGGAGTATACCTTTATTTCATATGCATGATAAAAGCATCAAGGTGCCTAGAGATGATAATCAAATTAAGGAAGAGTTTCATTTTTTGATGTCTAGATACAATTAATAATTATAGGTACTACGGGTCTATTCTCATACGTTGAAATTCAGTTCAGTTCAGTTCAGCTCAGTTCAGTTCACTTCAGTTCAGATCCTAATTTCCTTCTCTTATAAAATATTCAGTTCAGTTCAGCTCAATTCAGTTCAGTTCAGCTCAGTTCAGCTCAATTCAGTTCAGTTCAGCTCAGTTCAGTCAATGAGAACATACCCGTAATCATATTATGATATTTATGCTTTAAGCACTAAATATTCTAGTTCAAACTTATTTCAATTTGTATATTCTCCTTAAAACTTACAAGTATAAAATTTTTTGAATAGCACTTACAAGTATAAACTTCTTCCATTAATCTAGAAAATTTTTAAAAATTCCTTTGTCATTTTTTTTTTAATCTTTATGATGATGATGTGAGTCATGAGAGTATGAGACTATATCATCTTTATGACTGATCATTTTGGAATAAAAACTAATAATGAAACAACCAAGTACAAAAGACTTTATCTGTTTCTAGAAAAACACTTTTTTTTTTTGAAAGTTTCTAGAAAAATACTTTATTGTACTCCAACTTAAAAAAAAAAAAAAAAAAAAAAAAAAAAAAAAAAAAGAAGCTCTATTTAGTACTTACCAATTATAAAATGCTTAATGGTTTTCTTTAAAAAAAATCACTTTAGAAATACAAAACTATAACAACGATTAAATATTAATTTATAACTCAAAAGGCCATACAAATGACAAGAAATCAATAATTAGGCACCAATTAACCAACTAAACATGCCATTAAGGTGGTATTGCCTCCCAAATTAAGGGTACATGCATACATAAAAATCCTTTTAGTTTTAAAGGGTCCCCCAAAAACTTCAGAAACCCACTAAATAACGTTATTATTTCCCACTTAATTAAAATACTAATATAAGTTGCATTGCTGGATTTCCTTAATTGGACTTGGACCCATAATAATTTCCCATCAATTGCGGTTCTTCCATTCCACTTGAAAGTTCCACAAATCTTATAATTTTACTTTTAGAAACTCTTCTTTTCGGCTTTTTAGCCCTTCTATTCCTCCTATATTATTAACAGTTTTTGTGTACAACTTTTTAAGCTTAGCTAATCTTAATTAGTTCCCATTAATTATCCGACAATCTTAGTGGCGACAACTTATAAGCCGACGGAATTTTAGGGCCGGCCTTGATTTCACGCATGCCCCTAACTAAGTAACTATTGCTTAACTTAATAGACTCTCTACCAATACATGGAGTGCTTTGTAGAAGCATACCCAGTAAATTTTAACATATATATATATATATATATATATATATATATATATATATATATATATATATATATATATATATATATATATATATATATATATTGTGTCAATTTCTTAGAATTCTGAGATAGACATAAACCGGCTGTTTTAAATATAAAGGTGTGGTACTGATAAAACTAGATCTCAAAATATTAAAGCGTTCATGATTAAAAATAAATAAATTGAAACAGAGGTAATAGGTAGATTAACTTTAAAAAATACACTTGTATATATTGTTTGTGATTTTTAGGGGCTCTTTAAGATAATAAAAAATGTCTGGATTATTTTACCTACTATTTAGTAGTTTAGTACACTATTAGTTGTTTGACTTAGCTACCTTGTAATTTTGTATTTCCATTTGTTTTGGATTGTTTTCCTTACTGCTGTCAAATTTCAAACCGAAACCGTTTAACTGTCCGAATTCAACCGACCCAAATGAAAATCGAACCGATTAAAAACCGTTTTTTTTTAAACCGAAAACCGACCCGAACTGCATTTTAGTAAACCCGAAATCGAACCAATCTGAGTAATGTTAAACCATTTAAGAACCGAACCAAATATAAACCGAACTGAAAGAAAACCGAACCGAAAAAGAACCGAACCGTATCTAACCTGAAACCGGTTCCAACCCGAAACCGTTTAAACTGGCATAAAAACCGCTTACACCGAACCGTTAGCAAACTGCTACCCGTTTGCACCGAACTATTTAAAAACCGAACTGATTAAAACGAACTGGTTATAAACTGAACCGTTTATGAACCAAACTGCTTATAAATCGAACCGTTTACAAAAAATTTTATATAATTAAATGGATTAAATATTAGAAATCTTAGAATATATTTAGCATATATTCCAAACTTATCAATTTTTCTTGAGAGCCACATTATCAAGAACTACGAGCAAAAGAAACTGGAAATTGAATAGCCAATGACATATATGATGGCTAGATTTTGTATATGGCACATGTTATGCTCATATGTTTTACTAGCAGGCCAAATTTCAATATTTCAAGAGGGAATGGGGAGGGATCATTGCAATTGCCCATTGCCATCAATCATTGCCATTGCCCATTGCCCACTGTGATGGATTAAAGATGTTGTTTTCTGTTCATCATTGGTCACACTCTATTGGAATGTCAATTGTCAAAACCCTTAGTTTGCTCTGTTATCCTAGATGGGAAACTCCATAATCATCATGCCAGGCCTTCCATGCTTAAACCAAAAATAAACTAAAATTATATTCAGCCTTGAATATAAAATGAAATAATTTTCTACCCACCTACCCCAAGTCCATACCTGAATTTGGAGATTTAGGGCAGCAACAACATCGATGAGAGAGAGGGAGATCAGGACAACTTCAAGGTTTGGTATTCTGGCAGCTTCAAAGTCCGCCGTGAATGAATGTATGAGGGAGATCTGAGAGGCACCGTGAGCCCGTGAGAATAGAGTGAGAGTGGTAAAGTGAGAGTGAGAGTGAAAGGGTTTCAAAAAGGTTTCATGTAAATCTAACCATTGATTTTTTAATCTATGGTTCAGAATGGTGATCTGTTTGTGTTGTGGGAGAAAGAATCTAATCATTGATTTTTTAATCTATGGTTGAGAGTGGTGATCCGTGTATGTTGTGGGAGAAAGAATCTAACCATTGATTTTTTAATCTATGGTTGAGAGTGGTGATCCGTGTGTGTTTGTGTGTTGAATTTTCATCTACAAAAATATTATTCCCTCAATTCTTAAGTATTTTTTTGCCCCATTTGATCGAGATCAGTGCACAAGACACGTATTAAAACATCTACTAGTATATCTTTATTTTCATACACGTAAAAATTATAAAAACGTTATATTAATAAAATGTATAAATAGATAAATTTAAAAAGATCACTCATGAGTCTATAACTTTGTACTAATACATACGAATAACGATGATACAAATATTTAACTATGAGATGGTTAGATGCCATGTGTTAATAAATGTGTACATATGATCGATTGAACTAATCAATATTACCTTGTTAATTAGTCATTACTGTTTTCTTTCATTATACAAATCAAAGTACTTTGTAATATCTTCATAATAATTTCATGAAAATATTTAATGATAAACGAGTCATAATTATCAGTCTTGTTGACTAATCAAGTATCGAATTACCAAATTGCAAATTTCCATTTCACAAGAACTCATCAAATCATGACTATGATACTACGCGTAGTATATAAATGATTAAATGAGAAGCATATAATAACGTAATTGTAAAACAATAATACATTAATACACTAACTCTTATAATCTACTTCGTAATAAACTAATAAGATTAGTATGACTAAACTTGAAACATAACATAATATGTATTTATAAAATCAATGAGAATTTGTTTATAATATGATGCCTAAATATGAAATGATTCACGACTTTATATAAAACTTGTGAACGCAAAAGGTTAGTAAGTACTATCAAATTTCAAACCAAAACCATTTAACAGCCCGAATCCAAACAACTCGATAAACAATTTATTTTTTGAAACCGAAAACTGACTCGAACCGTAATTTAGTAAACTTGAAATGGAACCGATCTGAATAACGTTAAACCATAGAAGAACCGAACCAGTTATAAACTGAATCGAAAATAAACCGAACCGGTTATAAACTGAATCGAAAAAGAACCGAACCAGTTAAAAACTGAACCGAAAAAGAACCGAACCAGTTATAAATTGAACCAAAAAAAAAACCGAACTGTTTCTAACTCGAAACCGTTTCCAACCTTAAACTGTTTAAACCGGGATAAAAAACCGTTTACACCACACCGTTAACAAACCGTAACCCGTCTGCACCGAACCGTTTACTACCCGGATTGTTTACAACCCGAAACCGAATTAAAACCGCTCAAGAATAAACCGAAACCGAATCGAACCGATAACTATTTAAACCGAACCAAAACCGACCCGTGAGACAATTAAGCCGATTTCAAACCGACCCGATTTAATTCCGAACCGATTTCAAATCGAACCGAAACCGAATTGTGAAACCGTGCTAGTTTTCCTTGTTATGTTTTGCAGGTTCTATTCTACACATTACAAATGGTCAAGGACAATAGAATCCGACACATTGGCACTTTTACCAACTTCGTCATTTATGTACGTAGGAGCAACCGTTCAAGCACTCTGATGGTATAAATTCAAATGGTATAAAAAAAAAATTACTAATTTTGTGAAGGTTTAATTTCCCTAAAAAAAAAAAGAATTGTGAAGGTTGTTACTTATATGTATATCTATGTGTAATTCTTTAATTTCTTATTTATTTGATTGTAAGATTTTAAATTACGATTGTTGATTGCGAGGAATATTATTAAAAAAAAAGGGTATGTCAAGAAATAATCATCTACAAATAAGAAGAGAGTAAGGGCCTATTCTCATTGACTGAACTGAGCTGAACTGAACTGAATATTTTATAAGAGAAAGAAATTAGGAGTTGAACTGAACTTAACTGAATTTCAACGTAAGAGAACAGACCCTAATTCATGTATTTCATAATCCAATCTTTTAGAAGACGAAAAAAAAAAACAAAAAAACATGTACATAAGTATTGTTAGATAAGAATAAATATCGTGTTATTATACAAAATTGAATTTTTTTTTTTCATTCACATAAGGAAAAAAAAAACTTCATCTAATTCCGCTTATAATTTAGGAATGGTTTAATTAATAAAGTATGGTAAAAGAGTTAATAAGGAGTTGTGTTTGAAAATGAGATGAACGCTAAAAGATGAAT
Organism: Chenopodium quinoa; assembly: GCF_001683475.1. Lineage (NCBI taxonomy): Eukaryota > Viridiplantae > Streptophyta > Magnoliopsida > Caryophyllales > Amaranthaceae > Chenopodium > Chenopodium quinoa. The sequence goes on along the minus strand of NW_018743199.1, from coordinate 1,818,051 downwards.
AACATAGTATGACTCTAAACAAATTAAGTACTTGATAGATATTAGCATAGAAAAAAGGAAAATGTTGGTAGCCGCCGAGGGTATAAAGACAGCAAAACGCCTAGGAGTTGGAAGAGAGGGGGGGGGGGGGGGATATTGGTGAAGCCGAGTGAGAAGAGACAAAATGATTTTGGTATCTACTTATTGTGTTGCAAACATTGCAAAAAACACGATTGTGGGAATTGTGTTGTTTTGCACGGCCTACTAATTGACCGTGCTCTGGAGTTAGTAATCATCTTGAACCTTTCATTTTACTCGATCCAATGCTTTCCCCACGACATTAATCCCTCTATCAGTCCTCACATACTACGTAAGTATTTTTTTTTTAATAAAACCCATTACCTTATAAGATTAAATGTATATTAGTGAAACTATCTTCTCATTATTTATGATTGTTCAAATTGCTAAGTTATTACTCGTATTTTCTACTACTAGGATGGTATTTTCATATTGATATTTCAGTTTTGATACTTAATTTAAGAGATAGAGTTTTTTCTATTAAAAAAAATTAAAACCAATCATTTTATCGTTAAAAAAATAAAAATAAAATATGCAACATATTTAGTCAAAAGGAAGAGATTTTAATAGAATAATATGTTTTCAATTAGAAATGTTGCTTATAGGTAATACTCCATAAAAGTTGACCCGATACGATAACACGACATGAAACCCCTTCTTATTACAGCATCAAGATGTCACGTTCACCACCCTTTGACCCTCTTCCCTTCTACAAGTGGCCACAAGCTAAGTTTAAGAGCTACCTCCTTTCTCCAACTCCACTCCAACCACCACCACCTCATCCCTTGCCGTTTTAAAATTTATAAGCAATAGAGATTCATTGATTTGCCCTCTTCGCTCTAATCATATTGTCATATTAACAGGTTTTATGCTATTATATGACTATTAAATTCAGACAAAAAATGTTAATTTTGTATTGTACGTACTAAAAGCTACTTGCTACAAGTAAATCAAAAGATAACAAAATCTCAAACTTGCACAAATCGAGACAATTTAGTATCATAAACAAACAAGTCCTTAAGTCCAAATCAATTCAACCACAAACATGCTTTTTGTATCATCCCCTAGCTAGTAGCTATGAACTAGTAGTGTGGCCTCCAATTGCAATTGTTTCAAAAAAGTGTTGGCTTTTTATAAACTCCTAAACATTAACAATATAATCCAAAAAGAGATTATGAATTGAAGCATGCAAATATATTATGATCAATATATATTTATTGGGAATATATATGAGATATACTTCAAGACATGAGCCACATGACATAAGAAACTCCAATAACAAGTTTTTAAATTAATTATTTTATTTTCTTAATTCCTTGTTTGGTTGGTCATTAGTACCCCTCAAAATCTTAGTTTGTGTTCCCACACTCTTAAAAGAAGATATGATCCCCACAATTTTTGACTAAGAAACACCAAACAACCCTTTATATTTACTATACTCCTAATTTTCTTTGTTTCACTGACAGTCAACCCGATCCATGTCAGTAATCGGATCGTGAGATCACAACCGTCCAATTCAGATCAGACACTGAAATTTTTTGACTTTCACGTAATTTAGTTTTACATTAAAACATCTAATAAATTACCATTTTTCTTTAATTATTTTGATTAAGCCAATAATCTTCTTAGGTATACTCACGAGTCATCGTTTTGGCAGACATACTCGTACTAATTTATCAACTAACCTTGGATTACATGCATGTCCACACAAGCTTATTATTCCTTTATTAAAATTAATATAATACGTTTAATTTGCTTGTAACTAAAAAAAGGTTTGGATTATTGAAGTAACTTTCTTAAAAGTTTAAATTTTTCAGCTAAATAACTTATATTTAGAATGATGTTTATTGACTATGGAGACTTGGTGAATATGATGGTACGTAATGTAATTCTAATTTAAAGGACCTTTTTAAAGTGATTCTAGTGTAAGAAACAGATTTACTACGAAGTACTACGTATAATTTTTCGCATTTAGGGCCTGTTCTCTTACGTTGAAATTCAGTTCAGTTCAGTTCAGTTCAGCCGAGTTCAGTTCAGTTCAGTTCAGTTCAGCTCCTAATTTCCTTCTCTTATAAAATATTCATTTTATTTCATTTCAGTTCAGTTCAGTTCAGTTCAGCTGAGTTCAGTTCAGTTCAGTTCAGTTCAGTTCAGTTCAGTTCAGCTGAGTTCAGTCAATGAGAACAGACCCTTAGATTAATAATAGCTTATGTTATGTTATATTTAGCGATAAAGACATTTTATATTCCATTAATTATAAGTTATGACCGAATATATAGTAAAGAGTACTTTAATTTGTAAGTTTGTAATTTACTTAATAATGATTTTCAATAAGCTTAAGAGTCGAGGGTTCGAACACGCAAACCTAATTTATATCATTTTTTTTTTACAATGAGAACAAAGAAACAAAAAACAGACTACTTAAAAAGACCAGAAAAGAAATTCCCGAACACGAGCTTTCCCAGCCAACCAATGCGCCGGCGCAACCCACTGCCTAGGGACCTTTCGAATTCTGCAAACATCAATAGTAGCCAAAAGAGCCCGAATATCCCGAACCAGCCAACACAGAGAAATGTCATCACGTTGTTTCTAGGCCAACATCAAACAAAGATGTTCGGAATAAGACAAAATAAGGATTTTACGAAATCCCCTGGAGAGGACATGTCGCAACCCCCAGTAGCAAGCCTGTAACTCAGAATGGAGCGCTGAGGAGGAGAAAGAAGCACGGGCACCTCCCCCTTGAACTAAAGGCGAATCACAATCTCGAAATATCCAACCCGCACCACCCGAATAATCCAGAGCCGACCAGGCTCCATCACATATGAGACAGATATCAACACCGGAATTAATCCCTCCACAAATAGTGGCCTCAACACCTGAAACATAAGACCTAGGTCGATTATCCTCCAAGAAAGGATGATTGCGGAAATCTTGAGCCTGCTGTCCTCGCCAAAACCACTGAGAAGCAAGAAGCTGAACGTCGTTCGGGGAAACGGCTTGGGACCGAAACCTAACATTATTACGCGGAAGCCAAATAGCCCATAAAAGAGCAAAAAACCTGACCAAATTTTCCCAGTCCTTAGCCACCCTAAACAAAGAAATCATCGAGGAAAACCATTGAAGAAAAGACAGTCGAAGAAGACCCTGACGATTGAACTGAAAGGAACTATTGACCCATAAAGAGACAACAAAGTCGCAATCCCTAAATAAATGGTCCACTGTTTCCAGCTCCTTATGGAAAAAACAACAAATAGGGTCGACAGAAAGACCGCGAGCAGCCAACACTGCCGCCACCGGAAGACCAGACTGATGAATCTTCCAGCCAAAGATTTTCCATTTTGGAAGCAGAGGAAGTCCCCAGAATTTTCCCCACCAGGAAGAGGAAAGAGACCCCCCAGAAAGACGATTGGAAGTCTGTAAAAGCAAAAGTGCATAAGCAGACTTCGTCGAAAAGGAACCATCCTTAGTAAACTTCCAATACACAAAATCGTCCATGAGCACCATTGGACGATCCAGACCTAAAATTCGAACATCTGTCGGGTTGTCGAAATACCTATGGACCTTTGAAGAGTCCCACGCGTTAGAACGCGGATCAATGATATCAGATACATGAGTCGGAAGATCCGACTGGGATAAACTAGGCTTAAACGAAACTGGGCCACCAAGAGCCTAGTCATCAACCGTAATACGAACACTCCTACCATCTCCGACTTTCCACCTAAAACCAGGAGCAACCACTGTCAATGCCTCCTGTAAACCCCGACACCCCCAAGAGGGCCGAGAAACCCGAGCTCCCGTCGCAGTAGCAAGAAATTAAAAGGGATACTTAGAAAACATGAGACGTGAGACCAACAACTGAGGATTACGCATTAATCGCCAACCAATCCCAGCAAGGAGAGCAGAGTTAAAACAAGCAACCTTTCGTAAACCTAGGCCACCCAAGCCTTTTGGCAAATGCAGCAGAGAGGCTGAACGCAAGGCCAGGCCCTTAGTAGATCCAGAAGATCTTCACCAAAAGATGGCTAACATACTGTCGATTTGGGAAGCTACAGAAGACGGAATCTTGAAGACAGACAGAATGTGATTAAAAGACGCCACCAACACTGAATTGATAATAACCAATTTTGCAGCAGCCGACAATCGCAAAGAAGCGAAAGGGGATAGTCGACTAGCAATCTTATCAATCAAGAATTTGAACTCCGAAACCTTACTTCGTCCCATATCCACAGGGAGGCCTAGATATGTCCCAAGTGAATCCTTTGATTGAAGCCGAAGACTACGGGATAGGTAATCTCGATAATCAGGGGGAGTATTCGGACTAAACTTGACAAAGGATTTCTGAAGATTAATCATCTGGCCGGAGGCTGAAAAAAAAATCAGAGAGAATAGCCATTACATTATCACAAGTCTGCGGCGAGACCTGAAAAAACAACAACGAGTCATCATCAAAGAATAGGTGGGAAATCGAGGGGCCACCCCTTGAAACACGGATATCGAAAAACAGATATTGTTGCTCTGCTCGACGAAGAGAAGCTGATAACACTTCCATACACAAAACGAATAGATACGGTGACAGGGGATCTCCTTGGTGAAGACCACACTGCGGATGAAAAGAAGGCGTGAGACTCCCATTAACCAAAATCTGATAAGAGACAGTTGTAACACATTGTTCAATAATATGCACCCAATACGGGGGAAACCCAAAGGCCCGTAAAACCTGACTTAAAAAATCACAGCGCACTCTATCATATGCCTTATTCATGTCTAGTTTCAAAGCCGCATAAAAGCGCTTCCGAGCCTTAAAGTATTCATAAAGGTAAGCAATTCATGAGCTACTAATGCGTTATCAGAAATCAGACGACCAGGCACAAAAGCAGTCTGAAAGCCGGAAATAAGAGAAGGGAGGATCACCCGCATCCGATTTGTGATACATTTGGCAATGCATTTATACAGGACATTGCATAACCCAATCGGTCGAAACTGAGACACAAGCTCCGGCTGAGAAACCTTTGGGAGCAGAACCAAGAAAGTTCTGTTCCAATCCTTCAGCATGTACCCATGGGCAAAAAAGTACTTAACCGCTGAAATCACATACTGTCCTGTATCCCCCCCAGTGAGTCTTGAAAAAAGCCGATGTATAACCATCCGACCCAGGGGACTTGTCATTCGCAATGTGAAACATTGTTGATTTAATTTCCGAAGCCGAAAAAGGAGCCATCAACATATCCTTTTGAGACAATGACAACGTCGGAAGATCTAAATTATCCCACGGTAGAACAGATTCGTTCCCAGCAGGAGACCCAGGAGTGTACAAATCTGCATAAAAAGCCTGAATAAGAGTACGAAGACTATCAGAGTCAGACACCCACTGTCTAGCGTCATCTTTCAAGCTAACAATAAAATTTCGACGACGTCTAGCCTGGACTACCGAGAACAAAAGTCGGGAGTGAGATTCCCCAAGCGCATCCCATTTAACCTTAGCACGTTGTTTCCAGTATTGAAAGGCAGATGTGGCCTCCGCCACCCGTTCTTCCCTTGTATTAAGAAAAAGGACACGCGCCACCGGGGATTGTAACTGAGCAGAACAAGACGATAAGTCAGAACACCAAGCCTTCAAGTTGATGCCCCAAGATTTCCTATGTGCAAGACACCAATCTTTAAGCCGACCGCGGATAACATCAAGCCTACGGGACAAGGTAAACAATGGCGAGCCCGCATACTGCAGAAGACAACCATCCTTAACAATCCCTAAAACTTCCTGAGCAGATAAACACCAATTCTCGATCCTGTAAGGTCTCTGAATTGCACCTCGACATATTGAGTCCGAAAAAAATAATAGAAGCATGGTCGGTGAATTAAATTGGCTGATGTTGCACACATGAATCAGGAAAATCAACGAACCAATCATGAGATGCATATGCCCTGTCCAAACGCTCAAAGGTCGGGTCCACCTCTATTCTATTGTTAGTCCATGTATAAGGTGGACCAGAAAAAGGAATATCTACTAAACCCAAACCCAAGCGCCACTGTATAAAATCCAGTCTACCCGGAATAAACGACGACCCTCCCAGTTTGTATTAAGCGTATTCACCATTCATATATGATTGGCGGAGTACATAATTTGATCCTAGAGAGAATTTAAGAAAAAGTTCTATTTTAATTTGTTCTTGTGGAAAATTTCTTCTCATTATCTTTAGAACTTCGCCAAATGGGAAATTTACCGTGTCTACAAGGACAAAACAATTTGATCAGTAGAATATCGAATAGAACATCTTGTAACAATATGCTACTCTCAGGTCTTAATTGAGAATAATCAAGTGTTTTTATCGAGAGGAAGGTCTTCAAAAATGAATATTTAATTAAATTTATATTAGAAACGCATTATTCGTATATATGTAGACTGTGGCCCTACTCTTTTAAAATTCTGAGCAGAGCATAATAGTTTATTTATATTCAACAGAGCACATCATAGTAGAACAGGGGCTTAGTAGAGCAAAGCACAACAACATACTCAAAAGAATAGGACCTATATATATTATCTTAAGTTTGATAATGTAATATACTACGTATAATCTAAGCACTAAATTAATGGGATTAATAGTATTTTTATCTTATCTTAAGTTTGATTATTACTTTTCTATGACTTTTCTTTACTACAAGGTGAGATGAAGGTATGAACGTTAGGAAAATGCATGAGACATATGGCTTTCCACGTAGAATTTGCAAGTGCTTAGATTATTTACCCATTTATGTGATGATTACTTCTTCGGACTATACTGTCTATACACACCTAAGTTATAAATAATTAAATTAACTAACCAGTTTAAAATTAATAATTAAAATCTTCACAAATCACAAATTACCACGTTAAGCCAGTACAAGATCTTTTAAATTGGGTAGACCCAAGACAATGGGGTGTAGGAAAACAAGATGATATATACTAATATCATTGTATGATGTACCCTAAGATAGCTATAAACTTTATAATATATGATTATATTATATGATTATGTGTATACATTTACAAGTACAAAGTAAAATAAAAAATGCAAGATTAGAGGAAGTTACCTCCTTGTCTGCTCGCAGACCAAAACGTTGAACACCGTCAACTAGCTTTTTTGCATGTCGCCGAACGCACTTGCAACTTTCTCCGTTGTTAAAATAAAATTTTAAGTAAAAGAGACACAAAAAACCAAGATGCTAAAAAATGATTAAACAAGTCAGATTAGATCAAATCCCCAAAGCACTTCCCTAAATTCAAAGCAGACTCTTTAGTCATTATTCTGTCCTACTATATACCTCTCTCTATTAATAATTATCAATTACTATCAACTAAGACCCGTTGTGGACTTGTAGACATACGTTGTCATGTGTACATACTTCGTACAATCTTAGAGCTGATTATAGATCAAATCAAACATGTCAAATCAAGAATTTTATAAAAATTGATTATTTAGAATCAGGTTATTTAGATTGTACGTGTTTTAGTTCTGTAAATCCTATAACATAATTGTACCTATAATTTCATACGAATACTCGCTTATGTGTATATATTGTTCATTCAATTCATAGATGGGGTGTGTCTTTGAAAATACTGATTTACTTCATGTTGGCGAATTAAACAGTAAACAGATATATGTTCACAATCAAATTATTTTATATATGGATAAGAGCTAGACTTGTTTATTTATGTTCATAAAATATTGTTGAATAAATTACTTAAACATGTACATACTACTTACTTAGATAATAGACCATTCAAAGCTCACTTAGGGCATGTATGTTCACTTTAGCTTGATTTCAGTTCAGCTCCTAATTTCGTTCTCTCATAAAATATTTATTTCAGCTTTATCCAGTTCAGTTCAGTTCAGCTTCAATCAATTCATTTCAGCTCAAATCGGTAAATGTGATCTGACCCTTAGTCATTCAATAATATTTGCAAAATTTCAATACTAGCACCAATATAGCTTATGCAACTCATTTCTTTTTGTGTAATTGTGATAATCTATTGGGATTTTAGAAAGGTCTCCTAACCAACAAGGCCGCATCAAAGCTCGAGTGGAGTTTAAAATAAATCAGTCGTGACTTGTCAAATCATAATTATAGAAAATTGACATGTGAGTTATTCTCTGAATTAACATACTAAAACATGGCATGCAACTTATGTCAAACTTATTACCTTCTTCGTTCCAGAAATATTTGTAAGTTTGACTTTATTTTACTTAATATATACTAGGATTGACCAAAGTTTTTTAAAATATGGTATTAAAAACAAAAAAAAAATATTAATATACTTAAGGTCAAATTAGTTTATCGTCAATTATTATAAGACAGAAAGAATATTTGTCATTTTAACCATAAAATGATGTAAGAGTTAATAAACTTAATTTAGATAGACAATAATCTGGTTGCATTTCCGAATCCCTTAATAAATTAATTAATTAATAAATTTTTTTTAAAAAAATAGTTGCATTGACATAAAGGCATCGAGGATTGCACTATAAAAACAACACCCACGCTAAGCCACACTACCTACATACACCTTATTAGTATTCTTAATTACCCCTTTGGAGTTGTGAACTGCCCTAACTTAGCTAAAACCAACAAAAAGAGAAAGAGAGAGAAATCAGCAGAAAGCTGAGAAACAAGATCAGAATTATCTTTCTTCTTCTATTTTTCAGGCCCACAAAACATACAACCTCTTACATCATGGAAGAAGGGATGTCAGGCTTTTGCATCCAAACAACAAAGACTACTAGGGCTGCTTCTTACGGAAGCGGCGGCGGCGGGCCTCCTAGCAGCGGCACCAAGTGCGGGCGCTGGAACCCAACCGCAGAACAGGTTAAGGTTCTTACGGACTTATTCAGGTCAGGGCTTCGAACACCCAGCACTGACCAGATCCAGAAGATATCTACTCAGTTGAGCTTTTATGGTAAGATTGAGAGTAAGAATGTTTTTTATTGGTTCCAAAACCATAAGGCTAGGGAGAGACAAAAACGACGTCGTGTTTCTAAGGATCATGATGCTCCTTGCTTTCAACTTGATGACCATCTTAAACCTATTGCTCCTGCTAAATGTAAGTTTTCTTGCTTGTTACGCAGTATTCATACTCGTATATACGTATTATTGTTTTTTTATAAGGAAACTCACAACTGAAAAATTGGATTGTGTTATTTTTCTAACAAGTTTCAACTTAAATTACTTTTTTTTAAGTTTTAAATTAGAACTCACAATGTTAATGAACAAGCTATTGTAAGTAGTTAATATTTGTTTTTGGTACAATGAGGAAACCAGTTTATAGAATATAAAACCAACTTAGAGTTTCAACCAGTAGCTTAAACTTTTGGTAAACTTGATCTTCTAACACTATATTTTTTCTAACGGGCTCAATAGACTGATGTACAATAAACTTTGAATAATAAACAACTTCCTTAGTTAGCTATGAATGTTAAATCATTGAAACGGTTTTAACTTTTAAGTAATGCATAGTCCAATATGAGTATGATTATTAAGTCTAACGACATAGTTGTTTTTAATTTGGTCTTGCAGATTTTGGTGAGATAAATCAAATTGTATGTGAACCAGAACGAGCAATAGAAACACTTCAACTCTTCCCATTGAACTCATACCATGAACAAGAGTCCGATAAGCTAAGGATGTTCTCAAATGAGTGTTGCAAGGAGAATTACGCAACATTTGCTGCATACACATTTGGAAGAGATCATTTCGACCATCCCCCTTTGGATTTGCGCTTAAGTTTCTTTTAATTAAACCAGTAGTTAATTAATGTTATTACTAGAAGCACACTAATTACTAGCTAGATTAACATAAACTGTAAAAACATTAAGATAGAAACAAATATATTTCCTTTAAAAAAAAAGGTAGAACTATGGTATTATGTTATGCTTTTTCTTTCAAATTTCGTTCAACCTAATTGTTTATTGTAATTTAACGCTTGATATTGTAATTAGTGCATGCATGCATGGCACTGAGATGAAATTAAATGTAGAAAATCGATGAAGTTATGGAAATTAACGAAAAAGCGTAGACATTCTATCCTTTCTTTGATCCTATGACTTGTTTATAAACAAACGGAGTAGTTTTAATTATTAATTTGTTCATTGTGTCAAAAAAAAAAAAAATTATTAATTTGTTCATTATTGTTCTCTGTGTTTACTCTGTTGTTTGGATCATTTTTGTTTTTGATTATATTCAAGAGGTTGGGAATGCAAATTTGTTCCTTCAAGAAGAGATGTTTTTGTTTGAATTGCATTATAATATGTCAATAGGTGCAAATAAGTCATGGACTCATGGACATTCGAGAGTAGGTTTAATAATGCTACTCATTTAACTTGAAAGTATAACTTGTTCGTTTCAGCTATTTTTATACATGACCCATACAAAATTCCCGTATAAATTTCCATCATACATTCACGATGATCCAGATCTAATTCGAGATAAAGTATTTTATAACAACATTGACACAATGTTTATATATGTAGGGAAATTAGACTTCCATTACAACTTGTATAACTTGTCTTAATTTATTTATTTATTGGGTTTTTCTAAGCTATGCCCCCAAGTTCTTCGGTTTCTAAGCTGTACCCATACTTTTTCAAAGTTATAAGCTGTGCCATTTACCTCACGATATTTTATCAACAATATCCTTTGATAGCCATATCCGTTAACGTAAGTTAAGTTATTTTATCAATAATGGTATCGTGGCATTATTAATTTGACACGTGTTCCGTTCTTATTGGTTTAACACTTTAAAAAAATTAAAAAATCAGAAAAAAAATAAAATAAAAAAAAGGTTATTGTTAACGTCAAAGGTTATTATTAATAAAAATTAGTGATGTTGTCCATGTTGAGGGCACAACTTAGACGTTTGATAAAGCATGGGCACAACTTAGAAAGTGAAGAAGTTTGGGGGCATAACTTAGAAAAACCCTTATTTATTTTAATGCATTAAGGCATCGATCAATTTTTATACTCATATGTAGTACCTCCACTTCTTATTATATGCAACTTTGGAATGTTATACGAGCACATAGACAAAATTTGTTTATGACTGTTAAATGGAGATATAAAGATAAAAATGCATGTGATGAAGAGAGAAAGAGAGAAAGAAATGGCAACTTAAAACGAAAACATAAAGCATTTGTTGCAAATAATACAAAACATCTATTTTTAGCAAATATTATGCATAATAAACATAATGTAGTACACACTAGTATGGACTATGGAGTATTGACTATTGAGTATATAAGTTAGGTCATACATTTTGTTAAAAAAAAATAATAAATAAATAAATAAAAACTCTGTAAAAATAAATTAAAAAAACGGAAATTTCACCATATACCACTGAGTTTAAGCATAATTCACCGTATACCACCAAAAACTTTCTAATACACCATATACCACTCAGTTATTGTATATTAACACAAAATGCCCTTTTTGCTAACTGCCGTTAGTCTGCCGTTTGGGGGACTTTACTAATTCACCATATACCATTAATTTATAAGTAATTTCACCATATACCATGTAGTTTAAGGTTAATTCACAGTATACCACTTTTTTTAAAACGGTAACTTTTTTTGAAAAAAAATAGCCGTTGCACATTGATAACGGCTACTTTGTCTATATAAAAGCTGGGCGTGACGGATTCGTGTTTCAGGTCACTCTTCTAAACACATTTGCAAAGATGTCCACACACTCGAAATCATCGTCGTCCGGTTTTGTAAGAGTGCCTAACAAAGCGTGTTCTTGTGGTAGGAAGTTTGCAATACGGAGTTCTGAATCGGCAAAAAATCCGCAACGGTTGTACTATAAGTGTGATGTGTGTGACACATTTAGATGGTGCAAGGGCAATGTCGAGAAAAATGTCCAATCAGGTTATGAAAATCAAAGTAGGGGAGGGATAGACACCCAATACTATGGAGATGAGAGGTTGTTGAAGCAAGAGTTGAAGGACCTCAAGCGAAGAGTAGTAAGGCAGCAAAAGATAGTTGATCTAGCAATAAAAATAGGAGTACTTATGTTTTTGTTAATTGTATTTGTAGCCTTGAAATGATTAATGTAAACAAAGTGCATTAGTTATATGTAGCCTTGAAATGATTATTGTAATCAAAGTGCATTATCATTCCAAAAATTATGGCCACATAATTGTGCATTAACACTTAAGGTCAAATAGTAATCCCTAAAAAACAACCAAGTACTTAACAGTTTGTTGAGCAAAAAACCAGAAACTTAACAAAAAATTTTAAAAATTATCCTCAAACAAAGTTGACACATCATGCATGGCAGCTTCAAGGTTGCTGACTGTCAGCCTTTCTCTTCCTCCCCCTTCCTTTGGCTTGCTGTGAAGAGGTTGCTGCATCTTGTGCCTTTTTTGCTGCTTCCTTCCTTGCCTTACAGGTTAAGGCATTGTGTCCCAATTCCTTGCAAACACTGCATTTGTTGTTCTTGTGCCTCTTTCCTTTCCTTGCTTCATGAGGGGCTCTTCTTCTCTGCTTAGCTGGTCTGCCTGCAGTTCTTTTGACAGTTGGTGGTAAAATTTCAGGTACATCAAATGCAGGCCAATGAGTAGGATCAGCCATAGGGTGGATATGGTCTCCATAAGTCATCTTATACGCAGCCCCCTTGTAGTATGGTGACACAAAATCTGTTGGCTGTAGTCTCTGGCTGTAGATGACCCTAAGACCATGCCTGCATGGTATCCCTGATCCCTGCCATTTCCCACACCCACATGTCATAGTCAAGTGTGACAGGGAACTTGACATGGCCATCCCTGACTTCAAACTCTCTCCCACCAGCTGTTGTTATATGGCACAACCTTGACTCTTCACTTCTTGTCTCCAAAACCTCTTTAGCATGTTCTGTCAGCTCATTAGGGTCCATGTCAATTGCTTTGTCAAACCTGGAACCCATTCTTTTCATGCACCAATTCCTGACAGCTGGTTTAGTTTTTGAAAAAAAAAAACAAAAAAAAAAAAAACAAATACAGCACAAACAAATTCACAGATATCAGAACAAGAAATAAAGTACCAACTGAACTCATGAAATAAAGTGTCAGTTAATACCTTCCAGTAAAGTGAACACATGCATGTCTCTGTTGTCCTTTGTAACTGAGTTGAATGACTCAACAAAGTTTGTTGTGTTATGATCACAACAAACAACTCTGTCAAACTTGTGCCTAGTCCACTGCTCTTCAATATTTGTCAGGTACTCAAATGCTGCTGCATCATACTTCTTTATCTTTGACATTGCTTTGTCATACACATACTCATTATAGGCATTGGCTGCAATCCAAAATAGCTTATGGAACTCTGTCCTACTCCATCCACCAGTCTTGCAATTTGAGTACAGATGCTGACAGCAGACTCTCCTTGTTGCCCTTGGGAACACTTCAAAAAGGGCTGGTTCTTTTTCATTGTCACTTATAAAAGTCCAATCTTCCTTCTGGCAACCATTCTGGGCAAATAAGTGTCTTAGGTTTCTGAAGAAATAAGACCAGTTGTCTATGCTCTCTGTATCCACCAATCCATAAGCTATTACAAAAATTTCATTGTTACCATCAATGCCTACTGCAGTGAGCATAATTCCTTTGTAATACCCACTTAGATGTGAACCATCTATCCCTATAATGGGTCTGCAACCACTCAAGAACCCTTTCACCTGAGCTGCAAAAGAGAAGAAACATGCCTTGAATTTGGTACCATTAACCCCATTGTCAGTCCATGTGATCAGAGCATATGAGCTAGGATTTGTGGCTTTAATCATCTCTGCATATTTTGGTAAAATTGCATAAGACTCTGCAAAACCACCATGAATTTACTCCCTGGCTAAACACTTCACTTTATAAAAAAATCTGAGCTTCACTTGGATCCTAAACCTTTCCAGGCACATTCTTTGTAATGATTCAACTGGAGTCTCTGGATTTGCCTCTAAGTCTTGCCTCAACTGTCTACAGAGCCATGCTGAAGAGACCATGGGGTTCTCTTCCAGCCTCCCACAAGTACTATGTTCACCTTCTAGCTTCTTAATAGCCCAGCTCACCTTATCAACAAGAACTGCTGCATGAATCCTCCAATTGCAGTCACTGATCAGACACCTTGTTGTATATCTGTAATTATCAGCATAGTCAACTGACACTGCAAAGCCTTCTTGTATGCAAAAATCTCTGAATACCTCATGAAATTGTGTTTTGTTTTCAAAGATTAACCAAGGTTCTAGCTGAATTGACCCAAATGGTAAGTTAGCCCAAACCTTGCCATTTCTGTACATCTTGTCCAGAGCATGAGATCCATCTAGGTAATCTTCAAATGTCTTCTCTGGTATGTTATCAGCTAGGTCATCCTCTTCCACAATGTAGTCATCATCAAGGTTCAAGTCCATCTCCATATCACCCTCATCTTCAGAAAATTCATAGTCATCATCATCACTATCATCAAATGGCCATGGATCAGACTCACTGTCAGTTTCTTGAACAGGCATAGGTTTTTTGCTCCTAGTATTGATTTCCCTCCCTCCTCTTTTGTTTTTCCCAACCTCAACACCATACTTCTTTGCTGTGCTTCTAGGCACCCTCCATTCAGCTGGTTTAACCCTTGTTTGTTCTTTAGGCTTTGCTGCAGAACTAGAAGCACCCCTAGTTTAGGTTGGTTGCCTTGATGCAGCTGTATTTAGTTGAGGTGGTGGTGGGGGTGGTGGTGGTAGGGTGGGGGTGGTGTAGGTTGCATGGGTGGGGGTGGTGGTGTAGGTTTCCTGGGTGGGGGTGGGGGTGTAGGTTGCCAGGGTGGGGGGGAAGCATGGTGTGTTGGTGTTGTTGGTGGAGAAGGGTGCTCTTGAGAAACATTTGGTGGAGATGGAGGATGAGTTGGTTAAGTAGATTGTGAAGGTTGGGTTTTTTTCTTCCTTGGAGTTACTTTTTTCCTTCTAGGATTTTTTTGGGTGGTGATGGTGTCTTACTTTTTTCATTTGTGGGTTGACATGGTTCATTTTGTGAAGGTTGAGGCTGAGAATCTCCTGGAAATGACTCATCAGCTGCTGTAGTGTGGAATACCCTCACATATTCAAGCACATCATCTCCTGCATTCACAACAGGGACCTCTACAGCAACAGTATATGGTACTTGAGCATTAAGCTCCTCCTCAACTTCTTTAGCCTCTGCATTTTTCCTTCTCTCTTCCTCCTTCTGCCTAATTTGGTCAGCCCTATTCTTCACAGTTCTAGCCCAACTAGCTTCTGCAGACTGAAAGACAACAGATGGGTTTTGTGTCTCTTCTATGAACACTTCAATTTCATCCTTCCCTTCATTCCACTCCCACATTTTCAACATTGCCCCATCATCCACTAACTCCAGCTTACGATTAGTTCTAGGTTTACTCACAAACAAAGTGAAGTACTTAGGGAGGAAAACATTCTGCTTCACTGAATCCTCAAACATATACTCAAATAACTCCATCAAATTTGTCTTATCAGTATCATCTACCCTAACATCAAAAGTACCACCAGGCGAACGAACTAACAGCCAAAGTGCACTCATCCTATTCATGAATAATACACAACAAAAATTAACAACACACATCAACACATCATACAAAACACATCATACTTAACAACAAACTTACTTATAAATCGCATGCAACACATCATTCGCACATAATAACATAACAACCACACTCACATAATCAATGTCGAACAAACCCTAACCCTAACTCAATTTCGCAATAAACAGAAAAATCAGGCCTCGAAAAACAAATTGAAAAGGATCATTTTACCTTCAGAAAGCTTGATCGAGCCCAGGTGCGAATTACGACCAAAATTCAGTCAAGAACAACTTCCTCTCTCTCAAACTTCACCAAGTTCGTTCTTTTTCCAATCACAAGCCCCAAATTGAAAACATACTGGCAACGTCGACCTTGGATCGATGAAAGTTTGAAGCTTTTTGATTGATTTTGGGGTTCGATTTTAATGGAGAAGAACAGAGAGAAGCTTCAATGGAAAGGGGAAATGGGGGGTCAATTTTTTCAAACTAGAAAAATTATGTTTGGGGGAGTCAACCCTATCAATGGCGCCAGTTAGATGTATAAGGGCATAATGGTAAAGTCCCCCAAACGGCAGACTAACGGCAGTTAGCAAAAAGGGCATTTTGTGTTAATATACAATAACTGAGTGGTATATGGTGTATTAGAAAATTTTTGGTGGTATACGGTGAATTATGCTTAAACTCAGTGGTATATGGTGAAATTTCCGTTAAAAAAAAAATCACTCAAGTTGATCCAACATCAAAGTTAACAAGAGCTCGGGCCAGCACCAAACTTGGCAACCTCCTGTTGCGGGCACATACACGGTAAAATGTGGCCCTTCAACGAAGCCCATGTCCATAGAAGTCCACGTTGCTAAATGCTAATAGTCTGCTACAAGAACGGCAACATTAAAGCCCACATCAATAGCGCCACTTGTTCCCTTCATATTCCACCGTCTATCATATTGGACTTTTGGTAAACCAACACCAATGCCTGCGCCCTGCATTACTTGCAATCAGACTATCAGAATATTGCTAGTCAAATCAAAGCAAATTAGCTCTCGGCAAAATAGATAAAAATATAAATATCTTTATAGATGTTGTAATTTATGAATAAATCTTTACTTAAAAGAAAATGGTAAAAAGATAATATTACGGTATACATAGTGGCACCTCACTGCTAAAACTCTTGTCAATACTTCCTCTATTCAATAACAACAAAGTATATCAATGTGGAATAGACGGTGTATTACCTAACTTTTCTTGACTCTCGATTCTCATTTGTAAGTTATACGCAAGGAAATTACGATTTATGTGATTTATTAGATATATTCGTACACGATACACTAGATTATTTTCATAGCCATCTCAACGCTACCACCATCACAACCTCCTCAACCAACCGAAATTCCATCACAATTACCACCATCTCTCTGTATTCTCGCGAAATCTTCTTCTTCCCGTCATTCTCCTCTTCTTCCTTCCTCAAGCAATCAATGTCGCGAAGCGGCAAAACAAAACAAAATCTAATAGCAAAGAGTGTCAAGTAGGGCTATATCAATCCCTTGGGGAGCATCCTTTAATGATGGAGGAAGTTTGACCATTAGAGGATAGAGGAGCCAAAAATGGAGGAAATATAGGATAAGGAAGAGGAAGAAAGCACTAAAATTATTATGTTGCCCACAAACTAATTAATGAAATGACTATTATAGCAATTTGATATATCAAGCTGATCAACTTGTATTTTCTCGTTTATACAATTAGTTACAATACAAATATACAATCGAGCTTTACATTAAAAATAAAATCAATTGTTGAAGTGTTTCGAAACCTTTGTGGTATGTATTTTATATTTGGTAGAATTTTTATAAACTTGAAGTACATACATTCACTCAAAAAAAAAGAAAAAAACCCATTTTCAATGTGGACGGTCGACATACACACGAAAACTGACTGGACAACATCTGAATTGTACTGTGTGATCGACCAGCCACAGTTGAAACTTTGTGGAAATAAAAATATATTATGTAAAATTAAATACAAGATTTTTTTTTTAATTCTTATTAATCTATATCTATACTTAGTATTTAAAAACTATAACCAAGAAACTAAGAAAGACACATGTCCCCATCCATTTTATTACACTTCTCTAATCATAGTGCCACATTTCATCTTACACTATTAATTTTTTATTACACCATTTTTTTTAATTCTTTCATTAAACTTATACTTCATCTTTCATACACACTTCATCTCTCCCCTTTAATTCAACCTTTTCCTATTCTCTTTAATTTTAGCCCTTCCACCTTCTATTTAAGTCTCTTTTTCGATTAAAGTTCCAAAATTTTAATTTTTTTAATCATGTTTCCGATTACATATTATACCATATAATGACTTACTGATATTTCCTCACTTATCTCTCAATATAATTTTTCTGATTACATATTATATCCTATAACGACTTACTGATATTTCCTCACTTATCTTTCAATACAATTTTATATGAATAAGCCGTGCATTGCACGGGCCAGAAGGCTAGTTACGGAGTAATAAGGTAAGAAAAATGAAAACATTATAGCAAACCCTTCACACGAGAAAATACAAGCAAAATGAAATGAAATGAAACAATCCAGAGTACGAAGTACGGAGTACTTATATTGGAGTACTAATACGGAGTATGGTATACGTTTGTTATTGAGAACAAGAAAGGTATCCCCTTGAAAAAGAAACCAAAGGAAGTCGAAAACCAGAAGAAGAAGAAGAGCTCGAAGTCGAAAATGGATGTAATCAAGACGCAACAGATCTCTTCTAAAGCCATCGAGAAGGTGGTTGTTCATCCGTTGGTACTTCTCAGCATCGTCGATCACTACAATCGTGTTGCTCGCGACACTAAGAAGCGCGTCGTCGGTGTTTTGCTAGGCAGCACTTTCAAGGGTACCGTCGATGTTACCAACAGTTACGCCGGTAATTTCTGGATCTCAACTATTCAATTTTAAGCAATTTCGATTTCAATTGGTTATTTCTTTGCTGATTTTGGTAGTAATTCGTTTGATTATTGGTTTTTGCTAGATTTAGGGTTTCGGATTTCAAATTTCGTTGTTATTTTTGAATTCTGTGTGCTTTTTTTGGTTGTTATCGTGGTATATTAGATTTTAGGGTTTAGGGTTTGCGGTTTTATGGGAGTTTGAATTTTGTTGTTGTTTGCTGAAGTGTTAGGGTTTCAGTTACTCAACATCAATGTATTGTGTGTGAACATAAGGTTTTTATGTTATTATTGGAATGAATTTCAAAGCCTTGTTGCTCAATGCATTTGAGAACTCGTATAGATTTAGAACTTTTGGAAGAGATCAGAGCTTCTGAGGAGATTATATGCTGGTGTTGAGCTTCCAATTGATCAAATTGTGTTTAATTTGGGCAGTTGGTGGAAGATGAGGGTCACAATTTGATTTCGTTGTATATGTGTTGAGAATCCGTATATATAGTTAAGATACAATGATCCTGCATCTATATTTTGATAGGATGAACCACTGCTTTGAAACTGCTGTTATAAATTGTTTCTAGATTGATGACACTTCAAGGACATGAAAATTAGAGGAACATTATCCAATGATGGTCACGCCATTGAAGCAGTTTAGTAGGTTGTGCTCTCTTTACTTGGTGATTTGTATGAAGTGGACAATGATTGTGTAAATCATGTGGCTGGCCTATTAGAAGTAGCTGGGTTATATAGCAGTGAAATCCTTGACGTCTATCTTCTGTGGAAACTTCACTCCATTAATTGGATGACACTTATGAACTCCGTTGTTTTTTTAATAAAATTTGCCTCTTCTCAGTAGGGCACAACCTGTATTCTTGTCAATGGGTAAGTTGAGTAATTGATGTTCTTGTTTTAGAGCCAGACCCTTGATGTAGGATTTGCTTTTAGTATTGTTGCATGTTTCCTTGCCTGATTGGCTAGGGTGTGAGCTCTAGCTGCCACCTCCCTAGGGACTTTACTACAACACAAATAATTTAAATTACGAGCGAGATGAAGGATATTCTTGATGAGCGCACGGTTTTCCCAAGCACACTTCTGGGGATATTGCAGTCCCTGGATCGCTTCCAAGCTGTCTGTGTAGACTTCGATGTTTGTGTGCCCTTGTTTCGCATGGTAGATTCCCCACCATATAGCTTGTAATTTTGCTTGAATGCTTGAGTTTGCAAAAACTCTAGTTGCACCTTCATCCCAGTTTATATCTTGCCTTTTTATCCTTCTTCCAAGCCCCATCCACAGTTACAATGGCTGGGATAGAATCTCCATAATGCCCCTGACACTGGAAAGTTTTGGGTGGGTCTTGAGCTCCAGATAGATAGCTCTAGATAGATACTCAGTAGACCGTAGATATCCAGATATTTGGATGAGAATTTATGTTTGTTCTGCCTTTGTGGTCAAACTACTCTTCTGACTTTTTGAAAGTGTTTTACATGCTGTTATCTAAGAGAAATTTACTAGGTCTTTATGCACTGGCCAACAGCTCGTATGATATTCTGATGTAGTGTATCCATGTATACAGTGGTTAAAATTGATTGTATTCTGAATTTCATATTTTGGTTTTACAATGTATTATCTATTCAATTCAAGTGGTTAAACTAATACTTTCATGGTTTGCAACTTTGTATGGTGGGTTTAACCAGATAGATGAGGAATTCATTTTCTATCCCTCTCTTTTTCTAATATGGTCTTGCTCTGATATTTGACTCAAAAAATGCAGTTCCCTTTGAGGAAGATGACAAGGACCCCAGCATTTGGTTTCTTGATCACAACTACCATGAATCTATGTTTTCCATGTTTAGGAGAATTAATGGTAATTCTGTTCTGATTAACACACCTGGTATCCCTACCTTTATAGTTTTTCAGCTTGAACTTGATTTCATCTCGTACTAATTCTTCTTATATTTCAGCAAAGGAGCATGTTGTAGGTTGGTATAGCACTGGTCCTAAGCTTCGGGAGAATGATTTGGATATCCACAGATTATTTAACGAGTAAGATAACTCCCCCCCCCCCCCCATCCCCAAACAGCTCAAAATGAATTTGCGTTGTGATTTCCCGCGTTGTACTATTCTCTATTTTCTGGTCCTTTCTAATTTCTCACGTATCCTATATTTTTTCTCCATTGTTGCTTAGTAATGTAGAAAATCAATTGAAAATTCGATTCATTCATAGGTGGTTCAAGGTACATATTTTTGACAAGGATCTTGTGACTGATATATTGCTGGATAATCCTTGAGGATAAATCCATGATAGCTAAACGTCTGTGAAAGATATATGAGCTAATACTAAAAGACTTAGAAGTAGACCATCCTTGGGCTCAAGGGTAACTAAGATGGTGTTGTGAGTAATTTTTGTGAGATTTGGGGTAACCCATACACGTGAATTTGACCAATATGTCAGTATCCTGTTCATGCAAATTTGGGTGAGCAAAGGATAATGTATAGTTGAGCAGAATGTGTCAAACATTACCCTGTTTACTTTTAAGAACTTGAATGAGTTGTCTGTTATCATTCGATTTTCATCTTGAGAAGATGATTGACTAAACTGATTGGAACTTGATCTGTACACAGATTTAAAAATTCTGAATGTGTCTCTTACAAGGTTATTAAGCAATATTTCTGTTCCCTTCTTTTTTTGAACTGACTGTACATATGTTTGGGGTTTGTAGCTACGTCCCAAATCCTGTCTTGGTGATCATTGATGTACAACCAGAAGAGCTGGGAATACCAACCAAAGCTTATTATGCTGTTGAAGAGGTCAAAGAGGTAAGATTCCAAGTTTGTTTATGTTCTGCTGCCTGCAAAAATTAGTAATATTGCTTTTTTAGGATAAAATTGGTGGACTTCTGTCGACTAGATTGTTTATCTTGAATAGGAGAGAAGTATATCAAATTGAATAGCATGCTTTTTCAAAGTTAATATGTTGCATTTGCTGTGATCTCGTTTTTGTAAGGTTTGATATTGGAAATATAATTAAACATCCACTCCATTAGCTACTTTAAAGTTGCATGTTTTCATTTACAGAATGCAACACAGAAGAGCCAGAAGGTATTCGTACACGTTCCTTCTGAAATTGCTGCTCATGAAGTTGAGGAAATTGGTAAGTTTAACCACGCAACATGTATGATTGCTTTCCATTGATCTCTTTCTGTTGGTGGAGATGAAACTTGATTGCTATTTTTTTTAGAGTTCCAATCCCCGTGGTTCTGCGTGGCATATAACTTATCTTGATGTGTATATGCTAATCTTGCAGGAGTGGAGCACTTGCTTAGAGACGTGAAGGATACAACCATCAGTACTCTAGCAACAGAGGTAACTCTACAACAATTTGCTATTTTTGGCTTACAGTTGTCCTCATTTTGGATGCTTAAAAGATTGAGAAGTGCTTAGATTTTTATCTGTCATTATGTCATTAGTTGGAGGATACTAACTCTTTTATTTTTTGTGCAGGTGACTGGGAAACTTGCAGCACTCAAGGGGCTAGATGCTCGTTTGCGAGAGATTCGTAGTTATCTTGAACTAGTTATAGAGGGAAAACTCCCACTCAACCATGAAATACTGTACCATTTGCAGGTTTGTTCATTCAAATTTTTTGCATGTGTTCTTAAACCCTCGTGGCGTGATTATTTGTTATCAATATATGTAAGACTGTAGGTCCTTTCTGCCATTAATAATGTCTAGTACGTGAGCCTATGTAGCTGCCTGCCTGCTTGTATCTAATTTAAGGATTAGAAAGTTGGAGACAAATGTAGATGAAAATTTGGTGTGTTATTATTAACTATAAATATTGAGATTACGGGAAACTTTTCCCACTCGAATTGTTTTTATTTGATAAAGTTTTGCTCTACAATGATTTAGTGATTCCCCATTTGCTAAATAGAGAGCCACTTATGTATTTTGTATTATAACCTTTCAACTTTAAAAGATGGGGAAAACCCTGACATTGTCTATTCCACACCCATGGATAACCGTACTTGATAATTGAATGAACAGTGATATAATACTACCAAATTAAGGTTGCTTGTGTTGTTTCATGAACTTACAATCTCCTTCAACTGTGAACCATTAATTATTTTTATTTTATATTTGTGTGCGCAAAGTGTTTATTTTCCTTGTAATTTTACCCTTTGTTTTGTACATCTTTATCTATTGTTATTCCCTCTTTTTCTTTTATAATTATTTCATTCGGAATCTTAAGGAAATTCTGTTCTAAATAAAATCTAACAATTTGAGGGTAAAAATATACTTCAAAAAATAGCCGTGTTGGATCTTGTTGTCATCGTCTTTTTTAGGTTCAAATATGTAATTTTTTGTAATATGTACCAAAAGATATTGTTATTACAAGATTGCATTGGAAATTGTGCAAGATTTTAAATGAGACAAATAAAAAAGGCAAGCAAGTGTAAGCTTATTTTGTGAGCAATTTTTTGTTTTTTTTCTTCTTTTTTGAGGTCTTTTAACCTTTTGGCTAATCAAATGTGATTTAGCCTTTGTTCATTGCTAATTTTTACATCAATAATGAACTTTTCTTGCTTTTTTTTTTTTCATTGTTTTTGTAGGATGTGTTCAACCTTCTCCCTAATCTTAGTGTTCCTGAGTTGGTCAAGGCTTTTGCAGGTATGAAAACAAAGTATTTTTTTCTTATTTGAATATTGTATGAAGTTTTGTATTGTTTTGTGATTGTGTGCCTGCTTGTTTTTGCAGTCAAAACAAATGACATGATGCTGGTTATATATCTGTCTTCTCTTATCCGAAGTGTGATCGCTCTCCACAACTTGATTAACAACAAGGTGAAAATTTTCTCTCATATCTTAGATAATATGTACTTCCTCCGTTCTATTAATATTGCAACAATGGACTTTTTGCAATATTCATCACTCTTGTTTGACCATATAATATGATTAATACGTTAAGCAAAATATAGTCATGTAGGATCTTGTTGGATTCGTCTCATAAAATACTTTCACGATATCAACTTTTTATAATTTTTACTCTTACACAATTATAGATATTTAACATATAAAATGTGCTTTGGGATGCGTAATTTCCTCCTTGTTGCAATATTAATAGAACGGAGGAAGTACTATGTAATTTGGCCGATAAGTTTTTAGTGTTTGTCACATACATAATAGTTTTGTGGTGTACTATAAAAGTAGGTGGTGAGATTCATCAGATTATTTACTAATAGATGATAGGTTTATAAAACCTTTTCTGTGGCCTGAATCACTCCCACGAGCTTGACAGAAAACTAAGTTAGCAATTCAATATCCTGCTTGGTTTTTTCTCTGCCTACTGGCTCTAACTTACCCGCTCTACAACATTTTATTTATTCTCTATTATCTCTAATGCCTATGTTACTCCTTTCCATTAGTGTAGTCTACTATGCAGTTGCTCTGAGTCACTATGACCTACTTTTACTGTTTGTTGTTATGGGAATTATTGATGGCAACCTGAAGTAACAAAACTGTCACTAAACATTAAGAAAATTGATAATTTTTGGGATTTTTTTGTTCCTTCTTTAATAACATGGCTTTGGGTTTTTGGGCACTTGGCTTGTGTTTGGTTGGGACCTTCGCTACTTAATTTTGGTTTTATCATGATTGGTGTGCTCAAATATATTGATGTCTGTAGGGAGAGCCCTTGGTTGGAGTGTGAGGAGTTGAGGGTTGACAATGGTTGGGACCCTTTGTTTGTCATATGACCATTGGCTTATGATTTGTAATCTCTTGTATAAAACCTCCAAAAATTGTGTATCCCTGTTTTCCCCTTGTTTTCAAACTTTGAAAAATATCATCATTGTGTAAAAATTTGGTTTTCAAGTATCAGATTTTCTTAGCTGTTCTCTGGCTAATACTTTTAGATGTGGCTTCATCAGAAGCAGCTAATGCTAACTTAGGCTGCATAACAGGGTCGCATTGAGCTTCGGTCTAACATCATAACATTGCATCTGCCATATGCTAGCCAAACTGTATTACATTCACTCATTATAGAGCTATTTTTCTTAAAGATATATGGTGTTATTGAGAATATTAATTATTGAACCTTTTTTAATTTCCAAAGAAACTATAGCTAATTTGCTGGTTGTTTTGTTATTGTGCTGTTTCAGATGCTCAACAAGGAGCATGAGAAGGCAGAAGACTCGAAGCCCTTAGCTGTACCTGCTGCAGTAGGGAGCTAAATTCAAGAATCCTAGCACAGTTAATGAGCTTCAGGAAGAGTACAGATCTTGCTTTCACTGCTATATCTAGAATTTGGGATGAAATTTGCTTACATGTGCCTAGTTAGTCTTTGCTTTGCAAAGTTGGGACTTGGGAAGGCAGTTCAATTACCCATTGCATGAGTTGAAGAGACAAATCAGATATTTTTTTAAATGTGTTAGATGTTTGAAAGATGCCATTGTTTTCATCTGTTTCATTGTACCTCATCTTGAGATGCTGCTGCATCTTTCATGTTCGGTAGCTTGATTACAATGACATTCATGTGCTCGCTCTTGCAGTTTTTATGCTGCGCAAGTGCTGTGTCAACATAAATTATGTAATTTATTTACTAAGGTCTCCAGCCTGGAGCTACTAACATTTTCATGCAAGACTTAATTAAAGATGAGGTATGTATTCATATATTTGAGCTATAATGCAGAAAATTTATTAATAACTCATGAGTTGTAGAGACTAAAAATTGCTGAAAGTCTTATATTTGGGCTATAAGCTGGTTGACAATACAAGAATCTAGATTTTATCCATCTGCAACAGTTGTAGGTAGAGCTGTCAAAAGTTGACACGACCCGAAATACCGACTCAAATCCGATTATTTAACTGACCCATTTGAACCCGAAAAAATGGTGACTCAAACTTGACCTGACCCGACCTGAAACCAACCCTAGACTCGAGTTGACCCGAGTATGTGAGACCCGAACTTGAACATGAACTGACCAGGAGTTGAACCGATTAAATTAACTTAACCCTACTACGAAAATTTATAACAACATATAATGATCATATATAGTTCCAAACGACATTATATGACCCCAAGATGTATCTCCTTAAGTTTCAAAACCTTTTGGCATCGGGGCTCGAAACATTCCAAATTTCTCAAAACGCGTGGATTTCAATTTTGGAAATTTTTTTACTTTTTTTCACCAGGAAATAAAAGTTGTCGAAATGTTTACCATGGTCCCTAATACCTCCCATGAGTCTAATTGGGTAGGTGGAACCATCCAATTTGGCTTTAAACGACCAAAATTACCGACTTACAACTTGTACTAATTTCATTAATTCAAGCCTACCACGAACATTTATGACAACATATGATGATCATTTATGGTTCAAAACGACATTATATGACCCCGAGATATATCCCCTAAAATTTCAAGACTTTTCGATACCAGGCCCCAAAACCTCTAAAATTTCTCAAAAAATGTTGATATTAGCCTTCAATTTCGGAATTTTTGACTTTGTTTTGCCCAGAAATAAAAATTGCCGAAAAGTTTACCATGGTCCCTAATACCCTCTGGAAGTCCAATTGGTTGGGTGGAACCATCCAATTTGCCTTTAAACGATCAATTTAATGATTTACAACTTGCACCGAATTCATTAATTCAAGCCTACCACGAATATTTATGACAACATATAATGATCATATATGGTTTCAAACGGCATTATATGACTCCGAGATATATCCCCTATAATCTCAAGGCTTTTCGACGCCGGACCCTGAAACCTCCCAAATTTCTCAAAAAGCGTGGATATTAGCCTTCAATTTTGGAATTTTTTTTAACTTTTTTTTGTCCGGAAATAAAAATTGCCGAAATTTTTACCATGCTCCCTAATACCCTCTGGGAGTCCAATTGGGTGGGTGGAACCATCCAATTTGCCTTTAAACTACCAATTTACCGATTTACAACTTGCACTGATTTCATTAATTCAATCCTACCGCGAACATTTATGACAATGTCAACATATAATGATCATTTATGGTTCCAAACGGCCTTATATGACCCCGAGATGTATCCCCCAAAATATCATTTCTTTTCGACACCGGGCCCCGAAACCTTTCGAAATTTCTAAAAAAGCATGGATGTTAGCCTTCAATTTTGGAATTTTTTGACTTTTTGTCGCACGGAAATAAAAACTTCTTAAATGTTTACCGTGGTCCCTAATACCCCCTGGGAGTCTAATTGGGTGGACGGAACCATCCAATTTACCTTTAAACGACCAATTAATCAGTTTACAACTTGCACTGATTTCATTAATTCAAGCCCATCGCGAACATTGATGACAACATATAATGATCATATGTGGTTCCAAACGACATTATAAGACTCCGAGATGTATTCCCTAAAATCTCAAGCCTTTTCGACACCGGACCCAGAAACCTACCAAATTTCTCAAAAAGCGTGGATGTTGCCTTTAATGTTGGAATTTTTTGACTTTTTTTGCTCAGAAATAAAAGTTGCCGAAATGTTTGCCATGGTCCCTAATACCCTTTGGGAGTCCAATTGGATGGGTGGAACCATCCAAATCGCCTTTAAACAACCAATTTACAAATTTACAACTTGCACCGATTTCATTAATTCGAGCCTACCACAAACATTTATGACAACATATAATGATCATATATAGTTCCAAACGACATTATATGATCTCGAGATGTATCTCCTAAAATCTCAAAGTCTTTTCTACACCTTGCCCCCGAAACCTTAAAAGTTACTCAAAAAGTAGGATATTAGCCTTCAATTTATGAATTTTTTTGACTTTTTTTCGCCCGGAAATTAAAATTGCCGAAATTTTACCATGTTCCCTAATACCCTCTGAGAGCCCAAATTGGTAGATGGAACCATCCAATTTGCCTTTAAACGTTCAATTTACCGGTTTACAAGTTGCACCAATTTCATTAACTCAGGCCTACCTCGAACATTTATGACAACATATAATGATCATTTATGGCTCCAAACAACATTATATGACCCCGAGATGTATTCCCCAAAATCTCATTTTATTTCGACATCGTGCCTCAAAACCGTCGAAATTTCTAAAAAAGCATGGATATTAGCCTTCAATTTTGGAATTGTTGGACTTTTTCGCACGGAAATAATAAATGCTTAAATGTTTACCATGGTCTCTAGCTAATACCCTCCGGGAGTCCCATTGGGTTGGTTGAACTATCCAATTTACCTTTAAATGACAAATTTACCGATTTACAACTTGCACTGATTTCATTAACTCAAGCATACCACGAACATTTATGACAACATATAATAATCATATATAGTTCCAAACAGCATTATATGACACCAAGATGTATTCCCTGTAATTTCAAGATTTTCGACACCAAGTCCTGAAATCTTCAAAATTTCGCAAAATGCGTGGATATTAAGTCTTCAATTTTGGAATTTTTTGACTTTTTTCGCTCGGAAATATAAATTGTCAAAATGTTTACCATGGTCCCTAATATCCTTCGAGAGTCCATTTGGCTGGGTGGAACCATTCAATTTGCCTTTAAATGGCCAATTTACCAGTTTATAACTTGCACTGATTTCATTAATTGATGCCTACCACGAACATTTATGACAATATATAATGATCATATATGGTTCCAAATCGCGTTATATGACCCTGAGATATATCCTATAGAATTTAAAGACTTTTCGACACCGAGCC
This sequence comes from Chenopodium quinoa, assembly GCF_001683475.1. Lineage (NCBI taxonomy): Eukaryota > Viridiplantae > Streptophyta > Magnoliopsida > Caryophyllales > Amaranthaceae > Chenopodium > Chenopodium quinoa. The sequence continues at coordinate 1,789,778 of NW_018743199.1, read as the reverse complement.
GAAACCTCCAACATTTTACAAAAAGCGTAGATATTAGCCTTCAATTTTGGAATTTTTTGACTTCTTTTCGCCTTTAAATAAAAATTGCCGAATTGTTTATCATGATCCCTAATACAATCTTGGAGTCTAATTAGATGGGTGGAAATATCCAATTTGCCTTTAAATGGTGAATTTACCGGTTTACAACTTGCTCTGATTTCATCAACTCAAGCCTACCACGAACATTTCTGACAACATATAATGATCATTTATGGTTTAAAACATTATTATATGACCCTGAGATGTATCCCCTAAAATCTCAAATCATTTCGACATCGGACATCGAAACTTAAAAAATTTCTATAAACGAGGGGATATTAGTCTTTAAAAAATTAAAATTGCTGAAATATGTACCATGGTCCCTAATATCCTTCTAAAGTCCAATTGGGTGTGTGGAACCATCTAATTTGCCTTTAAATGGCCAATTTATCGGTTTACAACTTGCACCGATTTATTAACTTAAGTCTACCACGAACATTTATGACAACAAATAATTATCATATATGGTTCCAAACATCATTATATGACCCCGGGATGTATCCCCTAAAATTTCAAGGCTTTTCGACACCGGGCCTCGGAACCTCCAAAATGTCTAAAAAGCGTGGTTATTAAGTCTTTAATTTTTGAATTTTTTGACTTTCTTTTTGCCCGGAAATAAAAATTGCCGAAATTTTTTTCACGGTCCCTAATACCCTCCAGGATTCCAATTGGGTTGGTGGAACCATCCAATTTTCCTTTAAACGGCCAATTTAATTACCGGTTTACAAATTGCACGGATTTCATTAACTCGAGCCTACTACGAACATTTATGACTACATATAATGATCATATATGGTTCCAAACGACATTGTATGACATCGAGATGTATCCCTTAAAATATTTATACTTTTCAACACCGGGCCCCGAAACTTAAAAAATTTCTCAAACGCGTGGATATTAGCCTTCAATTTTGGAATTTGTTGACTTTTTTTAGTCCGGAAATAAAAATTGTCGAAATGTTTACCATGGTCCCTAATACCCCCCGGGAGTCCAATTGGGTGTGTGGAACCATTTTATTTGCTTTTAAACGGCCAATTTACCGGTTTATAACTTGCACTGATTTACCGGTTTACAACGACCAATTTAATTAACTTGCACCGAACCCGAGTTGAACCGAAATTGACCCAAATCAGTTTTAACCCGTCAAAATATGAATTTAACCCGACTTGTTATGAACCTGACCTGAATTCAACCCGACTCGTTCCTAACCCGACCCGAATTTAACCCAACCTATTACAAACCCCACCTGAAACCTACCCGACTTGTTATTGACCTGACCCAAATTCAACTCGACTTGTTATTGACCGACCCGAATTTTACCATACCTATTACTTACCCAACCCAAAAATTCAACCCGATGTGTTACTAACCAACTCGAAATCCACACGACTTGTTATTGACCCGACCTAAATTCAACCCAAATTATTCATGACTCAATTTTAAATCACCCTAAATGTAATTTAGGCCACCTTATTATTGTTGATCAAAGAATTTTGTCTTGGGAGACCAAGTCGGTACAAGCCATCAAAAGAAAGGAGCATCATCCTCAAATTTAAGAGTTAAATATAGTATATATTTGTTGTATGGTCAAAGGAGATAATTATCTTCCTAAATTGTAGACTATAATTCCCTAGTATATTGTCATATATATTATAGTCAAAGGAAATAATTAGCTTGATAAAAATGATAACTATCTATTTATAGTTAGTTGAACCTGAATATGACCTGACTTGAAAATAACCCGACCTGATTGTAATTTGCAAATTATTGACTTGAACCGAACCCGAGTTGAACCCGAGGATGACCCGACTTTAAAATGACCCAACCTGATTATAATCCGCAAATTATTGACTCAAACCGAACTCGACTCAAACCCGAGAATGACCCTACCTGATTCTAACCCGTAAATTATTGACTTGAACCGAACCCGACTCGAACCCGAGAATTACCCTAACCCGTGAAAACCCGAATTAAACCCGACCTATTGTTCACCCGACCCGAATGTAACCCGACATGTTATTAACCAGACCTAAACCCGACCCAAACTCGATAAGAAGTATGACCCGACTCAAGCATGACCCAACCCAAACCCGACCCGCATAGGCTATGGAATTAATTTGAATTGACCCGACCCATTCTTACCCGACCCATTTATGTAAATTGACAGCTCTAGTTTTTTTTTTTTTTTTTTGTGCCAAGCATAACATTATTGCCATCAGGTGCTGATATAGAACTTAAATTGGACTGCTCTCGGCCTATCTATGTTTGTTTATCACGTCAGTTGGGCATCTGCCTACGGCCGTGTAAGATAATACCATGTAGTGATTGTTCTGGGAGGCCTGTAGAATTTGTCATTGTAGGGCAAGTGCTTTTGTTTCTAATGTATGTTGTCAACCAGTTATTATTTAAGGATGACAAGGCTGAAAGCTGCAATTGGGGTAATCAAAGGTTAGATAGTATATATGGTCTATTATGTGGTCAGACACCCTTTTATGTGGTTGATTCTGTATCGTATGATTTATTGGCGTTCTAAACCGTTTTTATAAGGTGGGATGAAGTTGTCAAAATCATTGGTCATGTCTACGTTCTAACCTAGACTATAAAATTGTCCACATTTTGGATATTCAGGTACAAGCTGGAACAGATCTAGACTAGCTTGACCAGTTCAGTTCAGTTGAAACGTATAGTTGATATTCATTTTTACTTCAGCCACTCACCTACAGGGCTACGGTCCTAAATTGCTAAACATCCAAAATCATCTTTTATTGGATTTACTTGACCTAGTTTTTCATTGAAACGTAAGAGTTGATATTCATTTTCATTGAAGTTAATGAAAATGTTGGGAATGTAGAGCTTAATATGACCGACTCAACCCGGCATAATACTAACCTGGTATAATACTAGATTTATACCGTGAACAGTCTCATTACTAGCTCTACTGTTTTGATTGATTCTAGAGGTGGTCGCAACTTTCTTTTGACTTATTTGAACTTATTCAACCCTTATGTTGGTGATTACACACTTAATGATGAAGCTATGTATCATAGGTCATTGTTGTGGATGTGTTAAATGTGTGTGTGCTCAAATGCGCATAGTTGGTACAGTTTTGGAGGAGACGATATAGACGTAGGACAATCTCCTTACGTTGTGGTCTGTCGTAACTCGTAACTCACCGTATGTGAAGATAATTCTGCTGTGTAGATTGTAGACACTTATTTTGGATTGTTGTTTATTATTGACCTCAATTATGAGAGTAGATGAATGCGATTAAATATGAATCACAAAAAAGGGCATTTGTAATATCACGTAGTTATCATTTCTGGTAATCTTTCACTCTCTTGTTGCATTCTTACAATCTCAAATTCACTATCATTCAATATTAGGCTGGACCGTAGGAGGATGAACAAAGCCCTGAGCCCACGTGCACCTCCCAGTCACTGGACCCTCACTTGTCAACCTACAACGCCAAAATTATACATGGGTCCCAACACTAACTATCTATCTATCATCCTCTTTGAACCGATATTATTGCCAATTTGCCATATATGGCCATAATCACATGTGTATTGTATACAGATTCCATGATCATTGAATATTCACACACATTAGGAAAACTTAAACGTACACTACACAAACACCCATTTTTAATTAATTGCGATAGTAAGATGTGCACGAAGTTTAATAAAATACTCGTAATTAATTGTATAGTGTAAGTTGAATTAATAAGATCATACTGACGTATATTGCAATAAGGCTTTACTAATTAAAAAAAAAGTGTTAAGACTAGTCAAAAACAAATGCCAAACCAAAGATATATTACACTATATAAACATCCCTTTCGTTCCCTTTCGTTTTTAATTAATTGCGATAGTAAGATGTTCATAAAGTTTAATAAAATACTCGTAATCTTCACCAAAAAAAAAAAATTTTAGTCTAAGCAGAATTAATAAGATTGTACTTTGCAATAGGGTTTATTAAAGAAAGTGTTAGAGATTAATCATAAGCAAATGACAAACTGAAGATATATTAAGGGCATGTTCTCTTACGTTGAAATTCAGTTTATTTCAGTTTAGCTCCTAATTTCCTTCTCTTATAAAATATTCATTTCAGTTCAGTTCAACTGAACTGAGTTCAATTAATGAGAACAGCCTAAGTGTCGAAAACTTAAGTTTGAATTTCATCAATAAAAATGTCTTTTGAGAATTTCACTATACAAACACTCCAAAAATTTAATTAGAAAAACCAATCAACAGTCACTCTATTACATTCCCTCCAAAACGACACATTTTCACACCTCTGTTTTCTTCATTGATCAAAGCTCTCAACTTCCTCAATAATGGCGCACTTTAAACTTCACCCACTAAAACCCACTAAGTAGACAAGCTCTATGAATATCTACCCAGAAAAGATGAATCAAATTCACACTATTTTATTTCTCTTTTCTCTCATTCCACCATTACTTTCCCCTGTTTCACCTACTTCTCTTTCTTCCAATGGAAAACTTAGAGATGCCCAGAAATTGTTGAGCTTCAAATCTTCACTCCTTAACCCAGAAATCCTTCAAAATTGGCAAAATTCCATTGATCCATGTCAATTTACTGGAGTTTTCTGCAACAATTCCAGGGTTACTTCTTTAGATTTCACCTCACTCTCTGTTTCCACTGATTTTTCCTCTGTTTCTACTCATCTTTTCCCTATTGAGCTCCTTACTTCTCTTTCCCTCTCATCTTCCAACATTTCTGGGTCTCTTCAACCTTTCTTTCTCTGCTCTTCTTCTCTCTCAGAAATTGACCTCTCCCACAACTTCATTTCAGGGTCAATTTTCAATTTGCCACGGTTTTCAACATGTTCCTCACTTACAATATTAAACCTCTCTTTCAATGAATTAGATTCTACAAAAAAATTGAGTGATGTTGTTTTTGGGCTTTCCCTCAAAACATTAGATGTTTCTGGGAATCAACTATCTGGGGAGGAAGTTCTTCCATGGGTATTATCTCAAGGGTGTGAGAATTTGAGTCACTTAAATTTAAAGAGGAACAAACTTGAGGGAAAATTTTCTCTTTTTGGGTGCTCAAATTTGGAGTATTTGGATCTTTCCTTCAATAATTTTTCAACTCCAATTCCTAACTTTGGGAAAGACTGTCTTAATCTGAAGCATCTTGATTTGTCTTCAAACAAATTTCTTGGTAAGATTGAGAACTCACTTGTAGAGTGTAACAACTTGAGTTTCTTAAATATGTCTCATAATCAGTTCAATGGTGAATTTCCCTCACTGCCATTGAAAAGTTTGGAGATTCTCTACTTGAGCACCAACAATTTTCAAGGTATGATTCCTCAGAATTTTGCTGATGATGTTTGCTCAACTTTGGTTAAGTTGGATCTGTCGGACAACAATTTTTCTAGTATGATCCCTTCTGGATTTGAATCATGCTCTTTGTTAGAAAAATTCGATGTTTCGAGCAACAATTTAACTGGGGATTTGCCTGTTGATATGTTTCTAAAAATGGGAAGTTTGAAGAAAATAAAGCTGGCTTTTAATCTCTTTAAGGGTGTTTTGCTTGATTCTATCTCTATGCTTAGTAGCTTAGAGTCTTTAGATTTGAGCTCTAATAGCATTTCAGGGGAAATCCCATCTGGTATTTGTCAAAACCCAAAGGGAAAGCCTAGCAACTTGAAAGAACTCTACCTTCAAAACAATGATTTTATTGGCCATATACCGCCAAGTATAGGTAATTGCTCATACCTTGTTTCGCTTGATCTTAGCTTCAATTTCCTTACTGGTAGGATCCCAAGTAGCTTGGGTACACTAAGCCAACTTAAAGATTTGGTAATGTGGATGAACAGGCTTGATGGGGTTATCCCTTCCGAGCTTGCAGACAATAGAGCACTTGAAAATTTGATTTTGGACTACAATGAATTGACTGGTCCCATTCCCTCTGGCCTGATGAACTGCAAAAACTTGAACTGTATTTCGTTGTCAAGTAACAAGTTGAGTGGAACAATACCATCTTGGATAGGTAGCTTGACTAATCTTGCCATCCTCAAGCTCTCAAATAATTCATTTTATGGCGAAATCCCACCTGAGTTAGGGGAATGCAAGAGCTTGTTATGGTTGGATTTGAATAGCAACTTGTTGAGTGGGAGTATTCCTCCTGCCTTACCCAAGCAGTCAGGGGCTATTGGACTTAATGTTGGGAAAAAGTATTGGTACTTGAGAAACTATGGAGGAAATGGGTGCCATGGGACAGGGAATTTGCTCGAATTTTCCGGTATAAGGCGCAAGGCTGTTTATAGAATCCCTACTATATGCAAATTCCAGCAAATCTACCTAGGTCATACTCAGCCAAATTTTTATCACAATGGGTCCATGATTTTCCTTGACCTATCCTATAACAATCTCCAGGGCAGTATCCCTAAAGAGCTCGGCACAATGTTCTTTCTGTGGATATTGAATTTGGGTCATAATAACCTCTCTGGTCAGATTCCTGAAGATCTTGCAGGGATGAAAAACATCGGTGTTATGGATCTTTCACACAACCATCTCTCGGGGTTTATCCCACCGTCTTTAGGCAGTCTTTCTTCCTTGACGGATGTGGATTTGTCAAACAATGAACTCTCAGGTATGATTCCTGTAACAGGACAGTTTGAGACTTTCCCGCCTTCTAGATTCTCCAATAACACTGGCCTCTGTGGGTTTCCCCTGCCGATTTGCAGCAGAAACACAAGTGAAACTTCATCTCATCATAGAAAGCATGGAAGGAAGACTTCCATGGCAGCAAATGTGGCAATGGGAGTGTTCTCCTCTCTATTCTGCATATTCTGGTTGATCATAGTGGGCATTGAGCTGAAGAAGAGGAGGAGAAAGAAGGAAGCTTTGCAGGATACATACATGGACGGTAACACAACTTCTGCTTGGCGATTTACCAGCAATCGCGAGGCTTTGAGCATCAACCTTGCAACATTTGAGAAGCCCCTTCAGAAGCTGACTTTTGCTGATCTTTTACAAGCCACAAATGGGTTCCATGATGACAGTTTGATTGGCAAAGGTGGGTTTGGGGATGTCTACAAAGCTCAACTCAAGGATGGGAGTGTGGTTGCTATCAAAAAGCTAATATATATGTGTGGGCAGGGTGACAGAGAGTTCACGGCTGAAATGGAGACCATTGGGAAGATCAAACACCGGAACCTTGTGCCTCTCCTGGGATACTGCAAAGTGAGGGAAGAACGATTGTTAGTCTACGAATACATGAAATATGGATCCCTCGCAGACGTCTTACATGATCCAAAAAAGTCTGTAATAAAGCTGAATTGGGGTGTGAGAAGAAAGATAGCAATTGGGGCAGCTCGAGGCTTGGTTTTTCTTCATCATAATTGCATCCCACACATAATTCATCGCGACATGAAATCTAGTAATGTTTTGGTAGATGAAAACTTAGAAGCAAGGGTATCTGACTTCGGGATGGCTAGACTTATGAGTGCAATGGATACTCATTTGAGTGTGAGCACATTGGCTGGTACCCCAGGATATGTTCCTCCCGAGTACTACCAAAGCTTTAGGTGTTCAACCAAGGGAGATGTGTATAGCTATGGTGTGGTGTTGCTGGAGTTGCTGACAGGGAAACAACCTACAAATTCAGCTGATTTTGGTGACTATAATAATCTTGTAAGCTGGGTTAAGATGCATGTGAAATTGAAAATAAGTGATGTATTTGATCCTGAGCTGATGAAGGAAGATCCAAACTTGGAAGTAGAGCTCTTGCAGCATTTGAATCTTGCCTGTGCTTGCTTGGATGATCGTCCATCAAAACGGCCTACTATGTTCGAAGTCATGACGATGCTAAAGGAAATGCAAAGTGGTAATTCAGCAGCTACCGTTGCCACAGAAGATGCAAGTCTTACTGCCATGGGAGGAACTGAAAGTTTCAACACCACAGTTGATGAGATAGAGATGAGCATAAAAGAAGAGCCTGAAGAAAATTCCAAGCATTAGCAATTTCCACTCAAACAAAAAATTTCACTGAATCATGCAACAATTACTGTATGTTTCACAACAGAAGACTTTTAATTTTCATTTTTATACGTAGGTGGTAATCTCCTCTGTTTCCTTGGTTTTTGAGGAGTCACTCAGTAGTTTGTACATATTTCCTAGAGATGCTAGTAGTTTTTTCTCCTTGCCTCTTGCAGTCTTGCACGAATACATTGTGAGAGGGTTGCACCAATATAAGAAATAGCTGCCAAAAATCTTAAGTTATTATCTTCTAATCAGACACTTTGATATGAACGGCTTACATATATGAAGCTGTTAACATCCACATTATAAAAATTGTAAGTGAAAATAAATTAATGATTCGTGTTCACATTAATTAAAAGATTAGTTTGTCTAATGACAACCTGATGGTTGACAAAGTGACAAAGATATGTGTACGCTACTTCCAACTGTGAAATAAGTTGCACCCTCTTTCTCACATTGTCACTTCAGAAAACCTTTAGGTTGGAACACATACTATTGCAGGATCAGGAAGTTGACTTATGAACTATTTGGAGATATGCTCAAACCAATTGAATCAGAAAGTTCTATAGAATGGAGATTAAAAGCTCTGGTAATCCTGTTTTCAGCCAAAAATTCTGTATTTTTTCATCAGTGTACATTATACAGGTTTACTACCTTGTAAACTGCGACAACAACTACTCAGTACACTATCCTATGCATTGCTTTGAGTGAGTATTTTTCATCTTCGTACCACTTACCAGCCACAACTACTCCTGCAGCTTCTACCATACTCACAAATTGATTGATAAGAGTTAAAAGCGTATATTGGCAACAATCCAAGCATAATAAGCAAATGTGCACTGTCCAGAAGCCGAAGACTGAACTAATATGACCAATTTCCCCAGCTTCAACAATCATACTGACATTTCAACTTCCATCAAACTGTATTAGTACACAAAAGCCGGAAATGGAATATCTATAAACTTCAAACTTCAGTTATAGCCATGTAATTTCAACCAATAATCTCGATTTCTTTGAAGCTTGAACCCCTAAAGATCAGAACCAATGTAAAACTAATCAGTACTCCCAAAATCAATCTTTAATTGCCATTTCATCTTCATCAGCAGGCTTAACTGACTGCTCAAACTCAGCATCCATTATAACTCCATCCATTATATGCACCACCACCTCACCTCTTTTAAGATCAACTTGTTTTGCCCTAACCCTATTAACAACCAAAACCCCATCAAAATCCTTTGAAATATACAATGCAAATCCAGAGATTGAATCATATGACAAACCCTTCCCGTCAGGGAGCAAATCAGTATAAATCTTTTGAGGAATCGTCGAAAAACCTAGTACATGAGAAGCCGTTGCATATACATTGTCCAACTCTTTAGGATCATAACTGTGGTTTGCCCTTAATCCCAAATCACGTTCAAAGGCCTTTTCAGAGGGCACAAACACTGTAAATGCAAGATCATCAGGTAACATTCCAACCATCATCTCCCCAAATTTACCCAATTTCTCATTCTTTGAATGAATTCCCCTAATTTTTGAGGAATCATTCATTTTCCCAATTGAATCATCAGGTAGTTTAAACATTGACAGAAATACCACAATCATACAGCATACTAATACAAGCATTAGCATTTTAAAAATTGACTGATTAAACATCTTGCCTATCATCATAAATTTTCAATGGGAAATAAAATGAATTCACCTCAATAAAGCAAATATTGACTAAATTTGCTGTTAAATTTGATGAATGTAAGCTTTCTATAACAGATTATAAATTTATAATCAAATATAAACTGAAAAAGATGATTTCTTTTTCTGGGTATTTTGTTTGAGGAATGAAATATACCTGAATTTGATGGATAAATTGAGAGAAACAAGTGCAGATTTGAAGCTTGAGGATTTATGACTGTACTGCTATGATTTTGTTTTGAAGTTTGGTAATAAGCACGTTCTTTTCCTCAGATCAAGCGCCGCAAAAACGTGTGTTGAACACTAGAGCATTGCAATTTTACACGGGTTTGTAGCAAAAAAATTTTGGTTATCAAACGATTAAATTAAGCCTATGATAACAAATTTTTGGCTATCAAAGTAATAAAAGGGCTGGTAATAATTTGGCTCACCTTGTTGATGGGATACGAGTGGTTGTCAATTTGGGTAAACAGGTCGAATAAGAGTGGGTCGGGTTAACTCGGGTCGGGTCAATTCGAATTAATTTCATAACCTATGCGGGTCGGGTTTGGGTTGGGTCATGCTTTAATCGGGTCATATTTCTTATCGAGTTAATAACAGGTCGGGTTACATTCGGGTCAGGTGAACAATAGGTCGGGTTTAATTCGGGTTAAAACGGGTTAGGGTAATTCTCGGGTTCGAGTCGGGTTCGTTTCAAGTCAATAATTTGCGGGTTAGAATCAGGTCGGGTCATTTTCGGGTTTGAGCCGGGTTCAATTCAAGTCAATAATTTGCGTATTTAATCAGGTCGGTCATTTTCAAGTCGGGTCATTCTCGGGTTCAAGTCAATAATTTGCGGGTTATAATCAGGTTGGGTCATTTCCAAGTCGAGTTATTCTCGGATTCAAGTTGGGTTATGTTCAAGTCAATAATTTGAAGGTTACAATCAAGTCGGGTCATTTCCAAGTCAGTTCATATTCGGATTCAACTAACTATAAATAGATAATTATCATTTTTATCAAACTAATTATTTTCTTTGATTATAATATACTTCGTATATGACAATATACAAGGGAACTATAGTCTATAATTTAGGAAGATAATTATCTCCTTTGACCATACAACAAATATATACTATATTTAACTCTTAAATTTGAGGATGACGCCTCTTTATTTTGCTGGCCTGGACCGACTTGGTTTCCCTACACAAAATGCTTTGATCAACAATAATAAGGTGGTCTAAATTGCATTTAAGGTGATTTGAAATCGGGTCAAGAAAATTTTTGGTTGAATTTAGGTCGAGTCAATAACAAGTCGTGTCGATTTCGAGTCGGGTTAGTAACAAATCATGTTGAATTTTTTATTCGAGTTAGTAATAGGTCTGGTAAGATTCGTATCGAGTCAATAACAAGTCGGGTTGAATTTGGGTCAGGTCAATAATAAGCCGGGTTGAATTTGTAACAGGTTAGGTTAAATTTGGAAAGGGTCGGGCTAAATTCAGGTCAGGTAAGTAACAAGTCGGGTTAAATTCGGGTTTTGAAGGGTAAAAACGGGTTAGGGTCAATTTCGGTTCAAGTCGAGTTCGGTGCGAGTTAGTTAAATTGGCCGTTATAAACCGGTAAATCGGTGCAATTTGTAAACCAGCAATTTTGCCATTTAAAAGCGAATTGAATGGTTCCACATAGTAGGGTATATATAAAGGGACATGGTAAATGTTTCGACAATTTTTATTTTTGGGCAAAAAAAAGTCAAAAAATTCCAAAATTGAAGGCTAATATCCACGCTTTTTGAGAAATTTTAGAGGTTTCGGGACCCGGTGTCGAAAAGTCTTGAAATTCTATGGGATACATCTCGGGGACATATAATGCCGTTTGGAACCATATATGATCATTATTTGTTGTCATAAATGTTCGTGGTAGGCTTGAATTAATAAAATCGATAAAAGTTGTAAACCGGTAAATTGGTCGTTTAACATCAAATTAGATGGTTCCACATACCCAATGGGACACCCGAAATGTATTAGGAACCCTGGTAAAAATTTCGGCAATTTTTATTTCCGGGCAAAAAAAAGTCGAAAAATTCCAAAATTGAAGGATAATATCCACGCTTTTTGAGAAATTTTGGAAGTTTCGGGGCACGGTGTCGAAAAATCTTGAGATTTTAGGGAATACATCTTTGGGTCATATAATGCCGTTTGGAACCATATATGATCATTATATGTTGTCATAATTGTTCGTAGTATCCTTGAGTTAATGAAATCCATGCAAGTTGTAAACCGGTAAATTGGCCGTTTGAAATCAAATTGGATGGTTCCACCAACCCAATTGGACTCCCAGAGGATATTAGGGACCATGGTAAACATTTCAGAAATTTTAATTTTCGGGCGAAAAAAAGTCAAAAATTACAAAATTGAATGCTAATATCCACGCTTTTGAGAAATTTTAGAGGATTTGGGACCCAGTGTCGAAAAGTTTTGAAATTCTAGGGAATACAACTCGGGGTCATATAATTCCGTTTGGAGCCATTTATGATCATTATTTGATGTCATAAATGTTCGTGGTAGGCTTGATTTAATGAAATTGGTGCAAGTTGTAAACCGGTAAATTAGCCATTTAATGACAAATTGGATAATTTAACCCACCCAATTGGACTCCCGGAGGATATCAAGGACCTTGGTAAACATTTAGGCAATTTTTTATTTGTGTAAAAAAAGTCAAAATTTTCCAAAATTGAAGGCATATCCACGCTTTTTGAGAAATTTTGGAAGCTTCGGGGCTCGGTGTCGAAAAGTCTTGAAATTATATAGGATACATCTCGGGGTCATATAATGCCGTTTGGAACCATATATTATCATTATTTGTTGTCATAAATGTTCGTGGTAAGCCTAAATTAATGAAATCGATGCAAGTTGTAAACTGGTAAATTGGCCGTTTCACAGCAAATTGGATGGATCCACACACCCAATTGGACACCCGGAATGTATTAGGGATCATGGTAAACATTTTGAAAAATTTTAATTTCGGGCGAAAAAAAGTCAAAAATTAAAAAATTGAAGGCTTATATCCACGCTTTTGAGAAATTTTAGAGGATTTGAGACCCAGTGTTGAAATGTCTTGAAATTCAAGGGGGTACAACTCGGGGTTATATAATGTCATTTGAAGCCATTTATGATCACTATATGTTGTCATAAATGTTCGTGGTAGGCCTGATTTAATGAAATCGGCGCAATTTGTAAACCGGTAAATTGGTCGTTTAAACACAAATTGGATAGTTTAACCCACCCAATTGGATTCCCAGAGGGTATTAAGGACCTTGGTAAACATTTCGGCAATGTCTATATTCGGGTGAAAAAATTCAAAAAATTCCAAAATTAAAGGCTAATAATATCCACGTTTTTGAGTAATTTTGGAGGTTTCGAGGCTCGGTATTGAAAAGTCTTGAAATTCTATGAGATACATCTCGGTGTCATAAAATGTCGTTTGGAACCATATATGATCATTATTTGTTGTGATAAATGTTCGTGGTAGGCCTGGATTAATGAAATCGATGCAAGTTGCAAACCGGTAAATTGGTCGTTTAACAGCAAATTGGATTGTTCCCCACACCCAATTGGACTCTCGAAATGTATTAGGGACCATGGTAAATATTTCAGCAATTTTTATTTTCGGGCGAAAAAAAATTAAAAAATTACAAAATTGAAGGCTAATATCCACGCTTTTTGAGAAATTTTGGAAGTTTCGGGGCACGATGACGAAAAATCTTGAGATTTTAGGGAATAAATCTAAGGGTCATATAATGTCGTTTGGAACCATATATGATCATTATATGTTGTCAGAAATGTTTGTATTACGCTTGACTTAATGAAATCCGTGCAAGTTGTAAACCGATAAATTGGACGTTTGGAAACAAATTGGATTGTTCCACCAACCCAATTGGACTCATGGAGGATATTAGTGACCATGATAAAAATTTCGGTAATTTTTATTTTTGGGCGAAAAGAAGTAAAAAAATTACAAAATTGAAAGCTAATATCCACGCTTTTGAGAATTTTTAGAGGATTTGGGACCCAGTGTCGAAAAGTTTTGAAATTCTAAGGGATACAACTCGGGGTCATATAATGCCGTTTGGAGCCATTTATGATCATTATATGTTGTCAGTAATGTTCGTGGTAGGCCTTATTTAATGAATTCGGTGTAAGTAGTAAACCGATAAATTGGCCGTTTAAAGCCAAATTGGATAGTTTAACCCACCCAACTGAACTCCCGGAGCGTATTAAGGACCCTAGTAAACATTTCGGCACTTTCTAAATTCTGGTGAAAAAAAGTCAAAAATTTCAAAAATTGAAGGCTTTTTAAGAAATTTTGGAAGTTTCGGGGCACGACGTCGAAAAGTCTTAAGATTTTGGGGAATACATCTCAGGGTCATATAATGCCGTTTGGAACCATATATAATCATTATATATTGTCATAAATGTTCGTAGTATGCTTGAGTTATTGAAATCCGTGCAAGTTGTAAACCGGTAAATTGGCCGGTTAACGGTAAATTTGATGGTTCCACACACCCAGTTGGACTCCCGGAATGTATTAGAGACCATGGTAAACATTTTTCGGCAATTTTTATTTTCGGGCAAAAAAAAGTCGTAAAATTCCAAAATTGAAGGCTAATATCCACGCTTTTTAAGAAATTTTGGATGTTTCAGGGCACGGTGACGAAAAATCTTGAGATTTTAAGGAATACATCTTAGGGCCATATAATGCCGTTTGAAACCATACATAATCATTATATGTTTTCATAAATGTTTGTATGACGCTTAAGTTAATGAAATCCGTGCAAGTTGTAAACCAATAAATATGTCGTTTGAAAGCAAATTGGATGGTTCCACCAACCCAATTGGACTCTTGGAGGATATTAGTGACCATGGTAAACATTTCGGCAATTTTTATTTTCGGGCGAAAAAAAGTCAAAATTTTCAAAATTGAATGCTAATATCCACGCTTTTGAGAAATTTTGAAGAATTTGGGACCTAGTGTCGAAAAGTCTTGAAATTATAGGGAATACAACTCGGGGTCATATAATGCCATTTGGAGCCATTTATGATCGTTATATGATGTCATAAATGTTCGTGGTAGGCTTGATTTAATGAAATCGGTGCAAGTTGTAAACCGGTAAATTGGTCGTTTAATGACAAACTGGATAGTTTAACCCACCCAATTGGACTCCCGGAGGATATTAATGACCTTGGTAAACATTTCAGCAATTTTTATATTCGTGTGAAAAAAAGTAAAAATTTTCCAAAATTGAAGGCTAATAAATATCCACGCTTTTTGAGAAATTTTGGAAGTTTTGGGGCCCGGTGACGAAAAGTCTTGAAATTATATAGGATACATCTAGGGGTCATATAATGTCGTTTGGAACCATATATTATCATTATTTGTTGTCATAAATGTTCGTGGTAGGCCTAAATGAATGAAATCTACGCAAGTTGTAAATCGGTAAATTGGCCGTTTAACATCAAATTGGATGGTTCCACACACCCAGTTGTACTCCCGGAATGTATTAGGGACCATGGTAAACATTTCGGCAATTTTTATTTCCGGGCGAAAGAAAGTTAAAAAATTCCAATACTGAAGGCATTAATCCACGCTTTTTGAGTAATTTTGGAGGTTTCGGGGCCCGGTGTCAAAAAGTCTTGAATTATATGGGATACATCTCGGTGTCATATAATGCCGTTTGGAATCATATATGATCATTATTTGTTGTGATAAATGTTCGTGGTAGGCCTGAATGAATGAAATCTATGCAGGTTGTAAACCGGTAAATTGGCCGTTTAACATCAAATTGGATGGTTCCACACACCCAATTGTACTCCCAAAATGTATTAGGAACCATGGTAAAAATTTCGGCAATTTTTATTTCCGGGCGAAAAAAAAGTCGAAAAATTACAAAATTGAAGGCTAATTATCCACGCTTTTTGAGAAATTTTGGAAGTTTCGGGGCACGGTGTTGAAAAGTCTTGAAATTATATGGGAAACATCTCGGTGTCATATAATTTCGTTTTGAACCATATATAATCATTATTTGTTGTCATAAATGTTCGTAGTATGCTTGAGTTAATGAAATCCGTGCAAGTTGTAAATCGGTAAATTGGCCATTTTACAGTAAATTGGATGGTTCCACACACCCAATTGGACTCTCGGAATGTATTAGGGACCATGGTAACCATTTCGGAAATTTTTATATTCGGGCGAAAAAATAGTCGAAAAATTCCAAAATTGAAATTTTGGAAGTTTCGGGGCACGGTGTAGAAAAGTCTTGAGATTTTAGGGAATACGTCTTAGGGTCATATAATGCCGTTTGGAACCATATATGATCATTATATGTTTTTATAAATATTCGTAGTATGCTTGAGTTAATGAAATCCGTGCAAGTTGTAAACCGGTAAATTGGCCGTTTGAAATCAAATTGGATGGTTCCACCAACCCAATTGGACTCCCGGAGGATATTAGGGAACATTGTAAACATTTCGGCAATTTTTATTTTCGGGCGAAAAAAAGTTAAAAATTACAAAATTGAATGTTAATATCCACGCATTTGTGAAATTTTAGAAGATTTGGGACCCAGTGGCGAAAAGTCTTGAAATTTTAGGGAATACAACTCGGGGTCATATAATGCCGTTTGGATCCATTTATGATCATTATATGATGTCATAAATGTTCGTGGTAGGCTTGCTTTAATGAAATCGGTGCAAGTTGTAAACCGGTAAAATGGTCGTTTAATGACAAATTGGATAGTTTAACCCACCCAATTGGACTCCCAGAGGATATTAAGGACCTTGGTAAACATTTCGGCAATTTTTATATTCGTGTGAAAAAAGTCAAAATTTTCCAAAATTGAAGGCTAATATCCACGCTTTTTGAGAAATTTTGGAGGTCTCGGGGCCCGGTGTCGAAAAGTCTTGAAATTATATGGGATACATCTCGGTGTCATATAATGCCGTTTGAAACCATATATGATCATTATTTGTTGTCATAAATGTTCGTGGTAGGCCTGAATGAATGAAATCGATGCAAGTTGTAAATCGGTAAATTGGCCATTTAACATCAAATTGGATGGTTCCACACACCCAATTGGACTCCCGGAATGTATTTGGGACCATGGTAAACATTTCAGTAATTTTTATTTCTGGGCGATAAAAAAGTCTAAAAAATCCAAAATTGAAGGCTAATATCCACGCTTTTTGAGAAATTTTGGACGTTTCGGGGCACGGTATCGAAAAGTCTTGATATTTTAGAAAATACATCTCAAGTTCATTGTAGGTAATATTTCCAGCGTTATCCTTATCTTGAACCCCACTGTGATCATACACTTAAGTACGGTGGCGTCCAAAGGGAAAGAAGATAGAGCAAAAGAGTCGCCAACAAGTTTTAGGAACTTGTAAATCGTTCACAGGGGGAAGGTTACACCCCTTAAGGATAACGATCCAAGAGATCGTCAACTCCAATAGGTCTTGAAACATGACTGGCAGTTCGGGAATGAAGGTACAAATCCAACCTAAAAGAGATTGAACTTGCCCTAATAATAGGCCTCTACTTTATTCTGATCGTATTCATGTGCGCTTTCTGACTAACATACAATCAATAGGTTTACCCTAAACCTGTTTATCTATGTTGGTTGAATATTAATGCACAAATAAATCTATTATTGACGATCACTTGAATCATAATCAAATTAAACCTAAACAAGATTATTAATTATCTTATTAAGCGTGATTACAAGTACCAATTCCCTTTAAACATGCATAAAAGGTGTGATCAAGTAATAACAATAGAATATAATCAAGCAACATTATAACAATAACAATAATAATTATTATAACAATTATAAAAATAATCATAAATCATGTTAAAGCATAATAATAGCAAGATCCTAGGCATGATACTAACAAGATTAATAACAAACCCTAGCATGTCACTAAGCATATAAAAATCAAAGCTTTAACCCTAGCATGATACTAACAATCATAAATATTAGGAAGAACATAAAAGGCATCATACTTTTAATCATACTTGATATTAAAGTTACCCTAGACATGATATTAAGAACTTATTGTTGTCACCCTAAACATCATATTAAGAAAAACATCCTAACATGATACTAGGAATCAAAATAACAACCTAAGCATGATTTCTACATAATATCAATGTAAACAATTAAAGCACTTACTTGGATGCCTCGTACCTCTTTCTAATAACAAAATACACACGTTAGTAACTTCAAGAAAATAATAATCAAACAATTAAATTAAATAATTGAAATAGGGATTTGGGACCAAACCCTCAGAAATTAAAACCTTTCCCGTCTAGGGCGAAGGCAACCTCGAATAATGCTAGGTGTATTTAAGTCTTGCGAGTGCGGAATTTTGTTTGTAAAAGAGGGATAGGTTTAGAAAAGAGAGAGAGAGATAGAAGCTTTAGCTTAGAGAGAGGGAGAATAAGAATTGATGATTGCAAATAAGAATTGGTTATTCAAAACATAGTTTTTAGGAGGCTATTTATAGAGAAAATCAACCAAAAAGATAGAAAATCGAACAAGAGTTCTGACGCGAAAAAACGAAGTTAGCGCCAGACGCTAAAAAAACGAAGTTAGCGCCAGACGCTAATGCTAGCTCCAGGCGCCAAGCTTAGCGCCAGGCGCTAATGCTGGCGTTAGGCGCTAATCAGGATTTTGACGCATTTTCTAAAATCAGATAGAATTTAACCGTACAGGAGGATAAAACCGTATTTTCCTCAAAAACATTCTTTTATTCTGATTAAAACTCTAAAAAGTCAATTTATCAATACTAATTGAATTAGGAATGAAAAGAACCTTCTAGAAGAATCTAGAAGACTAAAACCATTCCTAATTGCATTAGGATTGATAAATCCATATTAGGCCCTCCCCTAGATCATTGGGCCGCATATAAGGTTCAAACTGGGCCTAGTTTAGTAATTTGGCCAATTTCCTCATTATTCATCGGAATTGGGCTTATAATATATCGTTGGAATGCTCTCTTCAAGCCCCATCCAACTACACTATTTTTGGACCAACCAAACTGTATTGACTGTTTTCTTAAAATAAGTTTTCAAAGACAGAGAGAAGAGAAAAGAAATTAAAACTATCCGCAACACTAGACTTTCCACACTTTCACTTCATTTGATTATGATTCAACGTGAAAGGTACTCATCACCGGGTTTGGTTTTGGGGAGACACAAATGGGTGTCTACAGTAATATAATGTTATTTGGAACCATATATGATCATTATATGTTGTCATAAATGTTCGTAGTATGCTTGATTTAATGAAATTCGTGCAAGTTGTAAACCAGTAAATTGGCCGTTTGAAAGCAAATTGGATGGTTCCACCAACCCAATTGGACTCCCAGAGGATATTAGGGACCATGATAAACATTTCGGCAATTTTTATTTTCGGGCGAAAAAAAGTCTAAAATTACAAAATTGAAGGCTATTACCCACGCTTTTTGAGAAATTTAAGTGGATTTGGGATCCAGTTTCGAAAAGTCTTGAAAGTCTAGGGGATACAACTTGGGGTCATATAATGCAGTTTGGAGCCATTTATGATCATTATATGTTCTCATAAATGTTCGTGGTAGGCTTGATTTAATGAAATCGGTGCAAGTTGTAAACCGCTAAATTGGTCGTTTAAAGACAAATTGGATAGTTTAACCCACCCAATTGAACTCTTTGAGGGTATTAGGGATCATGGAAAAAATTTCTGCAATTTTTATTTCCAAGCGAAAAAATGTCCAAAATATTCCAAATTTGAAGGCTATCCACGCTTTTTGAGAAATTTTGGAAGTTTTGGGGTACAATGTCGAAAAGCCTTGAGATTTTAGGGAATACATCTCGGGGTAATATAATGATGTTTGGAACCATATATGATCATTATATGTTGTCATAAATGTTCGTGGTAGGCTTGATTTAATGAAATCGGTGCAAGTTATAAACCGTGAAAAAGTCGTTTAAAGACAAATTGGATAGTTTAACCCACCCAATTGAACTCTTTGAGGGTATTAGGGATCATGGAAAAAATTTCTGCAATTTTTATTTCCAAGCGAAAAAATGTCCAAAATATTCCAAATTTGAAGGCTATCCACGCTTTTTGAGAAATTTCGGAAGTTTTGGGGTACAATGTCGAAAAGCCTTGAGATTTTAGGGAATACATCTCGGGGTAATATAATGATGTTTGGAACCATATATGATCATTATATGTTGTCATAAATGTTCGTGGTAGGCTTGATTTAATGAAATCGGTGCAAGTTATAAACCGTGAAAAAGTCGTTTAATGGCAAATTAGATGGTTCCACCCACCCATTGGACTCCCGAAGGGTATTATGGACCACATTAAACATTTCAGCAATTATTATTTCCGGGTGAAAAATGTCTAAAAATTCCAAAAATAAAGGCTAATATCCACAAATTTTGAGAAATTTTGGAGCTTTCGAGGCCCGGTATCAAAAAGCCTTGAGATTTTAGGGAATACATCTCAGGGTCATATAATGTCGTTTTGAACCAGATATGATCATTATTTTTTTTCATAAATGTTCGTGGTAGGCTTGAGTTGATGAAATCAGTGCAAGTTGTAAACTGGTAAATTGGTCGTTTAAGTCAAATTGGATGGTTTCACCCACCCAATTGGACTACCGGAGGGTATTAAGGACCTTAGTAAACATTTTGCCAATCTTTATATTCGGGTGAAAAAAAAGTCTAAAATTTCCAAAATTGAAGGCTAATGTCCACGTTTTTTGATAAATTTTGGAGGTTTCGAGGCCTGATGTCAAAAAGTCTTGAAAATTTGGGGAATACATATGGGTGTCATATAATGCCGTTTGGAACCATATATGATCATTATATGTTGTCATAGATGTCTGTGGTAGACTTGAGTTAATGAAATCGGTGCAAGTTGTAAACCGTTTAATTGGATGTTTAAAGGAAAATTAGATGGTTCCACCTACCCAATTGAACTCCCAGAGGGTATTTGGGAACATGGTAAACATTTCGGCAATTTTTATTTTAAGTCGAAAAAAGTTAAAAAAATTCCAAAATTGTGGCTAAGATCCACGTTTTTTAGTTTGGAGGTTTCGGTCACGGTGTCGAAAAGCCTTGAGATTTTAATGAATACATCTTGGGTTCATATAATGCCTTTTAGAACCATATATGATCATTATATGTCGTCATAAATGTTCGTGGTAGGTTTGAGTTAGTGAAATCGGTGCAAGTTGTAAATCAGTAAATTGGCCGTTTAAAGGCGAATTGGATGGTTCCACCCACCCAATTGGAATCCCGGAGGGTATTAGTGACCATGGTAAACATTTCGGCAACTTTTATTTTCGAGCGAAAAAAAAGTCGAAAAATTCCAAAATAGAAGTCTAATATCCACGTTTTTTAAGAAATTTTGTAGGTTTCGGGCACGGTGTCGAAAAGCCTTTAGATTATAGGGGAAACATATCGGGGTCATATAATGCCATTTGGAAGCATATATGATCATTATTTGTTGTCATGTATGTTTGTGGTAGACTTGAGTTAATGAAATCGGCGCAAGTTGTAAACCGGTAAATTGGTCTTTTAAAGGCAAATTTGAAGGTTCCACCCACCCAATTGGACTCCCGGAGGGTATTAGTGACGATGGTAAACACTTTGGAAATTTTTATTTTCGGGGGAAAAAAAGTCAAAAATTTCATAAATTGAAGGCTATCTCCACGCTTTTTGAGAATTTTTGGAGTCTTCGGTGCCAAGTGTCGAAAAATCTTGAAATTCTAGGGAATACATCTTGGGGTCATATAATGTCTTTTGGAACCATATATGATCATTATTTGTTATCATTAATGTTCGTGGTAGGCTTTAATTAATGAAATCGGTGTAAGTTGTAAACCGGTAAATTGGTCGTTTAAAGACAAATAGGATGGTTCCACCCACCCAATTGGACTCCCGGAGGATATTAGAGACCTTGGTAAACATTTTGGCAATTTTTATTTTCGGGCGAAAAGAAGTAAAAAATTACAAAATTGAAGGCTAATATCCACGCTTTTTGAGAAAATTTGGAGGTTTCGGGGCCCGGTGTCGAAAAAGCCTTTAGATTATAGGGGATACATCTCGCGTCATATAATGCCGTTTGGAACTATATGTGATCATTATATGTTGTCATAAATGTTTTGTGGTAGACTTGAGTTAATGAAATCGGCGCAAGTTGTAAACTGGTGAATTAGCCGTTTAAAGGCAAATTGGATGTTTCCACCTATCTAGTTGGATTCCCGGAGGATATTAGAGACCATGGTAAACATTTCGGCAATTTTTATTTCCGCACCAAAAAAAGTCAAAAAATTCATAAATTGAAGGCTCTATCCACGCTTTTTGAAATTTTTTAGAGTATTCGAGGCCCAGTGTCGGAAAGTCTTGAAATTCTTGGGTATAAATTTTCGGGGTCATATAATGTTGTTTGGAACCATATATGATCATATTCGTGTTCAACTAACTATAAATAGATAATTATCATTTTTATCAAGCTAATTATTTCCTTTGACTATAATATATATGGCAATATACCACGGAACTATAGTCTATAATTTAGGAAAATAATTATCTCTTTTGACCATACAACAAATATATACTATATTTAACTCTTAAATTTGAGGATGATGCTCCTTTCTTTTGTTGGCCTAGACCGACATGGTCTCCTAAGATAAAATGCTTTGATCAACAATAATAAGGTGCTCTAAATTGCATTTAAGGTGATTTGAAATCGTGTCAGGAACAATTTTGGTTGAATTTAGGTTGGGTCAATAACAAGTCGTGTTGATTCGAGTCTGGTTAGTAACAAATCATGTTGAATTTTTTGTTGGGGTTAGTAATAGATCTGGTAAAATTCGGGTCGGGTCAATAACAAGTCGGGTTGAATTTGGGTCAGGTCTATAACAAGTCGGGTTGATTTCGAGTCGGGTTTGTAACAGGTTGGGTTAAATTCGGGTCGGGTCGGGTTGGGAACAAGTCGGGTTGAATTCAGGTCAGGTTAGTAACAAGTCGGGTTAAATTCTGGTTTTGATGGGTTAAAACGGGTTTGGGTCAGTTTCGGTTCAAATCGGGTTCGGTTTAGATCAATAATTCACGGGTTACATTCGGGTCGGGTTATCTCCAGGTCAGTTCATGTTCGGGTTCGAGTCTCACATACTCGGGTCAACTCGGGTCTTGGGTTGGTTTCAGGTCGGGTCAGATCTAGTTTGAGTCGGTATTTCGGGTCGGATCAACTTTTAACGGCTCTAGTTGTAAAGATTCTAATGAATAAGTTTGTTTAGGTTTGTTCCCATTGGTTATCAAAGTATTAAAAGAGCATTGTAATACTTTGGCTATGAGGGAAAGGACCTAAATAAACTTTGGCAAAACTTGACCTCGTTTAATCTAATCCCGTTCCATTTTGTGTTTTTTTGTTAAAAAAAAAATTAAGCCCGTGACATAAACTTTGGCTCAGGATGGATCAACCAGTCAAGTTGGGGCTTCAATAGTTTGTCTATATTAATTAACGTTATATAAGTGAGTTTTAGGTGAAAATTCAAATTAAGCCTATTGTGTGATAGACAAAATTGTATTTGCACAGATTATATTTGGCCTTTTTTTTATATAAAAGTGTAATAAATTATCTTTAAAATCAACCGTTGTATGGAACTTGTAGGACATTATGGCTCTGCTTAGTTGATAAATTTTGATATTTTCACATAAATAATAAGCTCACAACAATACAAAAGATCCGTTTCATATTTTTTACAACTTTGGAATGTTTTATATCTCACAAATATTCCCCAAAATTGCAAAATATATAAAACAAAGGTAGTATTATTATTATTATCTATAGTAATAATGTAATTATATTCCCTAAAAAAAAAAAAAAAAGTAATGTAAGTATATATCTCATTTTCAACCATCGTTATCTATACGAGTATACGGTTGTATGAACTAAAATAATACCTATTGTGAAAGTAAATTTTATTATTAAAGGACAACTCACATGTGATGGAATTTGTTAAGATTTCATTTTTAAAAATGCATATTGTGAGTTGTCCTATATTTTAAAAAAATATGAAATAATTCATTTATAATTCTTGTGGCCAAATTCTCTAATTGTCAATAATTTAGGACAAAATTTCCTCCTAGACTCAAAGTGGATAACTCTTTCCTTCCTTGATGGGTATAGCAAACCTAAACCAACTTTCCAAAGACAACAACAACAAGTGACAACATAATGATTTTTCTTTTTCATCAAATGTTTATCTTGAATCATAAAAAATGGATACAATCATTATACTAATTTATATTTAGTACAAGAATTGATTTTTTTTAGTGAAATCTAGTCCAACAAATGTACTAATTTATAAAATTGGCATTTTTTTTAAAAAAATATATACATACAATCATTATACTCCACAAACTTCATCATTAAATGTAAATGTGCAACTTAGTTTGGATTGTTTATGTTGTACTAAGAGGAAGGTGATCCATCGTTGTAGCTTCCAAATCTTAATTTGTTTTGGGGTTTCGTTACAGAACATGTGGGCCATAACTAAATACTTCATTAGAGGTGGTTGAAAAAGTACGTAATAATTACAGTGGACTACAATGTAGTGGCCCATATTTAGGCTGTACGAATATTTTGTCCTTGTTCAATTATATTTTCCTACTTGGGTCAATCTGTTTGCTACCTAGGGATCCATAGTACTATAAAATTTTCTATGTTTTATGGGCCAAGGCCCAAACAATTAAGGACTATTATCATGTCTCCCAACCAACTAAAATTCCGATATCCAATAGGTCATCAATAATAATAATAACAATAATAATGGTTTTGTTGGTGCAGTGTGCAAATGTCATCAATAATTAGTTATTGGATTTTAAAAAATTTGAGTACAACTTTTTTTTTCTTCTCTAATCTTATGGTTGAGGCATAATTGTTGTGGTTTAACTTGGATGACATGCATATTTGCGATCTTTATTATAGAGCTTTACTAATAAGTCGCAATCTTAGTGTATCATGAGATTCTAAACTGACACCAGAAAAAGCTAACAAAATAAAATGTATGGTGTATCTCTAATAACATGTAAAATATAATCACGTTGACATGAATGCATTTAATTTGACCTAAAGTTATCAACCAAAAAGAAAACCTACAAAAATTGAAAACCTACAAAAATCTAGCACCATTTATTCTTTTGGCATAAAATCTATGAGTTCCCATATATTATTCGAGGTCTTCACTCTCATATTCTACTTAACTAGAACAATATGTTCAATCTTCTATTTTTATATTAGTGGATCTAGGCTAAAAGGGAACAAACTTTATACTAAGGCAAGAGATCTATTCTCCTTCACTCTAATGGTAGTCTAGTGGTTTCGATTACGCTGAACTTGCCCCAAATATATCAAACGCATGGCCTTCGATCATTCAAATCAAACCTACATGGGAATATATCATTCTACTTCTTTTTTGACACATGATATTTAATTCTTATACTTAAATCTAAAAAAAATTGTGTGAAACGATGTTACTATGTCATAATGTGAAAACACTAGATTTAGCACGCAACATAAACTAAACTTCAATGTTACACATCAAAGGTGAACATTTACAAAAGTTGGCTAGCTATTTTATATTTTATTGGATAGTTTATAAATTAATTGATTGTTAAAAGTTTAACTTTTGCAACCTTCAATTTAATTTTAATAATTAATGATGGATTATTAGTACTCATTTCATGATATAAATGTCATTGAATTTAAGTTCGTGTTAATTTTGAAAAGTTCAGATTATAAATATAAATAAAAAAATTAAATAAAAAAAAAGTCTACAATATAATACATATATAACTAAAGTATGTCCAATCTAACTATCATAATAGTTTTAAATTAGCTTACCTTTTCACCAATCTTAACCGTGGAACACATGAGAAAATCATTATAATAACAATAACAATGAATTCATTTCATATTATTATTGGACAATTCTTAATGATATGAAATCTAAGAAAACGTTGGTCCAAAATAAAAGATATTATAAATTGTACAACTTTTTCCTAATTTTCCACAAAGTTATAGTTAAATCCTAAGGCAACAAGTAGCAAAAAAAATAAATAAATAAATAAATAAATAAATAAATAAATAAATTTGTCCCCACTAACTCAAAACATTATGACTAAATGCCCACCATGATAGGTGATAATTGTCCAAGGCCCCCTCTTCCTTCCTCCCTTCCAACCTTAAGGCCCAAATCATTAAAATAAAATATCTATTGTTTTTTTTATATAGAAAAGTATATTTTGTACGAAGAAAGTGATTGGGTAACAAAATATGACCCATAAAATTATTTATATTAACCTACTTGTATATTATAATGTTTATTTTTTAATATATAGTGTTATAGTGGTTCATAGTCATATCCCTCAAATCAAATGAATTATGTAGAGAACATTAAGTGATCATATGCATTGTACATCTCCTATAATTTGAAGCATCCATTTATCGTGGAAAATTCGAAAGCAAGCACTTCAAATGATTTAATTTGGCTAGATTACCTTCATTAAAATTTATAATTAATTTGAATAGATGACATGTAGTTATGAGAAAATTCCATAGATTTGGATCATATAATACAAGAAAAAGGAGCTTTAATTTGAAAAGATAGTTGCATTATCCATTTGATTATTGGAATTAATTACATAGTCATATAGAATAAGACACCCACTAGAATAATATAATTACCCCCACATTAATTATTAGAATCATAACTTAAATCACGTGAATTATATCATCTAGTGGGATTGAATTCACCCTTTTTTTTTCCTCTTTCAACTTGTATTAGTTAAATCATGTGTTGGTGTGATAAGACTGCGTTTGGTTGTTGATCCAACATGTAGCTGCTAGCAAGCTAGGGTCAATGTCAAGACATGATTCTGTTCATTTAAGGAAAAGGAGGACTAATACCAATTTAAATAATCTCTCTGTTCGGAATTAATAATTACATATAATTACAAAAGAAAATGCGAGGAAGTTGTTATTGAACTTTCACTCCTTATGATTGGTGCCAATTTTCAATGGTATTTTACAATATTGTTTAAGATTTTGCAGTTATTTATGGAGACGTTCATACTTACAGACTTACAATTGAATTTATACATCGATTAATGTGTTAAAAAAAATGTATGCCTAGTGTCAATTAATATAATTTAAAACGGAGAAAGTATTTATGGAGTGTACAACTAATTGTAGTTATCTAATCAATGTTCAATAATCTCATCATTATCAATCAAAACTCAAGACGCCACCCTATAAATTGAAAATTCAAAGCGACTTTTGTATGCTAGAGTGTGCCAAAGTATCTAGTGCATTACTACAGCATTAGTGCTTTTAAAGTTTTTTTTAATACGAAATGGTGTTACCTTTTCTACATATTATATGGACTAAAAGGAAAAAAAAAAAAAAATGGGAACTTTTTGTTTATGTTTCTTTTGACTCTTATTTAATCGATGAAATAGACATACATAACAATTTAAATTAAAAGTATACCCTACTTTATTTAAGTGTGTTGTGTCGCACTTTTGATGCCAGGCCATATTATCTGATGAGCACTTGAAAAAGTGAAGAACTACAAAGATTAGATTTTGTCAAGCCAGTCCATCAATCTTAGGCCTTAGTTTAAATGACAGGAAATCAACCGGACCTTTATTTGCTGTCGGAGGTTTCATGTACTTTTATTACCTTAATTGTAATTTGTAAGGCTTAAGGTATACGTACAACAATACAAACTACAGTAGACGAGTACGTAGCAAATCAAGATAATAGTGTGCCAATCTTAAGCTAGCTCAACCTAATAATTAAGTTTGGTGGAGTTGGTGAGGAGCTCATCATGTGATTTTGAGGCCACAAGTACGTTTGAGCTTCATGGACTACGTTGCTTGAGTAAGGGGATTCCCTTAGTTTACCTTCCCCCTTCTACTCTCAAACGTTAATTAATTCATGTAGGTGGGCTGACTTAACATGTGAGATCGCTGGTTCAGTAGAATCCTTTATCTTAATAAAAAAAAAAAAAAAAAAAAAAAAAACTTAGGCTAGCTTTAGTTTTTCATCGACCAGACCACTGTAACATAACCATGTTGGTGTACCCTACTCTCAATATCATGTGAATTTCAAACAGTGAATGATAAGCCTTTCTAGTGTGTAATATAAGTTTGAAATGTGCACAAAACTTTTTTAATTTTAACTTTTCCTTGTGTCTAGTAATAGTGCCAAAATTAAACTATCCATATATAAAAAGGCTCCAATTTTCGACTCGACACTTATTATCCACGGATCTTTCTTAGTTATATATGTGCATCAAAAGAAAAATGTGCATAATCGTTTAAGAGAATAACAGCAAAAATCATCATTATTAATTAGTTCAGTGCATGCATGCGTACGTAAACTAAAGAACAAATGAAAATAATCATGAAAAACAAAAGATGATTAAATATCAGGAAATTTAACTGCAACTAGCAAGGCAAGTAGTAGTACGTACTTTGTCAATTGTCATAGGCTGCGTTCGTTACAACTTACAACTACAAAACTAAGTAACTCCGACATCATTTTATGGGTCATGAATCAATGAGTCGTGCTGACAGCTGCTTCCACTTGCATTGCTCGGATTATTATTGTGTTACATGTATCTGCATTTTCCTCAATCTTTCTTTTTTTTACATCAACAACCATATACCAAGTATATAGATGAAGTAGTTTAATTTTTCATTCTTTTATGTTGACTTAATCATCATTGACATTATTATATATTTCTGTATCAATGTGTCTGATGAAAACACAAATAATAATGCACGTTGATTGTGATCTGAGTAGCTTACAAGATGATACGGAGTAGATGATATATAAGCGTTAGAAAGTACTTCTCATGACTCATTTGGCTTTGAGATAGATTGAACCTGGTCTAAGGCTTTAGGAGACGAAGGAAGTAATTAATTTAATAATTTAATATTGAAACATTTAACCCGTTCATTACCTTTGTTGCATAAGAACAAGTTTGATTTGACAATAGATTCTTATCTTTGGCATCAATTAGAAAGTTTGAAACGGCCCACATCTATATTAGGAAGGCTGGAAGGGTATATATGGCATGCAGTGCATGTCTTCTAGGGTAAT
This sequence comes from Chenopodium quinoa, assembly GCF_001683475.1. NCBI lineage: Eukaryota > Viridiplantae > Streptophyta > Magnoliopsida > Caryophyllales > Amaranthaceae > Chenopodium > Chenopodium quinoa. The sequence goes on along the minus strand of NW_018743199.1, from coordinate 1,760,800 downwards.
AAATGTAAAATGATTGAAAAATTTGAGATGGAATGAATTGAATGGGATAAGTACAAAGACACACATAAACAATTGAATTGGCAAAAATGATGAAATTGGGAAGCAAATAATGTAGAAAGTGAATGCATAAATCAGTTGTTGGAGTAGCATAAATGACCCCAGCTGAAAAAATTGGTTTTTTGCATCATAATATATAATATTAAATGTAATTCGGACCACTCATGTCATTTTAATTGGATGATGAGAATGATGCATGCATAGTACATGCATGCACCTTCTAATTTTATTGTTATAGATGTCCCAAAGAGTAAAGGCCATACCTTTAATGATATGATTTGATATGCCTTACATATGTTGGCATTCAGTTCTAATGTCCTGTGATTTCTGTTCCTTTTGTCCTCCTCTCTGTTTCTAGATCACTAATAATGGTTAATACAGCCTCCATATTTATTTAATTGACATCTTATTTTTATTATGTGATTGTGTGATAATTGGCAGTAGAGTCGGTATTATTTTATATTAAATCATAATTAATGTGATAAGTAAAGACATTATTGGTCAAATTTCTACATTTGCATAAGTGTCCAGGCCAGTCAAATTTGAGCCTTTTTTTAAATACAAATGGAGTACAAACTACAAAGTATTATATTATTGACAGAAATTGAAAAGAAGTTTTAATTCCTGCTGAAGCAAAAGACAATAATTTATACTCCCTCCGTTTTTAAATAATTGCTCAATTTCACCATGCACGAAATTTTAGGAGAAATTGGAGAAAGTAATAAAATATGAAGGTTGCGGGGTAGGTGGAAGAATAAATAATTGTAAAAAGCAAAGGTAGTGGAGAGAATTGAAGGAGAGAGAATAAGAAAATAATAAAATATGATTCATGATGGGTTTACTAGGTAAGAGAAATTAATTTAATATTGTAAAAACTTTTCAAATAAGGAAATGGAACAAGTATTTAAAAAGGGCCGAAAAAAAAAAGCGAAGCAAGTATTTAAAAAAGTAGGAGTACTAAGTATATCATCAAGTACCTCATAAAAAGACAATAATACTAACTCACTACACCTTTGTTTTATATTGATGTTAACACTTATTGTTCACAAACTTGTCAATGTAAAACTTAATTGCTAAATACTCTCTATTAAACTTTGTATCAATAAAATAATAAAATAAAGTTTATATTTTCAATATATATATTTGAAACAATTCTATTTTTTTTTTTTTAATTTTAAAGGAAAAAAAGTTATATTGAAAGTTTGAAACAAATCTAACAAAGCCTTACATAATGATTTGTGATATTTTTCCTTGCATAAAAATTACAAACAATGACCAAATTTTTTTTTGTGAATATTGCTAAATTTCGACAAGTTAACATCAATATGAAAGTAATTAAATGGAGTACGAAGTAGTATTATTTGAAGGTGCGTGCATGTGGAGTTCAAATGTCACACTACTAGAAAAAAGGTCATTTCCGACGGAAAAATTCCGTCGGAACCACCCCGAAATCCGTCGAAAAATCAGTTTCCGACGGAATTCCGTCGTAACTGGTTGTCGGAAAACCTTTCGTAGGAAATTTGTCTTTTTCCGACGAAAATTCCGTCGGAAACACTTTTCCGACAGAATTTCCGACGGAATTTTCCGTCGAAAAAGGTTTTACAGCACCAGGAAAATCCGTCGGAAATTTCCGACGGATACAATTCGGTCGGAAATTTTCCGACGGAATTTCCGTCGAAACCTGTGTTTAAGGAATTAAAAAAAAAACGTCGCGCCACCACGGCACGGCGTATCATCCACCACCAACCACCAAATAAACCCTTACCCCTACATCAGACAACCACCACTACCACCAGCCCCTAACTAACCCCCCACCACCACGACACCACCCCACACCACCAGCCCCCTAACCCGTATCACTAGCCCCCCTAACCCTCCCCGTACCACCACCCACACCACCAAAACCTATACCTTCCTAACCGTAACCCACACTACGAGCCCAGATCTACCACCCCACCTAAGCGAACCACCCCACCACCCACCTCAAACAACCACCGCCACCACCCCCACCAAAATCCCAACCAAACACCCAGAAACCCGAAAAACTCCCAACCCACCTCACCCTAAAACCGACCCACCCTCCTAAACGACCCATATCCGACCAAAAACCAAACCACCATGACACCAAACCACCACACAAGCCACCACAACCACATCGAACAGCCAAAAATCGAAAATATTTACAAAAAAAAAAACCAAAAAAAAATTAAATACTCGAAAAACATACCTTATTAACTGAAATTGGCTTTGAAGTCTTGAATTTGGTTTAAATAGGTCAAATTCGACCATAAAAAGTGTAGATCTACACTTTTCATGGTCGAATTTGACCAAAAAACCATTAATTTCGGCCATGGAAAACACAAGTATGAGAAGAGAAATGAGGAAAGAGATGAAAGAAGGAGAAGATGTTGTTGTTGGTGTTGTCCGTGGGAGAAGACGAAGAGGAGAGAGAAGGGGAGAAGGAGAAGACGAACCAGGAGAGAGAAGGGGCAAGGAGAAAACGAACATAGAGGAAAGAGAAGGAGAAGTGGAAAGAGAAGGAGAAGGGGGAAAAAGAAAAGTGGAGGCGGAAGAAAGGTGTAGGGTATTAGGGTTTTTAAAAACTTTTTCCTTTTTTTTTAATTAGATTCCGACGGAAAATTCCGTCGGAAAGTTCCGACGGATTTGTAGTCCGTCGAAAATTGTACTTTCCGACGGAATTTCCGTCGGAAAATTCCATATATTTCGACGGATTTATTTTCCGTCGGAAATTTCTGACGGATTTCCGACGGAATTATTGAATTCATCGGAAATATCCGACGGAAAAAAAATCCGTCGAAAATTTCGTTTTTTTCCGACGGAATAATAGGTCCGTCGGAAGCAGTCCGTCGCTATTAAGCTGTTTTCTTGTAGTGTCACTCCTTTACTTGAGCAAGAGATTTTTAACCTCAATCACTTACTAGCTTAGATTTAATTGTTACATATGTATGTGGAGCCCTATATGAACGCGATGCCTGCATTGTTGTATTAAAGATATTTTTTATCTAACTTTCTCTACAACTTTGATGTTTTCACTGGAATTATAGACTTTTCAAACAACACATGTACGTAAGTGTCCCATATTAAGAAAAAAAAAAGAAAGAGTTAAACACTTTATGAGGCTAAGGGGCTACTCCTCCTACTGCCATATGATTTTGGGATGGAACCTCCTTTAATTTTATGAAGTGGACTCTCTCTCTTGGTGACGGATGCGGCCTGGACACGTATTTAACAATTTCTATACAAATGTTGCTATGCTATATCTTTGACGTCTTCTATACGGCCTTTCAAATGTGTTTTTAGGTTTCCAGCAGCCTCTAACACAAGTACTTCTATTTGTTGGGAGATCTAAAACTTTTCTTATGAATTGCAATGGTCTTCCACTTCTAACGTCCAAATCAAACATGCATACTATATATATTATACTAATTCCAAATTTAGCATCTCAAATTAATATGACCAATTTAAAGAAAATAGCTACTAAAATGCAAAGCAAAACCTATCTTCCAATTCTCCTATATCATTTAACACGTTGTTGATATTGATATTTGATCATTACACACTCTTACTATAAAAAAAGCCAATGTTTTTCACAATTACACAAACTTCGGCGCAATGGTTGTCCATATATTTACATTTTCGACCTAATTTTTTGCAAGGACTTTGCAGAATTTTTTATCTTGTAATTAATTTTTTTTTATATGTATATAAAATAAATACGAGTATATATATAGAATTAATAAAATTTTGGAAAGTTACATATCACAATCATTTATAACTGTCCAACTACTATTATTTCCCAAAATTGTTTGCATGGTACCTGCCATCGAAAACTGCCCTATACCAAGTTTTGTCTTAGCATTTTAGGGGCATTAAAAGTGTATTTTTATTGGACCTTTCCCTTATATCAGGAGTTATGAGAATATTAGAGTAATATTATAATATATATATACACATCGAATATTGTTATTACTAGTATAATTATATTAGACGACTATAATGTATGTAGGCTAATTTTAAAAGAATAATTAAGAGAAAGGACAAATTAATCTAACGTAGGGTTAGGTAGCACTTAACTATCATGCTCGTTCATTTCTTGGTTTTCATTTGTCTTGATAAATGATAATCATATAGTTCTAGTTGTGATAAACAGGATTATGTAGCTAATTACACATTTACACCAAGTATTGCATGTATTCAATGTATCATTTTGCCTTATCAAGTGGTAGCATTGCTTACTAAAAAAATTGAGTTAAGATTATAGCAAATATGGCCCATCCATATCCCCTAAAAAGGACTCATAGGTTGATAATTATCAAGTGCAACTCCCCTTGTACTTTTTGTTTTTGACATAACCACTTGTACTTGTTGATGGTGGGTTTTCGCGAATTCAGCTGTTAGTTATTTAATAATTAAAATATTATTTAATAGCGTTTTTTTCAATAAAAAAATTATTTTTTGTCTGTTGTACCACTTGCAAAAGAATAATTCAAAAGTTAAAGAGAGGTTTTATTAGGCGTATTAAACCATTGATAGTCAATTCAACCACATATTAGTTTAATTGATACACAAAATACTAAATTACCGATACATGGAAAAAAGTAAGCTCTATATATCTTTAATATTTGGTAACTTATTACATGCACCAATGACTAGGCATAACTGTTAGATTTTGTGTGTGTGGTTTTTTTCTTTCAATAGAAGTTTGTTTAGCTTGGGTGTGTTGTTCAAGTGTGTTTATATATAAAACTATATGAATTTTAATTAACACTTAATTCATCTAATATCCAAGGCAAGTACGACGCCTAGTGAAATCTTATTCTAAAAATTTCTTGTTCTACAAATATATGTAATTTGTCAATTAAGTAAAAAATTCAATCAAACTTTAAGGAAGAGGATTCTAGTGTATTTATTAAATAGTGTTTGTTTTCTCTAGTTTTCTTGTAAGAGTCAATAAATATAAATGAGGATATAGAGGTTTCATCAATTGCTTTATTGGTAAAACAATATGACCTTAACAAATAATCAACTTATGGAAAAAAAAATAGTTTATATATAAAGGAGTATATATATTATATTGATTTTTCAATTGACCTTATTAGGTTCAACAAAAGATAGTCATCACGCATGTATTTACTCTACATGGATTGAATGAAGTAGAAAATATTCCGTAATGTTAGAGGACCAATTCAACCAAAAGTTTAAGTTAATTGTTGAGGCCCAGGAATATATTTTATAGTCTATCACTCCCCCTCACATGAAAGGCTCTTTGGGCTTGAAATGTGGATGCAACACAGGCCCACCCATACCTGGTGCGAATTAATTCCACTTTGAAGGAGGGGCGGATGAGATTCGAACCCGTAACCATTGTGTCACGCTGGCTCTGATACCATGTTAGAGGACCAACTCAACCAAAAGCTTAAGCTAATTGTTGAGGCCCAGGAATATGTTTTATACTCTATCACGTAATATGGCGGATCACTTAGTATTTTAATTTAGGATGCCCACCTGATTCACTGAAGTTTAGTTCCGACTTCATCTAGATCACTTAGGGCCTGTTCAGTTCAGCTTATTTTCAGTTTAGTTCAATTCAGCTCCAATAAATTTAGTTTAGTTTAGTTCAGTTCAGTTCCTAAATTCCTTATAAACAATTCATTTCAATTCAGTTTATTTCAACTTCAATTAATCCAATTCAGTTCTGTTTCGGGGTTTTTGTCCCTCGGGAGAGTTACAACACTGAAACTGGATTCAACTGAGGACGCATGTACCTGCAAAGCAAACGGACCTCCGGATGGTTGGGGGTCCGCCTCCGAAGATTAAGTCAGCAAACGTTCGAAATAAAACGTGCGGAAGTAAAGTTATCTGCTTGGATTCCAAGCTCAGGTAAGGTGAGATGAGTGACGTATTGTCTCGTATTGCGTGTCAAAAATTCTCTCTATGTCATAAATGACATAATGTCCTTATTTATAGGTTCCTTTTGAAAAGTGTGCCTTCCTAGGATCTGGTGACCTAGGAATTAGGTCACGCTGTTTTGCGGCGCCTCGGGATTTGGGCCTTAGAAGGCCGCCATCCCAGGGCCAATGCCTGAGTGACACGTGTCACTGTGCCCAATGGATTTTGAAGCACTTTTTGTGTGACACGTTTCGCCACCTGAATGGTCCCTGCTGGACCTTCAGTCCACGTAGGACGGAGAAGAGTCCACTCTCCACGTGTCATCATTCCATAGGTCCAAATGGCACCTATATGGAGGACACGTGGCACTTTCTGATTGGGCCACCTGGCCGGATATAAAATACCCAAATCATTTGCCCCTCACATGGGTCACGTGCAATTGCACGTGACTTCTGTGACAAGTGTCGATATCTGAGTGGTCAGATTCAAAAATTTACTGGAGGGAAAAAATTAGGGTTTTACCCTCCTATAAATAGTGAGGTTTGACCCCCCCTCTTGGATTCACACCTTGGCAAATCCCTGGAGAATCTTGGACTTTTTGACTTAAAGAATCTCAAAATTCCCTAAGCGTTTTTCAAGCATCCGACACTCAGCTACCAGTCCGACCGTTCTTTAGTCAACCAGGCGTCTTTCTCCCTTCTTCTAAAGGTAACGCCTGTATTTTCTTTTTACTCTTCATTTTTTCTTTGTTTTCGAAAAAAATGGCTCCCCAATTGCATGCGGCACGGCGTAGGATAGTGATCAGCCGGTCACCGGGGACGGCTGAATCTAGAACTAGCAGTGTCGAATGCTTGGCCAAAGACCCTGCTTTGCGAACTTCTCCGAATCCGACCATTTTCGTGTCTGTGCAGGACACTATGGCCAGAATCAAAAGAACAGCAAGGCAGTGTAGCTCCGATGGAGTTTTTTACCATTCGGATGGGTCGACTGTTTTTTCAGACGGCTCAATAAGAGTGCCTCGAAGTGAGTTGTCGGAACACCCTGACAGCCCTTCCTATCTTCCTCCTACCCCCACCTATTACCATTCGCCCACATCTAGTGGAACTCCCAGTGATGGAATCCTAGGGGAGGCGGATGAAGAATATCAACCTGGGCCTTCTGGACAGGCGCCGGAAGAGAGTCTAGGGGAGGACCCCGCTGGCACCAGTCGGCGGTCCCCTAGCTCTGATGAGAGCTCTGATGACGAGTCGGCCTCGTCATCTTCTTCAGAGAATGCCTCCGTAACTTCAGAGGAGGCTAGATCAAACATAGATTCTGCCAGAGAGTCCCTGGCAGTGGATAGGGGGGAAATCTAGGCCGAGCCGAGTGCTTCCAGGCGCTTGGAGAGAGCCCCCTACTATCAGCATGTTCGCCAGGCAGGCGGAGCGCCATGGCATCCGGCCTTGCCAATTTTAGGCGCAAGGTCGTCCTAGGCTATGGCTACACTTTGTCGGTCCCTAACGAGGGCGACACCATAACCTGGCCGAGCCTGGCCAGCTATCAAGACAAAGAATTCGGCTGCTACGAAGCGGCCTTCCAGGCTGGCCTCCGCTTCCCTCTCCATCTGGCCGTGGAGAGGATCTTGGACGGATACCAACTGGGTATCTGGCAACTTGTACCCAACTCCTGGATCAATATTCTGGGGTACGTTTCCGCCTGTGAGATGCTGCAGGTGGAGGCAAGCTTTGAAGCGTTCGCCCACATGCACTATCTGAGCAGGGCGCCTGCTAGGGGCGGTGAAGGCTGGTACACCTTGACCACTTGCAAGGGGTACATGATGGCTGTTGGCAAAGAGAACAAGTGGAAAGACTGGAGGACTAAGTTCTACATAGTCAAGTCTGCCGACAACCGCCTAAACCAAAAGTATAACAGGTGGAATAAAGATCCACCTCTCCTAGCAGGCAAGATCACATTGCCGCCTATTCCCAGGCGGGCAAAGGAGGAGATCATGGACGCGGGGTTGTTTACCGTGTCCGTGTGGACGAATGATGAGGGGGACAAGGAGGTCACCCCTCAATGCTATCTCCCTTTGTACAAGTGGTTTGAAGAAGGGCCATTCTTAGCCGCCTGTGGGCTAAGTTCTGAGATGTCGAGAGGTAGTTGGCCGTCTGTTTTATATGCAATTTACTTTTGCTTTTCAGTACTTGTTTAATGATGCTAAAACTTGTTCATTTTTGCAGACAAAGCAATGGAAAAGCTCTCGGCCACAAGGAAGACGGTTGTATCTGCTGCTCGATACAGGTCGAATGTCCTAAACAGGGCAGAAGTAACCACTCACACCAAAGTGGACGAGCAGATAACTGGCAGCACCTCCAAGGTAGAAAATTGTTATAATTTCATTTCTGACCAATATTAAATTTGCCCGAATGATTTCTAACTTGCGTTTATCTTGTGTTGATGCAGGGTGCGCCTTCCAAATCTCCTTCAAAACCATCCGACCCTAAAATCCAAAAGAGTAGGGCGGGTGATGTGAGCGCATCCGGCAAGGGCGGCCGGAAGCACATTGCTTATAGGCCCAAGAAGGGTCCAGACGCCTTCTCTCGAAGCTGAAAAGGAGATCAGCAAACCGGATGCCAGAGGGCATCGAAGGCCGGTTTTAAGCAACCCACCACTGCTGTCGGCTCAGCAAGAGAGAAGAGGAGCCTGGGGAGAGAGGAGGAACAGAAGGACGACGGTAAAATCCATTCGCCTCTATTTTTCTTCCATTTAGATGTACTTGAGTTATTTTTCTAACTTTCTTTCCTTCTCAGTTCCTGTGCAGAGGTCGACTGTAGTCCAGATGGCCAAGTCCATGCTGAGGGCGGTTGATCCTGACGACAAGGCGTCTGTCAGAGGAGTCGGCACCCTTGACTTGGATGGCATCTTGGGGAACCTCTGCGAGGTATGAGTCTTAGCTCAAGCAATTTTTTTTTTTTGTCTTTTTCCGCCTGGTTTTAACCATTCGGCTCTTTTGCAGGCCATGCTGCGCGTCCAAGGGCTCAGGCAACCCCTCAAGGAGAAATCCAAAGAGGTAACAGTCGCTAAAGCTCGGGCCGAGTCCGCCTTGGATCGAGCTCAATTTGATATTGCTCAGAATGAGTATCTGACGCTTGATATGATGTATTCGCAGGCGGAAGCCAATATGCAGGTGAAGAAGGACTTGGACTCGGCCCGCATGCGCATCACTTCCCTTAAGAAAGAGATTACAACTCTTAAGGAGAAGCTCGAGCCTCTTCAAGATGCCAAAGAAGAGGCCGAGAGAGCCAAGTAGAAGGTGGGTCGCCTGGAGCAGCGCCTTAGCAACCAGGAGCATCAGCTGAAGTCCAAGTTTGAGTCTGTGGCTGATCAAGAGAGAGAGGCTCTTGTTAAGCAAATGATGAGCGATTATGAAGCCATCATGCGGGACACTTGGGCGGCTGTACAGCCGGACTCGGACTATCAGATTTAGAAATCCAAATTTGACGAAGCCAGCAAAGCATTCGACGCTCGCCTTATTGAAGAGGCTAAGAATGTTGAGGCCGAGGAAAGTTCTGGGTCCGACTCTTCTGGGGAGTCATCCTCTGGTGGCGAGGAGGAGGATCAGGCGGAGGAGCAAGAGAAAAAGGATGAAGAGCAGCCGAAGGACGACAGGTCGGCTGCCACTGAAGAGGCTCTCCCCTGATCACTTAAGCTTTTATGCTTTTCTGCGGCCGAATGGCCATGTACTTTTCTTTTCCGGCCTGCGTGCCGAGTATTTGTATCTTTACCGACCAAGGGGTCGGGTAATTTGACAATCTTCTGGCTTTGCCAGATAACAATCTTAACCAATCGTCTGGTGACGATTGGTCTTTTTAATTTGAATCATTCGGCCATTTGGCTGAAGTTATCCATATTGTTGTCCTTTGCATTTTGAATTTTGAATTTTTCATTGCATGTTTTTGGCAAAGTATTATAACCTGTATACCATGCGAATGTTCTTGCCCCTGGACGGATGTCGAGTGGTTTCGGTTTATTGGATTGATTGACTTAGAAATTTTTGATACTTAGAAGAGTATGCATGGTTTCTAAGTCAATCAATCACTATGGTGATTTCCCCAAACCACGCGGTAGACGTCCATCAAGAATTGGCAAACATAAGTGTTCTTTCGGCCATTGGCTCGGACTAACTTAAATTTCCAACTTAGCTAATTTGCTAAGGGTAAACCTCCGCTTGTTTTGCCCCATAAGCAAAAACAAGCGCCTCCGGCCATAGGCCTCTTTGAGATAAAATGCTAAGTTTGTAACTTAACCAATTTTCTTTAAAAATAATTGTCCGCCTGTCTTGCCCCATAGGCAGGGATCAGGCGTCATCCGGCCAATAGCCTCAATAAGTGCTAAGTAGTTAACTTAGCTTGTATATTAATCAAATATTCCGCCTCGCTTAGCCTCTACTTATGAAACAGTGACCATTTCTGAGCTGCGTTAGATAGAAAATTCAGGTCTTTTAGATTTCATTTTCGATTAAAACAAACGACTGCGAATGCTGCCTTAGCATTCGGTAGGGCCGCTTGATATATTCGTAGAGCAATATGCCACCCAAATGGGAGATGCTTCTCCTCGACGAATTCGCCCAAATGGACGTCGCCGGTTATCTGACTCATGTTGGAGCAGACGGTCATACTCATGTTGGAGCAGACTGTGACCATTCGGTCTCTTTTTGTTTATTAACATCCGGCCATGGGCCTCATCATGATTTTATCTGGCCTTAGGCCTCTTAAATGATTAAGTAAATATTCGTCAAGTGTTGGTGTAAACTTGATGAATTTCGTAGGAACGACTGTTCTAGAACAATCGATTCCTTCAGAAGGATTGGAGCGTCTGTTGTTGAGACAAACGCTCTACAAACGTATTGGCCGTCTGTTTTGTATACAGGCGACACTAAGAGCTTAAATAAAAAGACAAGTTGGGAAATGAAGGCATATTCTCATTAACAATACGTGAGATTTACAAAATTGAGGTTTTTACATTCGTACTTAGAAGTAGTACTTTTTCAAGTTGTCTACATTCCAAGTTCTGGGCAGCTGCCTGCCGTCTGGGTCTTCCAGGCGGTAGGTGCCGTCTCTTACTTCCTCATAGATTCGGTAGGGGCCTTCCCAATTTGGGGTTAGCTTTCCCTGTTCGTTCGCCCTACCGACTGCCTCCATTTTCCGTAGCACAAAGTCCCCCACTTTGAGAGGACGCTTGTGTACTCTTTTGTTGTATGCCCGAGTCATTCTCAGACTGTATATCTCATGACGCAAGGCAGCATTGCCCCTGCGCTCTTGAAGTGAGTCCAATGCTAGGCGCATGGCCTCCCAATTCGCCTCTTCATCATACAACATGATTCGAAGGGTCGGCTCATAGTGCTTAATGGGCAGAACAGCTTCTGCACCATACACCATTAGGAATGAGGTTTCTCCCGTTGCCCCTTTAGCAGTCGTTCTGATGGACCAAAGGACGTGTGGTAATTCATCCGCCCAAAGGCCACCAGCCCGCTCAATTTTCTTTTTAATCCCGTCTGGGATTAACTTGTTGAAGGCTTCGACCTGGCCATTTGCTTGCGGCCGGCCGACTGATGCGAAGAAGCTTGAGACCCCCTGGTCTCCCAGCCAAGTCTTGAGTTGAGGCGTCTCAAATTGAGGACCATTGTCAAAAACCATAGACATGGGCACCCCAAAACGAGTGATTATGTTCCTCTAGATAAAGGAAGTGACGTCTTTAGTCTTGATGTTTTTGACTACCTCGGCCTCTACCCACTTGGTAAAGTAATCCACAACCGCCAATATATAGCGCTTGTCGCCTGGTGCAGTTGTATATGGCCCCAGAATGTCCATGCCCCATTTGGCAAAGGGTATTGGGCTGTGGATGGCCGTCAGGTCTGTAGCCGGACGATGGATGAGCTTGCCAAACTTTTGGCACTTGTCACATTTTTTCACCATTTCCATGGCATCCGACTCCAGAGTTGGCCAAAAGTAAAGTCGCCTGGCCTTGGCCGCGAGGGATCTGCCGCCTATATGGGAGGCGCAGAATCCCGAATGCAACTCTTCGAGAACTTCCTTCCCTTTTCAGGGGTAACACACTACAACAGGGGTTTCAAAAAGCCATCCCTAAAGAGCTCTCCTTGTCGCACCTCGAAGTTAGCTGCTCGTTTTTTTAGAACAGCCGTCTCCCGTGTTGAGTCAGGGAGCGTGCCGTCTGCAAGATAGGCCCAGATGTTGTCCATCCAGGTTGAGCTTCGGTCAAGAATTCCAATGGGGTCTTCCTCAGATATACTTCTTTTTTCCATGACCTCCCAGAAGACTGACCGAGGCGTTTCACAGGAGGCGGATGATGCCAACTTGGACAGAGCATCCGCCTGATTGTTTGAAGACCTGGGCACTTGAGTTAGATGAAATTCTTCAAGTGACCCAACTTCACTCTTGACCTCCTGCAAATATTTTATCATGGCCGGATGAGTGGCCTCGTACGTTCCATTAACTTGGAGTACGACCAGTTGAGAATCAGAGCAGGCGAATATCTTCTTCGCCCCTGCCGCCTTGCAATACCGGATGCCGGCCAGCAGGGCCTCATACTCGGCCTCATTATTAGAGACCTGAAACTTGAATCGTAGTGCGTATTCGTACTTATCTCCTTCAGGAGATTGACAGATAATCCCCGCACCACAGCCGTTCACAGTGGAGCTCCCATCCACATACACTTTCCAAACCTGGTCTGTATTGTCCGGAACAACCGGCCTTGTCATTTCGACAATAAAGTCAGCGAATGTTTGTCCCTTTATTGCCTTCCTTGGTTCATAAGTGATTTCTAATCCTTGCATTTCAATCGCCCATTTGAGCATTCGTCCAGAAGACTCCAAGGTTGTGAGTGGCCATTTGATCGGTTGGTCAGTATAGACCTCTACCGCATGCGCCAAGAAGTAAGGTTTAAGCTTCTTGATGGCCATGTAAAGGGCAAGGCCGAATTTCTCAACCATGGGGTACCGAAGCTCCGCATTTCTCAAAACATGGCTTACGAAATACACCGGGAGCTGGATGCCGTCTCTTTCAGCTAAGAGGACGGCACTGAGGGCATGATCAGAGACGGCTAAGTACATGAAGAGCTTCTCTTTAGGCAAAGGGCTGACAAGCCTCGGCAAAGAGTGCAGATGAGTTTTTAGCCTTTGAAAGGCCGCCTCTGCATCATCCCCCCATTCAAAGTTTGTCTTCTTTTTGATTGCCTGGAAAAAGTAGAGACACTTGTCGCCTGAACGGCTGAGGAATCTCCCCAGGGCCGCCAGACAACCTGTTAGTTTTTGCACTTCCTTCACAGTACGGGGCGACTGCATGTCGATCACCGCCTGTATTTTCTCAGGGTTGGCCTCTATTCCCCTTTGGTCAATCAAAAATCCGAGGAACTTTCCAGACTCAACACCAAAGACACACTTTTTTGGGTTAAGCATGACCTTGTGCCGCCTGAGTGTGGCGAATGTTTCTCGGAGATCAGCAAGGTGATTCGCCTGCTGTTTGGATTTGACTATCATATCATCTATGTACGCCTCTACATTCCTTCCGATTTGATTAATGAAGACCGTATTAATCATGCGTTGGAAGGTATCAGGCGCATTCTTCAAACCAAACGGCATCACCGTATAACAGAACAACCCATGATCAGTGACGAATGCCGTCTTTTCTTGATCTTTTTTCCACAGGGGGATCTGATGGAAACCTGAATAGGCTTCCATGAAACTCATCAGGGCATGTCCGGCTGTTGAGTCGACCAGACTGTCAATCTTAGGCAGTGGATAGCTATCCTTTGGACATGCCTTGTTGAGGTCTGTGTAATCAACACACATCCGCCAAGTTCCATTCGGCTTTTTTACTAACACAACGTTAGCTACCCACTCAGGGAAGTTGCACGACTGAATGAACTTGGCATCTAACAGCTTTTTTACTTCGGCAGCTGCCGCCTGACTTCTTTCTTCGCCGTGGTTTCTTTTCTTTTGCCGGACGGGCTTCTTTTTAGGATCCACGGCGAGTTTGTGGACAGCGAGATCCGGGCTGATGCCTGGCATCTCCTTCACTTCAAAGGCAAAGATGTCTTTGAATTCCTTGAGAAGTTGGTGAAGGTTTTCACCCAACTTTGCAAAGGCAATCGTCCCCACCTTAACAGTCCGCTCTGGACGGCTATCATCCAGAGGGATATCAATGTGCTCACCAGTAGGCTGGGGACGAAGATCATCCGACCTTTCCCCGGTCAGTGATTGCTATTGCTTTTCTTTTTTGACCACCACCAGCTGATCAGTCTTTCTTTTCTTTCCGGCTGGTGGGGCCGACTGTTCTTCCTCGACATCGTCGAGCTCAATCATTTGCTTGCCCCGGCCGGATGCTGCGGCCGCAGGCTTGACGTCCGAGAGATAAAACTCTCGAGCTGCCTTTTAGTCCCCATTAAGGGAACCAACTGTTCCATCATCCTTCTCATACTTGAGTAGCATGAGAGCAGGGATGATGACGGCCTTACACTCATTAAGAGTGGGTCGGCCAAATATGAGGTTGTAAGCCATGAGCTCTTCAACTACTAGGAAATGGATGGTCATGTGCCGACCGTCTCCCCTGCTTCCCAGGCGGACAGGTAGGTCAATTCGTCCGACTGGGTGCACAAGTCCTCCCCCAAACCCAACTAAGGTGTGGGTGACCTCCATCATGCTATCCGGTTTGTACTTGAGATTGGACAAGCATTTGAGGCTGATGAGATCAGAGGAACTTCCTGTGTCAATTAGAATTCGGCCAACCAGCTGGTTGGCGACTTTACACTCAATGACAACAGGGTCATCATGCGGCCGACAGACTTTGCCTCTGTCCTGTTCGGTGATGACAACTTTAGGGAAGGTGGATGTGCTAGCTGTATCCCCCTCCTCAACAGAATTGACCATCTTTCTTAGATGGTCCTTGGTACCCCGAATGGTCGGGCCACCACCGGCAAATCCGCCTGCTATGGTGTACACCGGTTCTTCATCAGTTTCGGCACTCACAGCAGGCTGGGGAGTCTTTTTCTTGGACTGCCCCAGATTTGCTTTTGAAGTCACTTTGGACTTCACATAGGACTTCAGTTGTCCTTTGTCGGCCAGACGGTCGAGCTCCCGCTTGAGACTAAAGCAGTCGTTCGTGTCATGGCCAACATCCTCATGGAAATGGCAATGCTGGTTCTTGTTCCGATTTTCAGCGGAACCTTTCATAGCAGTCGGCTTTTCAAGAGTTAGCCGATCTTTAATTTCCAAAAGGATGGAGCAGCAGTCCTTGTGGAATTCGTACCTTGGGACGTACGGTTTCCACTCTTTTTTCTTCTTCTGGGCCGGTTGATCAGAGTTATCAATGGCCCAGACTTGCTTTTTCTTTTTGCTCTCTTCTGGCTTAGGAGCCGGCTGAGCAGGCCGACTCTCTTTCTGCCGGTCGGACTTCTTATGGTCCGACTGCTTATTGGAGGAGCAGAGTTCGGTCGCCTGTATGTAGGATTTCGCCTCTCACAAGGCTCCTTGTAGGGTAAAGATTTGTTTGCGGACGAGTTCGTACTTAAAAGTAGACCCGTCCTTCAGACCCTTAAAGAAGTCTGTGAAGGCGACCTCATCAGACAGCCCATGAATCTGGATTCGGACCAGATTGAACCGCCTGACGTAGGATCGAAAACCTTCTCTATCTCCCTGCTGTACATTGCCCAAGTCAAGACTTGTCTTTTTGGCAGGGATGTTCATAGAGAAGTTTGATGCAAACAAGAACGCAAGCGTCTTGAAGCTATTTATGCAGCCAGCCGGCAGGTTGCCAAACCACTGCTGGGCTATGCCCTTTAGGGTGGCTGGAAAGCAACGACACCATGCGGTATCATCCAACCCCTGTAAATACATGAGGTGGGTGTATGCCAACAGGTGGTCCTCTGGGTTGGAGGTCCCGTCATAGGCTCCAACCAGAACGTTTTTAACTTTCGCCGGCTGCACGGCTTCAGTTATTTCTCTGGAGAAAGCAGAGGGTTGATCTCCAAGGTGTTGCAGCCTAAGCTGCCAGTCCATCGGCTGATAGCCGTTTGCCGCCTGTCCTCCATAGAGGGTAGGTTGCATGTAAGGTACAACTGGCGCCTGGTACAATGGTTGTGCCATGTACTGGGCGGACTGAATCACATGCGGCCCAGTCTGAACCCTTTGGCTGCTTGCTGGGGTCTCATGTACAGACTGGGAACACCTCACAGAGGTATTCCGAAAGCTATCATGATAAGTCGACGTTGAAGCCGACTCTGATTGCTGGGTTCTCCTCTCCTCAATGTATTGCCGAGCGTCAGAGAACGTTTTCTTGCTACCATCCGACTGTATGTGCCGGATGGGTTTTCTTGCGCCCGTTTCTGGGAAACGGATCCGATTAAGGTCAAATTGGGGTCTGGCCTTCTCCTTAGGAGCAGGATGAGGAGTCGGCTGACGGTCCCTGACCGACTTCTGTTTGCCATCTTGGGCTGGCTTCTTGGCCGACTGCTCCTTTCTAGGAGTAGGCGACTTCTTTGAGGAGAGCTGCTTGATTTCACCCCTGAGGCTGCTCAGGAGTGACATTAGCTCATCCCGAGTGACGGGAGTTGATCCTGCCGCCTGGGAAGGATCAACCGGCCGCCCCGAAGGCTTCTTTGGCTGACCAGCAGTTTTGCTTGGTCCTGCCTGAACATGGGGCACTCTCGTCGTTCCTTACTGCGGATGCGTTTAGAGATGAGGGATCCATTTGGATCCACATAGGTTTCGACATCAGCGTCGTCACCTGAGTCATGGTCCGTTTGGACCAGTACATCATTTGGAGGCCGAATGGCCTCCGGATTTGGTACAGGTTCTTGTGAAGCCATTTCAGAGGTACTCTCCCCACAGAAGGCGCCAAATGTTTCGAGGTTTTTGTCCCTCGGGAGAGTTACAACACTGAAACTGGATTCAACTGAGGACGCCTATACCTGCAAAGCAAACGGACCTCCGGATGGTTGGGGGTCCGCCTCCGAAGATTAAGTCAGCAAACGTTCGGAAATAAAACGTGCGGAATTAAAGTTATCTGCTTGGATTCCAAGCTCAGGTAAGGTGAGATGAGTGACGTATCGTCTCGTATTGCGTGTCAAAAATTCTCTCTCTGTCATAAATGACATAATGTCCCTATTTATAGGGTCCTTTTGAAAAGTGTGCCTTCCTAGGATCTGGTGACCTAGGAATTAGGTCACGCCGTTTTGCGGCGCCTCGGGATTTGGGCCTTAGAAGGCCGCCATCCCAGGGCCAATGCCTGAGTGACACGTGTCACTGTGCCCAATGGATTTTGAAGCACATTTTGTGTGATACGTGTCGCCACCTGAATGGTCCCTGCTGGACCTTCAGTCCACGTAGGACGGAGAAGAGTCCACCCTCCACGTGTCATCATTCCATAGGTCCAAATGGCACCTATATGGAGGACACGTGGCCCTTTCTGATTGGGCCACCTGGCCGGGTATAAAATACCCAAATCAAGTTCAGTTCAGGTGTTAGTTTTTAGTAAATCGAAACAGAACCTTAATATTGAGTGGTTGAATTTGATAAATATTGCTCTACAGCATAAAACAGTCAGTGACATTTTATCTTTGTGTATGTAATTTAGTAGCCCAATAATTATCTCCCAAAATTTTGGGAGAACCCAATTAAAAGGGGGAGGGGATCAAGCCCAAGTATACGCACAACCGTACCGTAGTCACGTAGTGTAGATTGCTACAGTATGATTTTATACAACTAAAGTACCCAACTAAAATTCTTTCTTTTTTTTTTTTTAAGCTAAGATACAGGAAAATTAGGAACGTCTTCTCGCAAGACTATAACCTAATTTATCGAAAAGTAAAAAATAAGAAAACTAAAATTCTTTGATGTGATTGAATTGAAACTCACAACGTCCCATAATACGTTTCTCTGGCCTGGCCTTAATGGGAAATTTTTAAGAAACTTAATTTTAGGGTCTGTTCTCTTCCGTTGAAATTCAGTTCAGTTCAGTTCAGCTCAGTTCAGTTCAGTTCATTTCAGTTCAGTTCAACTCTTAATTTACGTCTAATGATATTGTTAATGATATAAAGCCAAATTTCATTCTTTTAAGCTCTTATTACAACGACGACGACAACAACAACAACAACAACAACAACAACAACAACAACAACAACAACAATAATAATAATAATAATAATAACAATAACAATAATAATAATAATAATAATAATAATAATAATAATAATAATCAATAAGTAATAAATAATAATAATAATAATAATCATCATCAATAAATAATAATAATAATAATAATAATAACAATAATAATAATAATAATAATCAATAAATAATAATAATAATAATCAATAATTAATAATAATATTATTATTATTATTATTATTAATACATTTGTATATACACATATGTATAGTAATAAATAAATCAATAAATAATCAAAGATACTAATCCGTAGTTAAAAATCACTAATTAATAAGTTCAGTTCAGTTCAATTCAATTCAATTCAGCTCAGTTCAGTCAATCGGAACAGGCCCTAGTCGCATTATGTACTACTTTAGGATGTATAAAAGCAGATGGTCACGATTTCTAATTTAGAAGTCTAGCACGTACAAGTAATAATGAAAAGTATATAAACAAAGATTATGACTCTTTGAAAAAAATATAAAAATTTATAAATTTTACTCCACTTTATATTAGTTTCGGACAAAGAGAGTACAAAATTAATAGGTCGATCTTATTACGATAAATATCGAAAAATCTTAGGCAACACACCAATCACTAGCTAAAGAGTACGATAACGAATCCGAAATATAATAATCCAATTACTAAAATTTCCAAGTTAAAACAAACACTAGAGCTGAGTAGAGCATGCTAACCAAAGATTCCAAGAAAAAAAAAATTGTTATTTGTTGAAGTGAAGCTATCAACATCAGTAATCAACAAGATTATCTAAGTAATTTGTAAGTGTTTGGGTCCAATTTAGTCCAATTGGGCCTGGTCACTGAATGATCCAATTAAAAGCCCAAGGCAAAGGTTCAACTCTCCAAATATGCTAAAGTCAAAAATCAACATCCTCAAAGCCATGTCAAGGTCAGTCAACGGCCCAATCAGCTTGGCCCAGCCCAACTGACTTCCGGGCCCAATCCGCCTCCTTCATTAACCAAGGTATAAAAGCCAACAATTTGGTCAATTCTTGGTAAGACAAAGACAAAGACAATAAAGCCTCAAGCAACTAAACTCTTGCACAGCTTTCTCTCTCTAATATACTGACTTAAGCATCGGAGGGGCCTTCCTCGGCGTCCCCCCCGAGGCTAGTTTACGTGTATTTGTTGTGCAGGAAACCCTCGGCTCCGGCGTCGTTCGGACCGAGACCAAGTTCCCTCAAGATAAAAGGATCTTCCGAGATTCGATTGTTTTCATCCGAAACAATTTGGCGCCGTCTGTGGGGAACGCTACTAAATTTCGCGTCAGTCATCAAACACTCCGGCAGTCGCCATGACTAAGAGTGGAAAGAGTTCCAAGAAGGCTAAGAAGGGAGGAGGCCGGATTACGGTGAGGGAACGCCAGCCGGTTTATCCCTCCCCGGAGCAAGCCTCTTCCGAATCGGAGGCCCCCATTTCTCCGGAAAGGGAAGCCTCAAGAGGTCCTAGCCTCCAGGAGGAGAACACCTCGCACCACACTCGGCAGCCGGGGCCATCCCCGAGACCGAGTGGCTCAGGTGCGAGGAACTCCCCGCCGCGCCATAGCGTGCAGTCCAGGTCACATCCGCGGGAGACTCCTCCCTCCGGACCCTCCACCGAGGAAGTGGCCAGAGCAGTGGCCATCTGCATGGAGTTCCTTAAAGCTCAAGGGGCTCCAATCCAGATGCCTGATGATCACCAGCCGAGAAACCTGAAAAGGAGGATCGGTCAGGATGATGGTGGACAAGTTCCACCACATAGACAGCTCGGCCAGAGGTGGCGAGGGGACACCCGAAACTCCAGTAAGGAGAGGAGGAGGAACCCTCAACCCTCTGACCACTCTGAAGCTCAGAATTCTATGGGGCCCTCCAAGGACCCGGAATTCGCCCGCCGAAGCATTCACGAACGCTTGGGTTCGAGGGAGGTGAGTGTGCATAGCCGCCTCACCTTCCCAGAGGATACCGGACCCCACCCAACCTTGTCTCAGCCGGGGACGAAAACCACTTCCACCTCTGAGAGAGGAGGGAGCGAGGTCCCTGAGGCTGGGTACAAGGGGAAGGCGGTCATGGTTCCATCGAACTCGCCCTTCCAGAAGTGGATTCTGGAAGAGCATGTGCCAACGGTCAAAATCCCGGCACATATTACTTACGATGGTACCTCAGATCCTAAGGATCACATTGCCTCTTACGAGGGGCACATGTATCTGAACCCGAGGTCTGAGGCTACCTGGTGTAAATACTTTCCTACGACCCTCAAAGGTGTTGCCCAATCCTGGATCACCAAAGGGCTCAAGGAAGGCTCCATAACCGGTTGGAACGACCTCTCCAACAAGTTCAAGAGCAAATTCTCTACGGCCAACCGCCGAGAGAAGACCACTGCAGAGCTAATGAGTCTGCAGCAGGCGGAGGACGAGAGCCTCCGCGACTATCTGACTCGCTTCAGCAACGAGTCATCCGGAATCACAAGCCTGGATCAAGGCCTGGCCGTGTTCGCGCTACGGAACGGCCTCCAAGCTGGAAAGTTCCTGGACTTCATGGTCATGCATCCCCCGCAGACCCTGGAGGAAGCCTTGGAAGCATCGGATAGGTTCATCCGAGCCGAGGAGTGGAACAGATCCAGGTCTCAGTCTCGTCCGAGAATTGAGAAGCCGAAAGGGCAGCAGCCCGAAGTCTCGGCGCAGAGGAAAGGGAAGGCTAAGGCCTCAGAACCGTCCTCTGCTGCCGAGCCGAAGAAGGAAAGACACTTTCCCTACACGGGAAGGTACGATTCATACACTCCACTCTCCCTTCCCCGTGCTAAGATTTTCAGCACGACGAAGGACGAGGGGAGATTCAAAAAACCTCGTCCATTGCCTCCCTGGCATCAGACGAGGGGAAAGGACCAGTGGTGCGAGTTCCATGACTCACCCGGACATCGCACCGAGGACTGCGTCCAGCTGAAGGACCAGATTGAGGATCTGGTCCGCAAGGGGTACCTGAGCCAATACCTCGCGGACAGGCGCGAGGAGAAAAAAGCTGAAAAAGATTCTCGGCAGGACCTCAACTTCGCTCGGAAGAAGGATAAGGGACCTCAGGGCAAGGAGTCCCTCGACATCCTGGTTATTTCCGGGGGAATCTCGCAAGGCACAGCCAAACGCCAACTGAGGGGTCTAACCCATCAGATTCATCAGGCTGAGCTTCGGCAGTCCCAATCACCGGCGCCGAACATCCTGTTCACAGCCGAAGACTGTGAGGGGGTGGTATACCCCCACGATGACCCCCTAGTAATCATTCTGGGCATCGCCAACCGCAACGTCTGGCGGACCCTCGTCGACGGCGGTAGCGGGGCGAACATCCTCTTCCGAGGAGCGTTCGACCAGCTGAGGATGGGAGCCGAGCACCTGGCCCCCGCACCCTACCCGGTGTCTGGATTCAACGGCTCTTCCTCGTATCCTGACGGGAAGATTACACTTCCTGTCACCATCGGCGAAGGCCGAGCAGCTAGGGATATCATGGCCGAATTTTTGGTCGTAGATGCTCCATCTGCATACAACGTGATCATGGGGAGACCCCTCATTCACGGCATTCAAGGAGTCGTCTCCACGTATCATCAAATCATGATATACGTTTCAGACGAGGGACGCTCCGAGAAAATAAAGGGCAGTCAAAAAGAAGCCCGCCGATGCAATCACCTCAAGCCATCCACGTCTCGCCGAGGCGACCGTGGCGATGGGGAGGAAAAGCACCGGGACCGAAACGCCAAAAAGCCGAGAGGCTCAGACGTTTCGGCTAATGAAGCCCCAGACAACGAGAAATCTGATGGGGGCCAAAAGGCTGACTCCGCCTCAGAGCCGAACGACTCTGATGGCCAGCCGCGGTCAGGAAAGTCTGCTAATATTGATAGCAGGCCGGAATTCGAGGAATCCAACTCTAAGAGCATGGAGACGGATGACCTGACCGAGTCAATAGAACTGACCGTAGGAGATCCGAACAGATGTGTTAGCATCGGGTCGTCACTGGAGCCAGACACCCGTGCGGCACTCGTCCAACTCCTACGGGCCAGTGGAGACGTGTTCGCCTTCTCAGCCGCAGAAATGCCCGGGATTGATCCGGACTTCGTCTCCCATAGGCTTAATGTCGACCCCTCCAGTCGACCCATTAAGCAGAAAAAGCGGAACTACTCCGCCGAAAAGAACCAGAACATCGCAGCTGAGGTCGATAAGCTCCTAGATGCTGGGTTCATTGAACCCTGTCAGTATCCGGAGTGGCTGGCCAATGTTGTAATGGTTCAGAAGGCAAATGGTAACTGGAGGATGTGCGTTGACTTCACGGACCTGAATAGGGCATGTCCCAAGGACTCCTATCCGCTGCCGAGGATCGACCAACTGGTCGACTCGACAAGCGGGCATGCTCTGCTCAGTTTCATGGACGCATTCTCGGGATACCATCAGATCTTCATGCACCCCGAGGACCGAGCTAAAACAGCGTTCATAACAAGTTCCGGGTTGTACAATTACAGAATGATGCCCTTCGGATTGAAAAATGCGGGGGCAACATATCAGAGGTTGGTTGATCAGGTTTTCGCCGAGCAAAAAGGCCGAAACATGGAGGTTTATGTTGACGACTCAATCGTCAAAAGCATAAAAGAAAAAGATCATGTCACGGACCTAGCCGAAACCTTCGCCACCCTCAGAAAATACAAAATGAAGCTGAATCCGAAGAAATGTGTCTTCGGCGTGAAGTCAGGCAAGTTCCTCGGCTTCATGGTCAGCAAGAGGGGGATTGATGCAAACCCCGCCAAAGTACAAGCTGCTTTAGACCTCCCCGAGCCGAAGACAAAAAGGGATATTCAGCGTCTAGCCGGGAGAATGGCTGCCTTGTCCAGGTTCATCTCACGAGCCTCAGACAAAGGGCTCCCTTTCTTCAAGGCGCTGAAGCTCCAAAATTCAAAAGGCATTGAATGGGGAGACGAACAAAAGTCAGCCTTTCAGCAGCTCCGTGAACACCTGGCTCAACTCCCAACACTGGCAAGGCCAGTTGTAGGAGACATCCTATACTTATACGTGGCGGTCAGTCCAGCCACGGTAAGCGCGGTGCTGCTAAGGGAAGAAGAAAAAGTTCAACAGCCGATCTATTTCGTCAGCCACACCCTGACGGATGCCGAGACGCGCTACCCATTGTTAGAAAAAGTGGCTTATGCAGTGGTGGTGGCTGCTCGGAAGTTGCGACCCTATTTTGATTCTCATCAAATAGCGGTTCTAACTGATCAGCCGTTAGAGAAAGTCCTCGGCAAGGTTGAAAAATCCGGTAGACTAGCAAAGTGGGCTTTCGAGCTCACCGAGTTCAGTATCGGTTATCAGCCGAGAACAGCCATCAAGGCGCAAGCCTTGGCAGACTTCTTGGCCGAGTGCTCCTATCAGGAGACTCTGGATGCAAGGAGGAAAATCTGGACCGTCTTCACGGATGGGTCCTCCACCGTGAACGGTTCGGGGGCAGGGGTCGTCATTACCTCTCCCGAAGGCAAAACCTTCGAGTATGCACTAAAATTTTCATTCAAAGCCTCTAACAACGAGGCCGAATATGAAGCAGCCATTGCTGGCTTAGACCTGTGCATATCGTTGGAAGCCGAGCATGTCTACCTCAAGACAGATTCTCAGCTGGTCGCCAATCAGATCCGGGGGGAGTATGAGGCTAAAGAGCCTTCAATGGCAGCTTACCTCACAAGGATCAAATCGACAATTGCGAAGCTGAGATCTTTCGAAGTAGAGCTGATCCCAAGGGGTCAAAATGCTCAAGCAGACGCACTCTCCAAACTTGCAAGCTCAACTCTGACTGAGTTAAGCCGTTCTGTCTATGTGGAGGTGCGCCGAGAAAAGAGTGTAGCCGAAGCAATATCAATCTGCTGCGCTGCACTCGAGCCGAGCTGGATGGATGACATCCTGGCTTATAAACTCAGGGACGAGCTCCCCGAGGATAGGAATTCGGCCTCCAAGATAAAGCGGATCAGTTCACGATTCCTCGTCTTCGGCGGCCAACTCCTCAGAAAATCCTTCTCCGCTCCATTATTGAAATGCGTGGGTCCAACGGATGCCGACTATATTCTCCGAGAGATTCACCTCGGCATCTGCGGAAACCACATAGGAGGGAGAACCTTAGCCCACAAAGCTCTCAGGGCAGGGTATTTTTGGCCTACAATGATCTCGGATGCAAAGAACATGGTCAGAAAATGCGAGAAATGCCAAAAATTTGCACCGGTAATCCATCGGCCATGCCTAGATCTCCAGCCAATTCTTAATCCTCTTCCATTTGCGCAATGGGGGTTGGATATTCTGGGACCCTTTCCCGAGGCCCCATACAAAAGAAAGTGGCTGATAGTCGGAATCGACTATTTCAGCAAATGGATTGAAGCGGAAGCTGCTTCAAGCATATCTGAGCAAACTGTCAGACAGTTCATCTGGCAGAACATCATAACTCGGTTCGGCATCCCAAAAGTTTTTGTGTTCGACCACGGCAGACAGTTTGACAACCTGCCCTTGCGCCGATACACTGATCAATTCGGGATAAAATTGGCTTACTCCGCGGTTTGCCACCCTCAGAGTAATGGCCAAGCCGAAGCCGCGAATAAACAGATCCTTAACGCTCTCAGAAAAAGAGTAGAGGATCAAAAGTCCAAGTGGGTAGAGGAACTTCCGGGAACCCTCTGGTCACTCCGGACAACCGAGAAGGAGGCAACGGGGCATTCACCTTTTCAGCTGGTGTATGGATCCGAAGCAGTGCTTCCAGTGGAAGTGGGCTCAGAAAGCCTACGAGTGAATCTCTTCTCAGCCGAGGAAAATGAGCAGCTCATGAAAGAGTCCCTCGACTTCCTTGACGAGATTAGAGATCTAGCCCGAGAAAGGATGGCTGCACACAAGCTCAGAATGAGCAAGTCCTACAACCGAAGAGTCTATCAACGACCTCTCAGAGTTGGGGATTTAGTTCTGAGGAATGCTGCAGCTGTTCAAAAAAGTCGCATTCATGGCAAACTCTCAGCATCTTGGGAGGGACCTTATGAAATTTATCAAGAGCTTCAGCCCGGTACTTTCAGACTCAAACAAATGGATGGCACCGAGCTGAAAAACCATTGGAATGCCGATGTGCTCAAAAAATACTATGTGTAAATCCTTCGGATAGTACAATCTATGTAAGTACACTGATTTTGTTTACAAAAAGGCCATCGAGCCAGTATTCATTCAGATTGCGTGTATTCTTTAAGTCTTTATGCTTTCTACGGTTTTTCAAAAATTCAAGGTTTCATTCGGCGCTGTCCGGGGTATTGCATAATGATGCCTTGTACCTCGGCAAGCCGTAAAACCTGCCAAAAAAGGATACAAGCCCGAAGTATTGCATAGTGATGCCTTGTACTTCGGAGAATCTGTTCCTTTGGGCAAAAAGGCCATAGACTTATCCGAAACATAGCCTAAAAAATAGGAACTGATAAAGCCCCGAAGTATTGCATAGTGATGCCTTGTACTTCGGATGAATCAGTTCCGGGTGGTAGTTGCAACTCTGAAGTATTGCATGATGATGCCTCGTACTTCAGATAAACTGCTGCCCCGGCATGGTGTTTCGGATAGTTGTTCCCTTGGATGAATTGAAGAAAGTGTCACAAGAGTACCATCTCTAGAGTGAAAACTCTCAGGTGGGAAATCAGTACTTTAAAAACAGATGTAGAAAATAAAGCAAAGTGTTCAAAGATCCTCGGCTTAGCCGAGAAAAATTATCAGCCATTCCAGAATTCAGAAGACCTCATCTTCAGATTTCTGGGGGGGCAGAGGGAAATAGAGAAATGGCACAACTGATCTAATACCCTTCAGCTCAGCCGAAGTTTGATACTTATGTCAGTTTTTTCACAAGTTGAAAACATCCGAGTACAAACGGCAAAAAGAAGTCTCAGCAGAAATGATTCTCGCTAGCCGAAGTTCTGCACTTAGCAAATATTTGAAAGATCATTCAAAGAAAGCAGTAAAGTGCGAAGACTGGTAAAGCGAAGAAAAAAAAAATACACAAGAAAGCTGAGAAAGTGAACTTCTTTGAAATAAAAATGTTGAATTACAAAAATAGTCGGCAGCCGCCCACAAGCGGAAAGTAACAGCTGCCGAAATACGTACAGGCAAAATAAAAATATAATAAGCTGTTGTACGATAAGGCAAGCTGAAGCAAAAAAAACAAAAGGCAAAAATTCAGAAAGCGGCAAGTCTAAAGTTGAGCGCATGATGAACCGCAAGATTCTGAAGACGACTGCCCGAGTTCCTATGCTTCAGCCTGAGGATCAGACTGATCAGCTTCATTGGGCCCAATGGTGGTCTCAGCTCCAGCAGCAGAAGAAGCAGGCTTTGCACTCTGCCGAGCCTCCCTTTCCCTCTGCTCAGCCTCCAACTCCATCCTCTCAGCTTCTTCCTCGGCTTCCTCAGCCTTAAGGATTTCAGCTTCGATTGGAGTGGCATACTTCATGTGAGGGTCTTCGGGATCTTGGACCCATTCAGCACATTTGGACCAGTCCAGCTTCGGCTCAGCATGAAGGCAGACCCTTCGGCACACTCTGAACCCGTTTCTAAAACCCATTTCATACTCTTCTTGGGTATAGATACGGACTTTGAGTAGAGCCTCAGCATCGGCCAACTTCTTCTTCGTCTCCTCCAAGTCTTCCTCGGATCTCTTCAGCTCATCGACGAGCTTGGAGGAGGAGCCTTTCAGCTCGGTAAACTCTTGCTGAACCTGGGAAGCCTCGGCCTGAACTTGGACCATTTCTTCCTTCTTGGCAGTGAGCTGATCCTCAGCCTCTTGTAGCTTAGCTCTTTGAGCTTCAGCAGCAGCAGCAGCCCTTGAGAGTTGGACATCCCTAGCTTGGAGCATCTCTTCAGCAGCCATTCTGCTGGCTTCAAGAGATTCTAGCTGATGCTGCACCTCAGCCTGTGCAGCAGCTCCTTGGATTCGGCTCTCGATAGCAGCCTTGAACTTGGAGATGTCCACCCCCAGGTGCTCTTGGAGGAATTTTTCCCCTTCCATCAGTGGGGGAAAAACCTCCATCTCCATAGCATCACAGAAGGTTTTCAGAGCTTCGGCAGCTTTTTTACCGTACTCCTCAACCTCCTGCTGCTTCTCTTCAGCTGCTGCCTGCTTCAGCTTAGCAAGCTTTAGCTCTTCCTCGGCTACCCTTTGATCGTGCTCGGCAGCGTCCACCCTATCTTGTAGGGAATCTATCAGCTCTACAGTGAGAGTCTGATTGTGCACGAACTGAAAACAGGGGCACAAGTTAAAAAAGTAAAAAATAATAGCTGAAAGGTTGAGTTCAGAAAGAAATCAAGGCAAGGAAAATTACCTGCATCATCAGCAGTTGGTTAGACCTGGCTGGGTCAGGAACTGATCTACTGGATTCGCCCATCCCAGCAGTGGCCTTCAGCGACCAGATCCTTGCCCTGTCTACTTCGGACATGCCAGCAAAATTGCCGAAGTAGGCTGCAGCTCCTTCTCGGTTTTGACCCCATATGAGGTCCCAGATGTGATCTGGGATTGGAATTCGGGGGGCCGAGAAACCCATTTCTCCAGAATGCAGAGTCTGGAAAGAAGGGAAGGACGACGATGGAGCTTGATTAGCTTTGGTTGTCTCAGCATCGTCCTTCTCAGAGGAGTCAAGTACTATGACCTCCTCTTCTTCAGGGGTGAGGACGAAAGCCTCAACCTCTCTTGCGATATCTGCCGTGAAGCCTTCAGCACTTGACATCACGGCATCTTTATTTCCGTGCTCAGCAGCACTCTCCTTGATTTCTTCTTGGACCCCTCCCTTAGGTCCGGGAGTTCTCTGATCCACCTCCATCTCAGGAGGTGGTGGAGGGGTCTTTTGAGGAGATTGGGGTGTTGGCTGGGGAACCCTCGGCGATCCATTGCCTTCCTCAGGTTCCCTTATTGCGACGCCGATGGTCATCGGCCTCTGCTGAAAATCATGAGGGCCGATGATGGCCATCCTTCGGCGCCTTTTCAGAAGGGGCTGCTCGTCCATATCTGAGTCTGAAGACTCTTGTATTTGATCTTCGGGACGAACAGGAGCTTTGCCTTCTCTGTGTCTGTTACTCTCTTCAGACTGTAACAGACAGGGGGGAAGAAGAGTGTGAGTAAAAAAAAAAAAAAAAAAAAAAGAAAAAAGTTGTCTAAAAACTCACCGAGGTCTTCAGCAAAGCCTCGTCTTCTTCAGCTGCTCTAGCTGCAGCTTCGGCTTCAGCAGCTCTGGAGGACCCTTCTCCTCCTTCACAAGCTTCAATAACCCGTGCAACCTCTTCGGCTGTACGGGCAGCTTCAGCTTCTTCTTCCAGCAGCTGAAACAAGGGATCCCTCTTCTTCCACCAAGGCTTCTGCCTCTGATACAGAGCAACAGCCTCAATTTGGAAGTGGGAAGAGTCTAGGTGAACCTCTCGGCGCCTTGGTTCAGTGATAGGGGGAGCCCGATCAGTTACGACTCGTTCTCGGTTGACGCCAAGGCGAGCGTAATCAATGCCGATGTTGGTCTCGTCCCGTTCTGAAAAAGAAAAGGGGAGAAGTCAATTCAGTTAGTTCGGCACATCACAAGAAAGCAAAATGAAAGAAGAAAAGAGATAATTAAAAGGCCTCGGCCCCAGCCGAAGAAGATTACCATCCCTAAACTTTCGGCTGAGGCCGACAGCTGCCAGCATATTCTCTTGGAAAACATAGTGCGTATCGGGGAGCCAAGTCTCCGGGATATGCTGTATTCGGCCGCTGCCTCCCCGGTTCGGCAGCTTGCCGAAGATGTTCTGCTGATTAAGGTTCGGGTCTGGCCCGCTATCTTCGGGAGGACCTAAACTTCCCATATCAGGATCCGGCTCGGCAAGATACCGGGGAGCGCTGAAAACATAAGGATGGCTCGGCTCCGTGGGCGCCCTAACCCAAATCCATTGACCTCTCCAGTCCTTGTCTGAAGAGTCGTTCGGCCACATGGTTAGGAACGGGGGCCGAGACTCAATCCGATACCACCCAGAACCATGGCTTCCGTGCCCACTCTGAATATTTGGCACTAGCCGATGGAGCTTTCTGAAGCAGTGCAGGTTCGGCACGTATCTGAAGAATTTGCAGACCCATAAGTACGTCATTACCCTTCGGATGCTGGTGGGGGTCAGCTGGCACAGGGAAATGTTGTAATGGATCAGCAAGTCTCGGACGAATACGTCCAAAGGGAACCTCAGCCCATACTGAAGCTGTCTCGTGTACACCCCCACATACCCCGGGGGTGGACGATGGATTCTATCGGATGCTGAGGGCATTCGGCACCAATATCCATCAGCTTCAAAAATGCCGTAGTGCAACTCAATTTGCTCAGCAAATCGATATTGATCGGCGTTCTCTACCCACCATGAGTAGGGACGGTTCTTTATCATGGCCGAAGCTACTTCGGCATCCTCCCACTCTGAAAACCCTGGGAGGATATCCCAAAGGACAGCGGGAACTTCATCATCCCGTCCTGAAGCTCTCACCCCCTCAGCCCTCTGAGGAGGAGCCGAAGAAATGGGAGTCGCCCTAACCCCTTCAGCAGGGTCAGACTCTGTCCTTCGTCCATTCCAGGTCCCAATCCTGTCCCTGGGATCGGGGATTAGCCTTGCTCTTCTTGGAGCACGGGCTCCACCTCTAACTCCCCTCACCATCGACGAATTTCGAAGGAAAAAGTCGAAAAAGGGGAAAGAGTGCAAAGTCGAGGAAAAATGAAATAAAATCAAAGGAATTTACCTTGATCTGAAGCAAAAGCCGCCGATTTACGAATTGGTAGTGACAAGTCTCAGCTTCTAAGCTTAATGCTCGGGGAATTTGCGAAGTTTTGATGCGGGCTCTTGAGCGTTCTTGAGAATTCTGGGTTTGTGTTGATGAGTGAGTGGGGAGAGAAGACGCGCCTCTATTTATATCTCCAGAAATGGGAATTCAAGGAGTCTGCGTTTCAATTTCTCTCAAGCACCCCACTAAGTAACCGTTAAACACACAACCTTGCAGTTAAATCGCCCACTACCCGTCCAACTTCCGCAATCATCCACATTGACTGTTGTTATCTCATTAATCATGGGTTAATTACGGTTTAAATTCACATTTTTGGAGATATAAATCATTCACTTCCCTCCTTTTCTGGTTAAATCAAACCCGACCCGTCATCCTTCCAAATCGGGTCTGGGGGGCAAGTTGTTTGGGTCCAATTTAGTCCAATTGGGCCTGGTCACTGAATGATCCAATTAAAAGCCCAAGGCAAAGGTTCAACTCTCCAAATATGCTAAAGTCAAAAATCAACATCCTCAAAGCCATGTCAAGGTCAGTCAACGGCCCAATCAGCTTGGCCCAGCCCAACTGACTTCCGGGCCCAATCCGCCTCCTTCATTAACCAAGGTATAAAAGCCAACAATTTGGTCAATTCTTGGTAAGACAAAGACAAAGACAATAAAGCCTCAAGCAACTAAACTCTTGCACAGCTTTCTCTCTCTAATATACTGACTTAAGCATCGGAGGGGCCTTCCTCGGCGTCCCCCCCGAGGCTAGTTTACGTGTATTTGTTGTGCAGGAAACCCTCGGCTCCGGCGTCGTTCGGACCGAGACCAAGTTCCCTCAAGATAAAAGGATCTTCCGAGATTCGATTGTTTTCATCCGAAACAGTAAGCATTAGGCCGGTGTAAGAATGACGGGCTCTCTATAATCTATATATACTATATACACATACATGCGGCTAATAATAATAAGTATGTAGGTACCTAGCTATTTAGCTACACCAATTTAGTTCAAAGAACATGAAAACCAATTAGTCAAATACCATGTACATTGTACAATAAACCAAAAGTTAATTATGAATAAAAACTATAGGTTAAACAACTTTTTGACTTGGACCGTTATATAAGCATGCAGGCTAAAATAGGTGCAGGAAATATAATAATTCATGCAGGTTATTTGTACTGAAAATAGAAAGACCAGGATTGCGAGCTTTCAACGTCAAAGAAATAGAGATTGTTTGTGGTTAGCTAACTTAGCTTAATTATATCAGGTTCCACGAATTTGATGCATACACTTCTCTAATTCACTGAACTGCTGGCTAGTTAGCTACCTCGTTAGGTTCAACCTTTTTTTTTTTTTTTTTTTATTATTATTGTATTGTTTTCTTGGTGGAGTGAGTGTGCACCTGCTTTCCCACCAACACTGATTAGTTTTTTAAGCAAGCTTTTAAATTTTTTATTTAATTGTGGTAGCCTTTTTTTTTTTTTTTTAATATATATATATATAGAATTATAGATTGAATTTTTGGGCTCGAAATAGAGATCAGGTTTCTCTTCAATAATGACGTATTCACTTCACCTTTAAAAAAAATCATAAATAAATTTTAATCCACTAAAAATAATTTCAATTTAGTAAAATCTTTAATTTACAAGAACTACAACTGAGAATCAGCAAAAAGAATTTCTGTTTAGTAAATGTTATTATCAAAGGTATACAATGTTTGGTTTTTTTTTATTTTATTTTTTATTTTTCTTGACAAGAAGGTATACCATGTATTATAAATGTTGGAGTATACAATGTGTTTTGTCTCTCTCCTTATAATTAGCTTATTGTTCAAAAACTCTAATACACATTTATTAGTTCGATGTTTAGAATATTTACTAATGTTGTGATGAAAATTTTAAAATAAGATACATTCGGGTGCACCTAGAGTTACAAAGTACACTTAACGGTATGTTTATGCTCATTTAAAAGTATGGACTGTATAAGGCGAGCTAAAAATTACCAGCCCTTTGATGCACCTGTCTTACATATAATTGCACTTGGGTACGTACCCGCATACGCTATTATAGACACATTTCAACAAAAAAAACAAAAAACAAAAAAAAAACAAAAACCTAGGCAAAAATAATTTAGAATAATTAGTTAATTACGATTCAATATAGTTTGGGCATTGAAATTTGTCATTTTAGATTTATTTTTTTTAGAAAGCCATTTCTGATTGTTTCTTAAATGTTTTTACAACTTCATCAATAATATATGATTTTTTTTTTTAATCTGATCTAAATTTAATTCTAGGTCATTATTAATTTTCCCGCCTTAGCTTAGGTACGTAATTAAACCTTCTTTAGATAACTATAACTTTTAAAATTGAAAAATCAAATGGCATAAAATAACTTATTAATCTATCTAAACTTTTTTACTCCGTATTTTTGAAGATTAATCTATCTAAACTTACTTTAACTGAACTTACACATACCTCTTCTATATTTTGCTCCTTATCTTATTAAATTTGTGTTTCTCTAGTTTTGCCGCTGTCTAACTGATTTAAATTTGGTGCAGCGTTGCATTACAAATATTCAATTAGTGTATGTAGGGGTGGGACTTCGGTCTGGCAGTTCGGTTTGACCTCAGTTTGAAACGGTTTCGGTTTGAAGCGGTTCGGGTTAAAACGGTTTCATTTAGACGGCGGGTCGGTTCAGTTCGGTTTTGATTAGTCACAGGTCGGTTCGGTTTCGGTTTATTTTTGTACGATTTAAATTCGGTTCGGGTCATAAACGGTTCGGTTTATAACAGTTCGGGTCATAATCAGATCGGTTAGAAATGGGTCGCTTCAGGGGCGGATTTACTCGGGTCAATGCCGGTTCGGTTTTTAAACGGTTCGGTTAATAATCGGGTCGGTTTGAAACAGGTCGGTTCAGGGGCGGGTTTACCCGGGTCAATGCCCGTTCGGTTTATAAACGGTTCGGGTCATGATCTGACCGGTTTGAAACGGATCGGTTCATTTACCGGGTCAACGTCGGTCCGGGTTCATATCGGTTCGGGTCAGGAACGGATTATTTTGAAATGGGTCGGTTCAAGGGCGGGTTTACCCGGGTTAATGCTAGTTCGATTCATATCGGTTCGGTTTATACTCGGTTTGGTGCTAAAATCGTTCGGGTTAGTTTGGTAATCAGTTAAATAGGATCGGGTTGAAATCGAGTTCTAAAAAGTGGTTTTGACCAGTTAGCGCGTTTTGTTTTATATCAAGTTGGGACTAGTATTTCCATTTCATTAGCGGGTCGGCATAGGTTGGTGAAAAAAATAATGGATCGAGTAGAAATTGGGTTTTAAGAGATTTTTGACCGGTTAGCTATTTTCGTTTTATATAAAGTTGGGACTTCGTCACTTTATTTTCAGACATCGAATTATATAGAATTACACAAATCTTCATTTATTCAATTATTCTATATCATGTTAATATGTTATGTTTCAAGTTTGGTTATACTCTTGTTGTTGTTTATTCGATATTATCATATTAGTCTATTACAAATTTATAATGTATTAATGTATTATTGTTTCATTATTAAATATATATTATTAGGTTATCAGCTTCTTGTTGGATTGTTTTAGATATCGTGTCATGACCATGTTTTGATGAATTACTACTTTGAATACGATAAATCGATTCAGATATCATATTATATAGAATTACAGAAATTCTCATTCATTCTATATCATGTTAATGTTTATGTTTCAAATTTGGTTATAGTCTTGTTGTTGTTTATTAAATATTAGTCTATTACAAATTTATAAGGTATTAATGTATTATTGTTTCATTATCAAATATTATCAGGCTATCAGCTTCTTGTTTTAATTGTTTTAAAGATCGCGTCATAACCATGATTTGATGAATTGGTACTTTGAATACGATAAATCGATAATTGATATTGTAATAAACTAATAATTTAATGTTACGGAACTATATTTGGATGTTTAATTAAAATCACGATTATTCAATTTCCCATTAGTCTAATAAAGTAATAATTGACAATTGTTTGTAACTATTCCATAATTTTGGTGTTAAAGTTATATTGCTGAATTACTTTGTTGTCTTACCCTCTCTAATCACCTTTTAAGATTACGTGCCTACAAGGCTGCAACATATATATGTTGCAACTTGCAAGTTAAAGAAAACGGGTGGGGAAGTAGAAGTAATCAATTAGATCGATCATCAACTGTTTTAAGTTTTAATAATCAGATACATTTATCGATTATCTATACATACCAATGATAGTATGATACCAATCGTACCATACATTATTATTTATTACATATACTGATATACATATAACTAATATACATTAAATCTGTCATATTGAATCAATTCCAATTTCCAAACATTTGTGTTTCTTACAATTTATAAGTTACATAAAGTTAAGAGTACAGTAGTGTTTTTATTAGTATGTAGATATGAATAAAAAAAAAACATACTATCCAAATCCATTATCCCATGATCCGTGTCACCGTCTTATATTAAATATTAGCCATTGATTTGCATGTCATCTAACGGCCTATCATCGCACACATTCCAATTCACGATCCGTGTGTTTTCTTTTCCACCAATCAGATCACTCTTACCATCGTCTCTTTAGTACTCTTTTTGATTTCTCTCTCGTTTTCTTAATCCACTTCTGTAATATTATCAATTTTTTGAAGCCATGGCTGCTAATATGCTCACTGCTCTCTCGTTTTCTCTCTCATCTCCTCTTCCTTCGTCCTTTCTTCTTCTTCCTTCTTCTCCCTTCTTCCGTCTATGTTCTCCTTTCTTCCATCTCGTTTCTCCGTCTCCGTCCACCGGCACCACGCACGACGGTTTTTATGGTCAAATTCGACCACGAAACTCTTGATCTAGTTGTTTCATGATCGAATTTGGCCTTTTAAAACCAAATTCGAGGCCAAATTCAAGATTAATATATAAGGTGTTTTCGTTCTTCCTTTTTTTATTTTCTGTTTTTCTTTTTAATTTTTTTTCAAGTTGTGGGCAACGGAGGGGGCCGAGTTAGGGTGGGTGCGGCGACGGTTAGACTGGGTTCGGGTGGGTGGGGAGGGAGGATTTTTCGAGGGAGGGAGGGAGTTTTATGGTAGGTGAGCAATTAGAGTGAGTTGGGGGGTTTCGAGGATGTTGGGTTTCGTGGGGGTGGGTGGGGTGGGGTTACGGTGGGTTTGGGTTTTTTTTCGATTTTTTTGTATGGGGTGGGGTGGGGTGTGTTACGGTGACGGTGGTGGGTGTGGTTGGGTTGGGTCAGTTTTTTTTTTTTTTTTTTTTTTTTTTTTACAGTGACGGTGGTGGGTGGGGTGGGGTGGGGTTTGTTAAGGGGGTGGGGTGGGGTACGTTACGGTGATGGTGGTAGGTGGGGTGGGGTATGGGTCTGGGTTTTTATTATTTACGGTGACGGTGGTGGATGGGGTGGGGTAAGGTTTGGGTCTGGGTTTTTTTATTTACAGTGGGTGGTGGGGTGGGGTGGGGTGGGTTACGGTAATTATGGTGGGTGCGGGGGTGGTGTTAGGGTGGGTCTGGGTTGACGTTGGTGGGGTGGGGGTGGGTTACGGTAACAGTGGTGGGTGGGGGGTAGTGTGTTAGGGTGGGTCTGGGGTGACGGCGGGGGTGGTGTTAGGGTGGGTTACAGTGGTGGGTGGGTGGAGGGTGGTTGGATTGGGTGGGTGGCCAAATTTTTTCATTTTTTTATTTAATTTATAACTCCTAATTTAGTTATACAAGAATATAATTTTAAATTTATAATAGCAAAAAAATTTACAAATTTAAATCAATAATTATATGTAAAAAAAATTGTAATGTTAAATTACATTAAACATCAAATATATTTCGTGGAATTCTAACAAATTGTTAAAGGCTGTAAATAGTTCAATTTGAATGGAACGGGTTGTAAACGGTTCGGTTTAAATAGTTTGTAATCGGATCGGTTTAAACGGGTTGCGGTTTGAAAATAGTTCGGTTTAAACGGTTTAATGGGTTATAACAGTTCGGTTTAAACGGTTAGCGGGTTGTAAATGGTTCGATTTAAACGGTTTTTTCCTACGGTTTAAACGGTTTCGGTTTATAAACGGTTCGGTTTAAACAGTTAGCGGGTTAACATTAATCGGTTCAAACGGTTTCGGTTTATAAACGGTTTGGTTTGTTATTGGTTTACGGTTCGTAACGGGTTAACATTAATTGGTTTGGTTCGGTTTCGGTTTGACATTATACGGTTCAGTTCGGTTTTCGGTTTAAAATTAGCGGGTTATAAACGGTTCGGTCCGTGATGGTTCGGTTCGGTAACGGACGGTTTCACGGTTCGGTTTGAAAAGTCCCACCCCTAAGTGTATGTGATAGTGTAATGCTGCCAACAATTAGTGAACTGTTCTTTTAAATTACTTAATATCCCGTTATTAAAGGGAGGACATTACTTGTATTGAACTGGCATACAAGTGGCACATAACATACAACCTGAGATGTTATAATTATTAATTAAATAAAATTAATCCAAAGTTTATAGTACTATCAAAGCCATAAGTCAAATATTAAACTAATGTCATAATATTTGGTTATTTCCAACATGATTCTTATTAGATTGCTTGCTACTACTGTATCCCTTACTATAATTATGGTCACGCCGACATATCAGAATTGGCGGTTTTTATGGTTACATTTAGAAAGATTCTCTTAACCGACTTTTCATGACAAAAAGATTTGTAAATCAAGTCTTAAGGTTAGCTAATTAATTAAGCTGTTATATTTAGTAATAATGTAACGTAGTTTAATAAACCATCTCAACTTGACCATTGTTAGTTTATGTTATAGTACGAGACAGTTAGGAGTATTAAGATAAAATGTGATTATCAAACAATATTATAAAATTAATGGGGATTTGAAGAATGACAGCCAACATACAGAACGTAAATAGTCGGCGCTACCCCCATTTTTACTAGTACGACTACGTATGTATGTTCTGTCAAAATTAAACATTCATTGCATAAGATTAAATTTGTTTGTTATTTTTGATACAGAGTATGTAGTTTGATTTTATTTGTACATTCTTCTTTAATTGTTGAATGGAGTTTGATATATTTGTACTTTTATATTGTTTTATTGTCTTACAAATGTGAATTGAAAGTAGTTTAAGTCACTGAATTGAAGCTTTGATATTCAATTCAAACTTGTCTAGCCCTTAGATTAAATTTACCAATTTAAAATTGAGTTTGTGCTCACCAAATAAAGTTTGTTTTAATTAGAGTTTGTAGTTTAAAACTTTTGTATGTTTGTAAGAAAAATTCATTCCATACATTAAGGGCTTGTTCTGATACGATTATTAGTTCAGTTCATTTCAACTATAATAAGTTCAGTTCAATTCAGCTCAGCTCTAATAAGTTCTATTCAGTTCGGCTCCTAATTTCCTTCTCTTATAAAATATTCAGTTCAGTTCAGTTCAACTCAAGAAAATTTTGTTCAATTCAGCTCACTTCAGTCAATCAGAACAGGCCCTAAGAGTCGATGTCACAAATAACTAAATTTAAAGATTACTTTGTATGTATGGGTCTTTTTTGTCAAATTAATTGTGAGCTATGGATTAAAGTGGGCTACAAAAATACGAAATTGTACAATGTTGAATGGACAAAGACTTTGCCAAATGTCAACCAACTATATACTTCGTATGTATAATAGTAGCTATATACCTAGGTATATAAGGAACAAATAAAATTATCACACTAGAATGTCATTTAGGCTTATGGGCTAAAAGATAATCAACCCTTGAATATTAATTAGCTATGCGGCTGTGCCTATAGAGGTTGGTAAAAACAAACCTATATTAGGCTAATTCATGTAGTGTTTCATTACCACATTAATGATTGTGGTGAATTTTATTTTGTTATTGTACCATACCTGCTCAAATATAGAAATATTATGTTCGCTCAATGTTCCTACTTTGTATTATTTGTAATTCAATATGTTCATCTCTAAGGATCTGTTCACATTTACTGAATTGAACTGAACTGAGCTACACTAAACTGAATTAAACAGAATTAAACTGATTGGAGCTGAGCTGAGCTGAACTAATCTGATCGGAGTTAAACTGAACTGAACTGAACTGAACCGAGCTGAAATGAATATTTTATGAGAGAAGAAAATTAAGAGTTGAACTGAACTAAACTGAATTGATTGGAACTGAACTGAAATTAAGCTGAAGTGAACAGTCTCTAAGATCCTGTGATTTTTTTAAGTACATATTATATTTTTGGAAATAATTTGACAAAAATTTATCCCTCCATACTATAATTTTTGAAATTTATGCTCATAATTTTATGTTCCTACTTTGTATTATTTAATATTCAATAAGTTAATCTTTTATCCCTCCATTATGGACAAGGCATCTACTTTTAGACATAATTTTTATTGTGAATCAAGCTTCATTTACATTTTCAACTCGGTGACTAGTACGAGTAAACTTCATATCTTTAATTAATTTATTTTTTTTTTCCCAAAATAAGTGACAATAGATCCAAAATTGCGAAATAACACAAATAAGTTAATATTACACCGTATACTATAAAGTGCAAGCCGCAAAATGAGCAACAACTTGAAATGAATTGAAAAAAACAAGTTAAAAATATGAAAAGTATCCGCTTAGTAATTGATTTTTGTCCCATCTAATAAGATGCATAATATCAAAGTTGATAATATTCACAATTCCCAAAATAAATGATACGGACTACGGATTACTAATATCTCTTGGATCCCGTACTATCCAGGTAATTCGGGTCAAACCATAGTCGGAGCTCCGTGGATTAAGACAAACAAGATAAGAGCGCGTACACAACACGGTAAAAAGTTAAGGATTTGAGTTAAAATGAAAGGAAAAGATGTAAGACACGCAGAGAGCACGTGAGTGAGATGAATGATTCGATTGCATGGATTACTGAATTGGGAATTGAGAAGAATGGCGGATATCTGCGATTTGCCGGGTGAGTTAGAGGAAACTCTTTATCCCAAGAAATTCAGTAGGTTGCCATTTATTTTTGATTTGGTCCAATAAAACCTACCCTCTGTTTTCTCCAATGAAGACCGATTGATCGAGGGGATTTTTTGGTTGACTATCATGCCTAGAGTCACTAATATGTTCGTCCGTTCTTTTCGGCTTATTTTCATTTCAGTTTAGTTTAGTTCTTTTCCTAGTTTCTCTCTTTTATAAAATATTCAGTTCAGTGAATCAGAATAGACCCTAAATGACTATCATATATTGCTGGTTTCGATGAATTTGATCTCATAATTTGTTATACATACTCTTGGTGTGTTCATTTATTTGTATAGTTTTCTATAAATCGTATGTATAAGAGATAAACGTGTTATTTATTCATGTAAGTAACACTGTCTAGTCTTTTGTCTTTATAATTGTACAAGGTGAACGTGTTCACATAACATCGCATGTCTTGTAAAGTTAAGCACTATTATGTATAATTGTCATTTTGTTTGCAAGATATGTAAAACACAAAGCTAATTTAATTTTGAGTCACATGTATAACGAATTTGATACAATAAAATTTGTAACTCCTGCCATAAATGAGAAGCATAAATTCTTAAAATAACAACAATAATGGAGGTTGCAACTTACAAAGCCATCAAGAGGTGTGGTATGGTTGTTTCAAATTCAGAAAATTAGGAAATATGGTTGTTACATGCAAAAATACTAAGGTTGTTACATGCATAAATACTAAGGTTGTTATCCGTTTATACTTTATAGTTGTCACACCAATTCAACCTCGACATAATTCACTTTATCATGATTTTCATTGCACAAATATAAACATAAATCCATCTCAATTCTATTACACAATCCCTCCATATCCATGTGACAACCACAATTTATAAAAGTCTAACATTTCAATCCATGTAACAAAAAGTTTTTCAAGATATATACTTCATGCTATAAAATAGCCCATGTCAAATATTTCGACATATGTTGTAATTAACAAGAAACAAATTAAAAAGAGTATAATGAAACTAGGATTGCGTTTGATTCAAAGAATAACTCTTTTCAATTAGAAATGATTTTGTGGAAATATTTTTCTATTAGAAAAAATCAAAATAGAAGTGACATGAAGAACATGAATGGAAAAATGGGAGCATAGAAAGAGAGCAAGAAAAAGGAGGAAAATATGACTTCAATTAGTACTAGAAAGAAGAAGAAAAAAAAAACATTTTTAAGAACTATTTTCACCGACTAATTAACCAAATAAAAGTACTTAAAAACCAAAATTTCCAAGTAAACAGTTTTAAACCCAACCAAGTTACCAACAAACATTACGCTCTCGTATTAATCCATGGATTTTTATGCATCCTAATTTCCCAGTGCCTTAAGTCATTGACTCTAAACAAATGAAGGGAATATCAGAGTATAGTCCAGCAAATTCGCTAAATAGTCAGAGCAACAATAAAAAAAAAATAAAAAAAAAAAAAAAACAAAATGATTGAGAGAAAACCTGTCAAATGTAGAGAGAATTAACTAAAAGAGTCAGCTCCCTTAACTCTGAGCATAACAGTACAACACATTGTCCACCTCAGCATCATTTACGAACCCAACCTTCCTTATAAATACCACTCTTCACACCCCCCATTTTTTATCACTCCTCACTCCCTCCTCCTCTCCCTCCCCCCCTCCTCCACATATCCTCGCTTTGGCGGAACTTGATTTGATTTAATAAAATTATTGGAAATCCACCGGTCTCCCGGTTCCGAAAAGAAAAAACAAAATGACTTGCTCAGAATTAAAATCATCATCTTCTCCATCATCCGTTACAGTAGTTTCAAAAACAACTGTTATCCCCTCCCAACCTTCCACCATAGAAGACCTTAAACTCTCAGTCTCTGACCTCCCTATGCTTTCCTGCCATTACATTCAGAAAGGCGGTCTATTCACCCGACCACCGATCATTTCCACCGCTTTGATTGCCCTCCTTAAGGAAGGCCTTGCTGTTACCTTAACTCATTTTCCCGCCCTCGCCGGCCGGTTTGTGACCAATTCCCTCGGTTACGTTCATATTACTTGCAACGATTCCGGAATTGACTTCATCCACGCCACCGCCAAGAGTGTCTTTATCCGTGACATTCTCTCTCCTACCGACGTCCCTGACGTCGTCA
Organism: Chenopodium quinoa; assembly: GCF_001683475.1. NCBI lineage: Eukaryota > Viridiplantae > Streptophyta > Magnoliopsida > Caryophyllales > Amaranthaceae > Chenopodium > Chenopodium quinoa. Next base: position 1,719,694 of record NW_018743199.1, on the reverse strand, counting down.
AGGAATTCTTTACTTATGATCGGACTGTTAGTTACAAAGGCCATTTTCAGCCGTTGTTGGCGGTTCAGTTCACGGAGCTTGCTGACGGTGTTTTCATCGGTTGCTCTGTTAATCACTCTGTTACTGACGGAACCTCTTTCTGGAATTTTTTCAATACTTTTGCTGAGGTTTGTAGGGGAGTCAAGAGAATCACGAAGTCGCCGGATTTTAGCCGGAATTCGGTGATTATCTCGCCGGCGGTTCTGAAGGTTCCAGAAGGTGGCCCGGTGGTTACTTTCAATGAGAAGGAGCCTTTAAGAGAGAGAATTTTCAGTTTTAGCAGAGAAGCAATTTTGTTGTTGAAATCGAAGGTGAATCACCGGAAATTGTCGAATTCCGCCGTGGAAATGCTCGGAAAACAGAGCAACGATCCATGGAATAACAACAAAGACGGAAAAATGGCGTCGAAAATCGAGAATTGGTTACGAAACGCGGTTGCCGTTTCGAAACCTCAGAGCTTGACCGAAACGGAATCAATGGCGGTTGAGATCTCGTCTTTTCAATCTCTCTCCGCGCTTCTATGGAGGTGTGTTACTCGCGCGAGAAAACTAAATCCTGATAAAACGACGACGTTTAGGATGGCCGTTAATTGCCGTCATAGATTAGAGCCGAAGTTGGACCCACTTTACTTCGGAAACGCGATTCAGAGCATCCCAACCGTTGCTTTGGTTGATGATGTGTTGTCCAATGATCTACGGTGGGCCGCGGAGCAGCTGAATAAAAACGTGAAGGATCATGGAAACGACACCGTTAGGAAGTACGTTTCTGAATGGGAGAGTAACCCCAGGACTTTTCCTTTGGGTAATTTTGATGGGGCGATGATTACAATGGGTAGTTCGCCCCGATTCCCGATGTACGATAATGACTTCGGGTGGGGAAGACCCGTGGCGGTGAGAAGCGGGCGGGCTAATAAATTCGATGGGAAGATATCCGCTTTCCCGGGTCGAGAAGGTGGAGGGAGTGTTGACCTTGAGGTGGTTTTATCACCCGAGACGATGGCGGGTCTTGAATCCGACCCGGAGTTTATGCAATTTGTAACTAGTTGTTAGGCCCTAAATGGAGAAATTGAAATTGAATGGTGTTGTTGGGTTGTAAATTTGATTGATGACCCTGAAGGGTCAACCCGTGGTGTTTGTCGGGTCATCGGGTAAATGGGTGGGTGAGATAATGAGAGAAAGCGGCCTTTTTCATATTTCTTTTTCCCCTTATTTTATGTTCTTCTATCTTAACCTTCTATTGTGCCATAATTCTAATTCTAATTCTAATTGTAATCTTACTTTTTACCTTAATTCTTATATTATAGAAGTAAAAATATATTTCATTTGAAATCCAGAGTGTTTGATTAATCAAATTTTATGTGATTAGACAAAGTTGACTTTTTAAATTGATTGAGTATTTATGCCAAGATAATGGAGGTGTGTGAAACTGTTTGACAAAGGACCAAAATCTGTATATGTCAAGGTCAATTACATCAATCATATAATCATGACATAAACAATGTGAGAAATAATTCCACTTTTTATATTAAAAAAAACACGTGGCTATTAACACTAAAAATGATAGGTTTAGTCTGTCAGATGCTCTATGTTAAGGATAATGAGGTAGAATCTGATTATTTGCCAACTTAAATTTTGTAAACAAGATGTGGGAGAATTAATAATGGTGACAACATTAGAAATTAGAATATAGATAATGGAGGGAGTCAAGGGAGTGCAAATTGCCACACTGTCACTCCAAATCAAGTATCTATACCTTCCTCCATTAAAAGAAAAAGGGAAAAAACATTAGAGGCTCACTCGTCACTAACTTATTAATTTCGAAATTTCGAATGTATTAGATGTTCGGGAATTGAAAAGTTAGATTAGTGGACTCAACAGACTATAAATATTAGATAAATCTAATACGGAGTATTTTATTTTGGCAGGTTTTGCGTATGGTGTGGCCAGCTAACACACAAGTAAGTCCTTCGACTTCGTAACTCCTAATCGATCGAGTACCCCTTATCGACCTAGTAGCCCTAACCGACCAAGTAACCCTTCAACCGAGTAACCCTTCCGACCTAGTAAACCATGACCGATTTAGTAATCTCTGACCAAGTAACCCCTTCGACTTAGTAACCCCTAATCCTACACCACTCTTAAACTCCACGCCAGCAGCAACCACGACCAGCAATCACTCCCGTATCCACTGTCCCATGCCACCAACTCCCGTACCACCAGCAACCACCCCCAAATCGAACAAATACCATGCCACCACCAACTCTAGTACCACCAGCAACCACGCCCAGATCCAACCAAACCCACAACCAAACCTTTTAAAAAAAAACCAACAAACCCAGATCCAACCCGAACCCCCAATCTTAAAAAAAATAAAAATCATTAAAAGAAAAATAAACCGAACAAATGCCTTAAAAATTAACAATGACTTCTAATTTCACTTCAAATATGGCTAAAAAGGCCAAATTCGACCATGAAACTCTAGATTGCTGAATTTAACCTTAAAAACCCGAACTTGTTTTCCGACAACGGAGTACGAGTAGCTCCCTCCCTAGCTACCACCTATAACTTCTCTGCCTCCCGCCGCCTCGGTCAAGGTGGGTTTAGTTGGGCTAACCGGAGAACAAGAAAAGAAGAGAGAGAAGAAGGAATTAAAAAAAAAAAAAAATTAATGATTGATTGCACGGTACGGCCAACCACATATAAAACTTTATAATTTTATTTTATGAAAAGATAGTAAAGACTATTACCTTTAATTCGAAGTAGTAGATTAACCAATTATTCGACATTCTTCAATTTAATAAAATAAAAAAAAATGCAGAAAATAAGGTCATATTGATAATTATATTTAGAAAAAAGGTAGCACTAAGACTTGAAACTAGAGTCAACGATAATTGGTGATATCTTTTTCATGGTATTGAAAACGAAATTACAGATATCTTTTTCATGGTATTGAAAACGAAATTACAATTACAAACAAATGAAGTAAAAACTATGGAGTACCTTGCAAAAGGGCCTCTAATTCCGACAACCTTAGTTGAACATGGGTCCTCCTAAACTCAACTTAGGATTATCAAAACAAGATAATATCCAAATTCATGATTATCATCACCTTATTAATTTTTTGAGTCATCAAAGTGTTTTTTTTTCCTTAAGTTGAAAAAAAAAATGATTTTACTCTTCAGCAATAAATAGTCATCAGACATTCAGACCATATCATAATTTTAGTTCACAACATAGTTTCTTTCTTTTACAATACGCTGACGAAAGTGGTTGATTGAAACTTTGAAAGGCATGATAAGCCAATGCCATTTAACAGATAATTATTGCGCTTTGCATTAAAAAACTAACTATTCACAGATATTTTCCTACCAAAACAATTATTGAGGCTTCATTGTTCACAATTCCAGTATTAAAACAAAAATCTCACAAATTCGGTATCAACACATAAAAGAATATCTCATATTCCTCCTTAGTGGAAGAAGAATGACAAACATATAAACATATAATATACTACTATACTTTAGTTATTATGATTGATTATCCTAATAATTAGATGTATATATAAGAGTACCGAATAAGCTGAAAAAATATGTACCACCATAACCATACAAGATATTAGGGATAATTTTCCAGTCGAGATTGGATTGTTTAACAAATCTCGGATATTTGTGTAACGTACCCCTTCATGTAACTCCAGAGAGAGACTTCGATTACGCAAGATTGCCATAAGAGTAGTTCCAAAGATAAAAATGTTGGGACAAGAGTGTCCACATTTAGAACTTTGGGATTTTGGGTGTCAAAATAAATCTTAAAAATTTGAAAATGATATTATCACACACATTAAAAGTTGAAAATAGTGGTTTCGAAATTTCTAAGAAATCCGAACAAGGGGGTCACTAGGAAGCAATGGTCCTATCTGTTATTGGAGTATAAACATCCTAGAAGCACATAGTTTCGACAGAAATCTATAATTCACATAGTCCATATTAAATTGCACCACCTTTTGAAGATTCCTCAAATATCATGTACAATCCTATTATAACATAGATTTTCCAAGAAGAATGATCCAAACACCACAAAACAAGGTACATTTCTGATATCATTTCCTCGAGTCGCTTTGCCAGGAACTCGGCATTCTGTTTCGACATCTCATCACTAATCAGAAAAAACAGACAAGGCACAATCCAAGGCAGAACCAAGCATTACAACTAGCATAACGATTTCCTTTAGTATATGTCTTCATGCATATATTCGACAACCCAAAAGTCGAACCTTCTCCATATCACACTGATTTTGTGCCATGTGTAACAGACATGCATGTATGTATAACCATTTCGGTTCAGGATGTTCCAAAGTCACTCCCTGTTAGGAGAGCGACAGGGAAAATCAATGCAACAAAGCTACGAAATTCTGTTTCTAACAACAGTTTCAGTTCACAGATAAGACTGATAAGAGGCCAATTCAGACATCTCAGCAATGAACAAAACCAAGCTGCAAACCTCCACACTCCAACCATTTGGTGTGAGGAGAGAAAATTATGCATGTCCTCTGGTAATTTGTCCATAAATACTACTGAAAGAAAGAATAAAAACAATGAAATGAACGAAAAACAGTTCAGATTCAGATAAGATTCATTAGTTTCAAGACTAGTTAAGTGTCTCAAAAGTTCAATGTGCAAACCCCATGTGTAATCAACTAATCGCCCCGTCAAAAAAAAAAAAAAAAAAAAAAAAACACTAATCGCCAATGCATGTAACCATGAACATAGTGTAAAGTAGTTCATTGTTACAGATCTTACCCTGAGTGTAGGCTAGATAGCAATTCAGTCATTGAGGGCTGCTAGGGTTTATCACCGAGTTAAACTTATTTCACATCTATTTCGACTAGTAAGGAAATCAGTTTTCTACTCCATTTTTCTACGTTGATTTGTACAAGGATGGAAAATAGTTTTCCAATAGTGAAAAGAGTTTATTTCCTTTAAGAAAGGTAATCCACAAATGTGACAATTGAAAACAAATTCTTCAAACCAAATTTATAATTTGAATGCAGTACTTTTAATTCTATACATTCATAGATGTGCTTGTTTTGTTTATATTGATGACAACTTTACTGGTGGAAACTGAGAAACTCCAATATTATAACAGAGGTACAAAATCAAATCTCATGATCCAAAATGGTCCCTTGCTAGTTGCTACTTATAAGTCCCCAAGACCACTAATATCCCTTCATGAGTCCTCAAAATACCGCCTGATAAGACACTATAACTAGCTCCCACCGGCCCAGTGGCCCCCCTACCTTTAAGAAAGAAAAGGTAAGGACACAAGCTAAAAGATCACAAACCAAACAGACTACACCTATCACAGGCCGTCCAGTAAGTTGAAAAGGTCTTCAGCATATGTAGAGGTAGGCAGAAGTTAAGGTGTGGAAAATCTCATCCCCAATCTTGGTCCATCTTAACATCATTTAATCACCCTCTTGTCAAAGGGCAATGGAAACGCTGCACAGAAGTCTCTATCTACAGTTTCTTCACGTTTTGAATCCACACTTGGTCCTTCCTACCATTATTATACAACTCTAATAAGTGATAAACCTATGCTTAGTCTAAATCACCTTTTGAGCATTGCCCTCTTACCCATGCACAAAGGACTCTGTTGTGGCCCACTAGGTCAATTCTTTGCTAAACACTTCAAACATCACTCCAAAAAAGATTTCTATACACTCACTGTGAAAAGGAAGCAGGAAACTGCAGAGAACAGCCTTCAAGATGTAGCTCCATTGTTAATTGCCTTGGCTGTAAGGTCCTTGTTACAAGCATATCCAAATCCAAGAGTTCACAAAAACCTCTTACCTTGGGAAAAAGATAGTTTCACAATTAAAGCCCTACCTTGAAATAGGCGTGACAAGATCAGCTATTGTACATAATATCAGAGTTCATATTATAACACACGAAGCAGAGTTCATATTTCAAATGAGAATCAAAGTCCATAATATCATCAATAGCAGATTAATAACAACTAGACACTGCTTGAGAGAACTTAAGACACACTGAAAATAACAGTTTTATATTCCGCATTAAAATTAATAGAACCTTTTGAGAATCAAAGTCCATAATATCATCAATAGCAGATTAAAAACAACTAGACAGTGCTTGAGAGAACTTAACACATTGAAAATAGTTTTATATTCCGTATTAAAATTTAAAGAACTTTTTGAAAAACACACAGTTATATTGCAACAGATACATCCTTAGTTACCGGAGGATAAAGCAACAGATAGGTACCAAAGTATAGGCTAGTTGATAGGAACCAAGAGGTTGCGAATATTGCGACAAAAGAAACAATGGGGAGGGCAGAGAAATGAAAGCTGATATAGAGTAGTAAATAAGAGGAAGGGGAAAAAAATAACTAGCCTACATGTAGGAGCTAAAATTCTCTAGTGAAAGTGGGACACATAAAGAAAAAGGGGCAAACCCGAGAAATGAGAGAAATGTAAGCCCTTCATTCAACAGGTGTTGAGCATTTTGTTAAACATTCACTAGCAACCATAGACAAACCACATGTTCAACTTCACCACTAACTCTCTACTTCCCTTGGAACAACTGAAACAGCCCATGTACATAGCTATACTGCAGGTTCTCTCTTGAATTCTGTACTTAAAAAAAAGCCACTAGTAAGTCCATTTCTATCTGTCTCCAGACAAAGCCAATACACATATCCTTCATGGTTTAATTTCTACTGCACCCTCACAAGAATGATTCGATCAGACCAGTTTCAAAAGTAAAGCATCTCCTGATAGCACAGGTCCCTTTCCTTTATCAACTTTCCTATCAATGCTGATGCAGTGGAGTACTGCTTGGAAGCTCATACATAAGGCAATAATTTTTGCCCCATGAATTTTATCCATACCAAGAGGAAGAGTATAGCACACACAGGCTTCATAACATCAAATACCAGTCCACCAAGAGACGATTAAGAGAACAAGCTAATAAGAACCATCCTAATGCGGTTAGAACATTATTTTCACAATGATCATTTTGTTAATTGACTAATCACTCAATACTTTTGAGTTTTGACAAATCCCATGATAAACACAAAAATCAACTTGAGCTCCTATGTATATAACCCTAACCTAGCCACTAGCCCTAACCAACATTTATAATCCAACACATCACTTTGCTTAACCAATTACACCATACCTAAAGAGCCAGAGAGAGCAATCAAAGCATCCTTGTACTCTTAAAACACAACCATTCTCCACAGCCAACAAAAAAATCATTATCCAACATACATTTTAATAGGGGCAGTGCTACAGCATATGATCCATCAATCAATTCTTATAACATGTGAAAGACTGAAACTTGGTAATACATTCAAGAGTATTTAGTCATAAAAACAGGAATTTTATGGTTAACATTACCATTTACGGAATGTAGACGCGTCTATATTCGTAAACAAGTCAAGTAGAACTATGTACAATATACACTTAATTATTCCACAAAGACCTTCAAACTATTTAATAAAACATAATCAAAGCAATAGAACCACAATAACCAGCTGATTAAACACGGCCATGAACAACAAGCAAGCTTACCCCCCAAACTGTATAGAGTCATCATGCCATAACTATCCCTGCACACTAATATTCACCACGGTAATCACTAAAATCATCTTTTGGCAGATAATTCTCATCAACCCTCTCAGCAATCTTCTCTTGTTCATACTTAAACCCTTCATCCAATGCCATCCCACCAAGCGCCCCAGCAACCGCACCAACAGCTAACCCTGTACCGGGCCCGAAACCTCCACTTGTCCTCGTCCTCTGCTCATAAGGACTGTAATCAACCGGAGCAGACGGTGCCCCATAAGACCTGACCCCACTTTGAGGGAAGTACCCTGAGTAGTATCCCATAGAGTACGGAAACGCCGTAGGAGGCGGCGGTGGAGCAGGGGATGCTGACCTGGAGCCACTGTACGGATAAGGAGGGGCAGAAGAGTAATAATACCCAGGATGAGGGGTAGTTTGGTAATCATACTCCAACCCACTATGAGGTTGAGGTTGCTGAGGTAAAGCTTGCTCCTTTATCGCGAGCTTCAATCGGATCTTCCCATCGGGGCGGCCGGAAGGTCGGAGAACGTTGTAAGTCCGAATGATATTCGGGTTATCGGGTTCGGATAGGGTAGAAAGACGAACCTGAAGAGACCCCACAAAAGGTTTAGGGGTTTCCGACGCTTTTGAATGGAAGATTTCAAGAGAGAGAAAAGCGTCGGAAAGAGGGGAAGTAATGGGTAAGAGAAATCGCTGGTTCCAAACGGGTTTAGTATTACCGGAATCATCCGATTTGGTGGTGAGTTTGTTATCCGGGTCGACCCAGAAAATGGCGTAGGGTTTGAGATCGCCGTTTTTCCAGTTGACGTTTTTGAGGTGTTTGCCGGAGATAATGGTGATTTCGAGGTTTAATCGGACTGCCGGAGGTGGTTGTTGCGGCGGCGGAGGTGGTTGGGAGGGTCGTGACATCGCCATTCAAAGAGGGGTTTTTGGAGGAGAGAGAAAGTGACGTGGGATGGGGTCAAGGGTGGTGTTTGGAGTGTTTGTTTTTGGATAAAGGGGAAGATTTTTTAGGGGAAGTTGACGATCGTGCCCCTGTTATTTTGGATGTTGATCGATACTTTATCTTTTGATCGACGGTTATTAGTAATTGCTTCTCATGGGTTGCTATTTACTGAAGTACTGAATTAGGTTTGAACACATGGCTAAATGCCAAGCCCTAGGCTAATTTTGCTTAGCGTCTGAAATTGAGCATAAGTTGATGTGTGGTTTTCTTTAGGTTACCTTGCCCGGAAGTCCTAATAGGTCGATTAGACTCCGACTAATCTGAATTTTTGAGACAAAAGACTTGAGTTTGTACTCTAAATAGTAATTAGAGTACGATATGTTTTAAGTTGAAATTAATCAGCAATCAAGTTTGAGAAGATAACGATAAGTTGTAGTGACCGACCTACTAAGCACCAGAAGCCAATAAATGCTTCAAACCAACCACGGCAACCAAGCCACCATCTACAGCTCTACTACCAGAGTTTCCTTTTGGGAATAAATTGGGATCCAATTACCAATATAGTATTGAAGTATTATCCAGTAGGGGTATTAGGCATTACAACTACTAATAGTATAAATCATGAGTAGAGACTAAAGCACAACACATGCAGACAGTTTAGTGCCATAATTAACAGCAAGCAGCATATACATTTGCATTTTTCAAATCTTTAATATAAGGGAGCAAGAAAGCAATTTGTCCCAGCAAAAGCTTACCCATATGCCAATTCTTGTCAAGCTATTTGTATTTTGTAGGTATTGATGTTTGAACCAGATCTTTGCAGCAAAGAAAACGCCACACACATACAGGAACTCCTACTTCTAACAGGCCTTAACCAAAGTGAACCTGCAACAAAGTAGGCACGAAACATGTTACTAGCAAAAAAATACATTCATAGAAGAAAAGTAGAGTGAGCCTGCAAATATGACATGAGTAATAAGCATGGGTTTAGGGGAAGCTCCCAAGTCCCAAACAAGCATGACCACGTATAGTTGTATCACAAAATTTCATACTGTCATAACAATTGTTATTATACAATCAAGGCAACAGCTAACATTTCAGCATTTTCTTTCAACGTAGTCAAAAAGTTATTGAACTCCAAACAAGGAAAATTGTGGTAATGTGCAGGAATGATTTCATGAGCACTATGGCTTCGAAGTGTTCAAACTTAGAATTGAAATAGAATGATGAATAAAGCAAGGTAAGTATGAGAGAGATGTCTATACATCCATTGTTGTTGTATACTTGTATTTTATGCTGCAATACTCTTTGCATGAGAGAAGAGATACACCAATTTAACAAGAGTTACCTTCCCTGTACTGGACACCAACTCTTCCAACTTTTTGATAATATGTGGAATACTCTGGGTGGCGGCATGATTTGCACTTTCCTTGTCAAATTTAGTTCGTCCATTTTCCAGCATAGCTATCAAACTCAAATCTGAAGACAAAGTACAATCAGTGCTTGAATACTCAGACAACATTCATAGGATTTTTTTTTTAACCAAACAGCCATCTCTCTCTTTGTTCTAGTTAACAATTATTGACTCAAATTCCCAAAGCTACCATTCTCAAAAATGAGTTTACACTCAAGAATTTACAAGGTTTGTAGTTGTGAGGTGTATGTTGGTATTTCTAATCGTTCTGCATAAACTGCAGACCCAAAATCAGCTGTGTATAAGAGTTTACTCTAGCCGAATGTGCTGAAACTCTTACTCTAGCAGAGTTCACTCTATCATGGCATGTGGTACTCTCAAGAGGATTTTTTGCAATGAATTATACGCAAATTTGATCATATAATCACTCGGTCATTTTCAGATAGATACAGATGCAGGCTTCAGCTGTCTATACAATTCATCAAGCAAAATACATATCTCATTGGATGCAGGGTGAGATTTATCAGCAGCAACAAACTGATGCAATTCATTTTCCAGTTCAATCCAACTAGATCCAGGAAAACTTTTCTCTATCCCTTGTTCCCTCATAATAGCCCTGATTTTTTTAACCTCACTCCACCTACTTGCTTCAGCATACATGCTAAGTAGCAGGCTATAGTAACCACAGTTATCAGGCTCCAACTCCATTAGCTTACTGACGGCTAGTTCAGCAATCTCTAAGTTCTGACATAGCTTAGAGCCACTTAATAGAGCACCCCAGATAACTGAATTTGGTTCAATTTTCATACTTTTAATCAGTTCTAATGCATCTTCGAGCAACTTAGCTTTGCATAGTAGATCAACCATACAGCCATAATGCTTTAGCTCTGGACAAATTTGAAAATCATTAATCATGCTTTGGAATATCTCACGACCTTCTTCGACTAGCCCTGCATGAGTGCATGCACTAAGAACACTAATAAAAGTTACCCCATTAGGTTTAACAATCTCCTCTAACATTTTATCAAACATAGCAATCGCTAATTTTCCATACCCATGAGCCGCAAGCCCTTCAATGATAGAATTCCAACAATAGAGGTTTTTCTCCCTTAAGTTGAAAAAGATCACAAGCGATCTTTCTAATTTCCCACACTTGGCATACATGTCTACCAACGCAGACCCAATATAAACATCGAGTAAAAACCCCTCTCGTACAATATAGAAATGAATCTTCCTTCCTAAATCAAGAGCTCCTAGATGTGCACAGCATGAAACTACTGTTGCTAATGTCCTCTTATCAGGGCAGATCCCATTCTTCAGCATCTCATCATAGGCAGCCAACGCCTTTTTGTACTCTTTGTTCTGAGTATAACACGCGATCATAGTAGTCCACGAAACCAAATCCTTTTCAGACATCTGATCAAACAACAACTCCGCAGCCTCAACATCCCCTAGCCTCGCGTACCCATCAATCATAGTATTCCAGGCAGTAGCATTCCTCTGAGGCATCCCATCAAACAAGTTCCTCGCAGAAGCCATATCTCCACCCCGAGCATGAACCGAGACAATAGTGCTCCACGCAAAAGTATCTCTCTCAGGCATTTCATCGAACACCTTCCGTGCTTCAACAAGCCTACCAAGTTTCCCATAAAAATCAACCAAAGCAGTCAACACAAAGACATGAGCATCAAACCCCAATTTCCAAGCATGACAATGAACACATTCCCCAGTTTTCAAATCAAACGCTTGACCACAAGCCTTAATTAATGGCGATAAAGTATAACTAGTTGGGTAAATTGAAGTTCTCAACATTTTCAAGTATAATTTCAAAGCTTGAATTGGTCTTCCCCAATCAATTACACCTCTAATCAATGAATTATACACAAAAACATTAGGAGATTTCATCTGGGTAACAGCTAAATTAGCATAATCTATCTGATTAAGGGAAGAACAAACGCTGATAAATTGGGTCATTACATAACAATCTTTAATATTATCTGATTTGATCATTGAGGCTTGAAGGGATTGTAGATCTGGGAAATTAGAGCAGTTCTTAAGATGGCTTACTAAAGTTTCGGTGTGTATAAATTTGATAGTTTGTGCAAATTTAGACGGAAAGAATTGGTTCAGGTAAGCTATGTCTTTCCGGCAGACTATTAGCGCCATGAAGTACGCGGATTTTTTCGAATTAGGGAAAAGGCGGAAACTAAATTATCCCCATTATCTCCAACAAGAGCTTGGCCAAAATCATTAAACTAAGACCGTGTTTACATTTATCGAAGTAAATTAGGAGTTAAAAGAACTTAAGTGAAATGAAGTGAAACTAAGTTGGAGTGAATAGGCCCTAATCTCAAATAAGTTTCTTTCAAAAAACTTCATTGGTTTGTTCAAAATAATTGCATCATTAGTACATTATACTTTTTTTTTTTTAAAGGAAGTACATTATACTGGTAGCAAATAATTAAGGGAATATTATAGGGTAAATAGAATATATAATTTCTAAAAAAAAAAAGAATCACGCGAAGTAATAACTTGAACTACATTAACTAACATTAAAAAAAAAAGTGAGAAACTTTGGGTCAATAGGTTATGTTAAATGGAGAAAACTTATAAGAATTTATATTTTAGAATATATTATAATATTTTTATCAAATTACTATTTTTTCATGTATGGGATACACTAGTCATAAAAATCATTCGTGGAGCAATAACAAAGCAAAAATTGTGGGAAAACTCAATCTTGAAGGAAGTGATGAATAAGAATGCATTTCATGCTTTCAAGAAAAGGCTCAAAGTATACAACCAAGAACTACTCTAATTTTCATTTACCTTGTTATCACTTATATGGTGTGTCGTATGTTTAATTCACCTGATTTTGACTTAATTAAACTAAATTCGTAACTAGTTTGATTGGATTTTGAAGTGTGTAGCATCTATTAACCTATATCAGGGTATATACAAACTTAACTTTCTCGAACTTCTGTTATACATTTAGATTTACTTAATTCATTTAGGAATAGTTAATTATCAAACATTTTGATCAACGTTAATAAGTTCAAATAATATCAGTGTTGAGAAAATTAAATTCAATACTATGCAATTCAAGTTTAATTTATAACTTGGGCTACTTAATACATTCTCTTGATTCATTCATGCAAGTTGCTTCTTCATAGTTTAAATTGCATTTGCATCTTCATACAAGTAGCATTTTAAGTTTTTACGCAATCCACCATCGTAAACTCGACGTGTCACCAGCAGGAAACCATCTTGAATTAAACAAACAAACGTTTTTGGAAGAGTTATATATCTAAACATACACAAAATTACATACAAGTATATAATCCAATTACCATTTTTACAATCCATGAAAAAAATACTTCTAGGTTTGAGTCAATCAATATAAAGGGCTTATACGAGGAAATATAGTTTTAATTAATAATTAAAATACATCTTAAGTACCCAAAAATGCTTCAAGTTTTATCTAAACAACTACAGATTACAGAGTAGTTTTTAGGTTGAAGCGATTTACATTATATCCATAATAAAAATCCTTATTACAGATGTTGTTTCGGATGAAAACAATGGGACCTTGTCGAAGGTCCGATGAAGTGGAGAAGACTAGATTCGATCCAAGTAATGTTGGGCCGAAGGTTTCCTGCACAGTAAACACACGTAAACTAGCCTCGGGGGTGTTGCCGAGGAAGGCCCCTCCGATGCTAAAGTCAGTACAGTGTGTAGAAAGAGAACACTATGCAAGAGAATTAATTGCTTGAGGCTTTTTTCTTAAATGAATGTACAAATGTAATATTGATGGCTTTTATACCTCTGCATACATGGAGAAGTTGGGCCTTAGCCCAATTGGCTTGCCTTGAGGACTGATCTTTGACTTTAGCACAATTGGAGAGATGAACCTTGACCTTGGGCTTTTAATTGGATCATTTAATGCCTAGGCCCAATTGGACTAAATTGGACCCAAACAACTTGCCCCCCAGACCCGATTTGGAAGGATGACGGGTCGGGTTTGATTTAATCACAAAAGGAGGGAAGTGAATGATTTAATTAATCCAAAAATTTGAATTTAAACCGTAATTAAGCCGTAATTAATGAGATAACAACAGTTAAGGCGGATAATTGTGGAAGTTGGACGGATAATGGGCAGTTTAATCGCAAGGTCGTGTGTTTAACGGTTACTTAGTGGGGTATTTAAGAGAAATTGAAACGCGGACTCCCCGTATTCCCATTTCTGGAGATATAATTAGAGGCGCGTCATCTCTCCTCACTTATTCACCAACACAAACCCAGAATTCTCGAGAGAACCCAAGAACCCGCATCAAAACTTCGCAAATTCCCCGAGCATTAAGCTTAGAAACTGAGACTCGCCACTACCAATTCGTAAATCGGCAACTTTCGCTTCAGATTAAGGTAAATTCCTTTGATTTTAGTTTATTTTTCTTCGAATTTGAACTCCTTCCCTTTTTTTTCGACTTTTTTCTTCGAAATTATCAATGGCGAGAGGAGTTAGGGGTAGAGCCCGTGCTCCAAGAAGAGCAAGGCCAATTCCCGATCCCAGGAACAGGATTGGGACCTGGAATGGACAAAGAGCAGAGTCTGACCCTGCTGAAGGGATTAGGGCGACTCCAATTTCCTCGGCTCCTCCTCAGAGAACGGAGGGGCCGAGCGCTTCTGGGCGGGACGATGAAGTTCCCGCTGTCCTTTGGGATATCCTACCCGGGTTTTCAGAGTGGGAGGATGCCGAAGTAGCTTCGGCCATGATAAAGAACCGCCTCTACTCATGGTGGGTGGAGAATGCCGAACAGTATCGGTTTGCCGAACAAATTGAGTTGCATTACGGCATCCTTGAAGCTGATGGGTATTGGTGCCGAATGCCCGTGGCATCCGATAGAATCCATCGTCCACCCCCGGGGTATGTGGGGGTGTACACTAGACAACTTCAGTATGGGCTGAGGTTCCCTTTGGACGTATTCGTCCGAGACTTGCTGATCCATTACAATATTTCCCTATGTCAGCTAACTCCTACTAGCATCCGAAGGGTGATGACATACTTATGGGTCTGCAAGTTCTTCAGGTATGTGCCGAACCTGCACTGCTTCAAAAAGCTTCATCGGCTAGTGCCAAATATTCAAAGTGGGCACGGAAGTCATGGTTCTGGGTGGTACCGGATTGAGTCTCGGCCCCAGTACCTAACCATGTGGCCGAACGACTCTTCAGACAAGGACTGGAGAGGTCAATGGATTTGGGTTAGGGCACCCACGGACCCGGGCCACCCTTGCGTCTTCAACGCTCCCAAGTATCTTGCTGAGCCTGATCCCGACATGGGAAGTTTAGGTCCCCCGAAGATAACGGCCCAGATCCGAACCTTAATCAACAGAACATCTTCGGCAAGCTGCCGAACCGGGGGGGGGGGGGGGGCAGTGGTTGAATGCAGCATATCCCGGAGACTTGGCTCCCCGATACGCATTATGTCTTCCAAGAGAACATGTTGGCAGCTGTCGGCCTCAGCCGAAAGTTTAAGGATGGTAAGCTTCTTCGGCTGGGGCCGAGGCCTTTTATTTATCTCTTTTCCTCCGTTTTCACTTCGCTCTTTTATGCTGTGCCAACCTAACTGAACTGACCTTTTCCCTCTTCTTTTTCAGAGCGGGACGAGACCAACGTCGGCATTAACTACACTCGTCTTGGCGTCAACCGAGAACGAGTTGTAACTGATCGGGCCCCCTCTATCACTGAACCGAGGCATAGGGAAGTTCATCTAGACTCTTCCCATTTACAAATTGAGGGTGTTGCTCTGTATCAGAGGCAGAAGCCTTGGTGGAAGAAGAGAGATCCCTGGCTTCAGCTGCTAGACGAAGAAGCTGAAGCTGCCCGTACGGCCGAAGAGGTTGCACGGGTTATCGAAGCTTGTGAAGGAGGAGAAGGGTCCTCCAGGGCTGCTGAAGAAGAAGCTACAGCTAGGGCAGCTGAAGAAGACGAGGCTTTGCTGAAGACCTCGGTGAGCTTTTAGACTTAGTTTTGTCTGTTTCTGTTTTTTTTTTTTACTCACATTCTTCCTCCCCCCTGCCTTTTACAGTCCGAAGAGAGTAATAGACATAGAGAAGGGAAAGCCCCTGCTCGTCCCGAAGACCAGATACAAGAAGAGTCTTCAGACTCAGACATGGACGAGTAGCCGCTTCAGAAAAGGCGACGAAGAATGGCCATCATCGGCCCGCATGACTTTCAGCGGAGGCCGATGACCATCGGCGTCGAAATAAGGGAACCCGAGGAAGGCAATGGATCGCAGAGGGTTCCCCGGCCACCACCTCAATCACCTCCAAAGACCCCTCCGCCACCTCCCGAGATGGAGGTGGATCAGAAAACTCCCGAACCTAAGGGAGGGGTCCAAGAAGAAGTTCAAGAGAGTGCTGCTGAGCACAAGAATGAGGATGCCGTGGTGCCCAGTGCTGAGGGTTTCACGGCAGACATTGCAAGAGAGGTTGAGGCCTTCGTCCTCACCCCTGAAGAAGAAGAGGTCATAATAATTGACTCTTCTGAGAAGAAGGATGCTGAGCCATCCAAAGTTAAAGGAGCTCCATCGTCATCCTTTCCTTCCTTCCAGACTCTGCAATCTGGAGAAATGGGTTTCTCGGCCCCCCGAATTCCAATCCCAGGTCACATCTGGGACCTCATATGGGGTCAGAACCGAGAAGGTGTTGCAGCCTACTTCGGCGATTTTGCTGGCATGTTCGAAGTAGATAGGGCAAGAATCTGGTCGCTGAAGGCCACTGTTGGGATGGGCAAATCCAGCAGATCAGTTCCTGACCCAGCCAGGCCTAACCAACTGCTGATGATGCAGGTGATTTTCCTCGCCTTTATCTCCTTTAAAATTCAGCTCTTTACTTATCATTACTATTATTATTTTTTATTTTAACTTGTGCTCCTGCTTTCAATTCGTGCACAATCAGACTCTCACTGTAGAGCTGATAGATACCCTACAAGATAGGGTAGACGCTGCCGAGCACGACAAAAAGGTAGCCGAAGAGGAGTTAAAGCTTGCTAAGCTGAAGCAAGCAGCAGCTGAAGAGAAGCAGCAGAAGGGTGAAGAATATGAGAAAAAAGCTGCTGGAGCCTTCAAAACCTTCTGCGATGCTATGGAGAAGGAAGTTTTTCCCCCACTGATGGAAGGGGAAAAATTCCTCCAAGAGCACATGGGAGTGGACATCTCCAAATTCAAGGCTACCATTGAGAGCCGAATCCAGGAAGGAGCTGCTGCACAAGCTGAAGTGCAGCAACGGCTAGAAGCTCTTGAAGCCAGCAGAATGGCTGCTGAAGAGATGCTCCAAGCCAGGGATGTCCAACTCTCAGAGGCTGTTGCTGCTGCTGAAGCTTAGAGAGCTAAGCTCCTAGAAGCTGAGGATCAGCTGATGGCCAAAAAGGAAGAAGTGGCCCAGGCTCAGACAAAGGCCTCCCAAGTTCAGCAGGAGCTGAATGAGCTGAAAGGTTCCTCCTCCAAGCTCGCCGATGAGCTGAAGAAATCCAAGGAAGACTTGGAGGATACAAAGAAGAAGTTGGATGATGCTGAGGCTCTCCTCAAAGTCCGTGTCTATACCCAGGAAGAATATGAGATGGGTTTCAGAAACGGGTTCAGAGTGTGCCGAAGAGTCTGCCTTCATGCTGAGCCGAAGTTGGACTGGTCCAAATGTGCTGAATGGGTCCAGGATCCCGAAGACCCTCATATGAAGTATGCAACTCCAGTCGAAACTGAAATCCTTAAGGCTGAGGAAGCCGAAGAAGAAGCTGAGAGAATGGAGTTGGAGGCTGAACAGAGGGAAAGGGAGGCTCGGCAGAGTGCAAAGCCTGCTTCTTCTGCTGCTGGGGCTGAGACCACCATGGGGCCCAACAATGCTGACCAGTCTGATCCTCGGGCTGAAGCATAGGAACTCGGGCAGTCGTCTTCAGAATTTTGCGGTTCATCATGCGCTCAACTTTAGACTTGCCGCTTTCTGAATTTTTGCCTTGTTTGTTTTTTGCTTCAGCTTGCCTTGTCGTACAAAACAATTTATTTTTTTGCTTCTGTACGTATTTCGGCAGCTGTTATTTTCCGCTTGTGGGCAGCTGCCGATATAGTTTCTTAACTTATTTGAACTTGTAGCACAATTTCTGAGCATAAATTATCAATTTGATGTTCTTTTCTTCAGCTGCTTAGTTTTTGAGTGCTTTACTGTTTCTTCAATTCTGCTGAACATAAACTTGCACTGGTAGTGCTTCTTGCCCCACCCCAGAAATTGAAGTACGGCTTCAGCTAAATAAACAATTTCTTTTTTTCTTAAAAATGGGTATTCGAAACACAGGGCCAACTCAAGGCAATGCTTCGTATAATGGCTTTCTGGGATACAAGGCTCAGTTAAGGCAATATCCCATAATTGTCCATGGACTCATGCCTTTGGAGAACAAATCTTACTGAAGCTTGACTTCAGTTGAAAGACTAGAGTTCTTTAAAAAGACGAGTTTGCCAGCAATCAGAAACCCAGTTACCCGAAGGCGAAGGTTTCAGACGAGGCTGAATAAATAATTTCCAACAGTTGTTGTTATCCTTGATTTTCTGTCTATCATTGAAAAATGGATATCCGAAACACAAGGCGAACTGAAGGCAATGTTTCAGATAATGGCTTTCTGGGATACAAGGCTCAGTTAAGGCAATATCCCAGAATTGTCCATGGACTCATGTCTTTGGAGAACAAGTCTTACTGAAGCTTGACTTCAGCTGAAAGACTAGGGTTCTTTAAAAAGACGAGTTTTGTCAGCAATCTGAAACCCAGTTACCCGAAGGTGAAGGTTTCAGACGAGGCTGAATAAAAAACCCTTAAAGAGTAGATAGAACCGAGAAAACTTTGAAAGGATAAAAAGTTGCGAGTATTTATATAAATGGCGGCTCCAAGCCTTTCATTAATTCAAAATGTACTTACAAAGATTGTTCTGCCCCGAAGGGTTTACACATGATATTTTTTCAGTATATCAGCGTTCCAGTGATTTTTCAACTCAGTTCCATCCAACTGCCGAAGTCGGTATGTCCCTGGCTGAAGCTCATCACAGATTTCATAAGGCCCTTCCCATGCAGCTGAGAGTTTCCCATGGATTCGGCCTTTTTGAACTGCAGCAGCATTCCGAAGGACAAGGTCTCCAATTTTAAGAGGCCTTGCATGGACCCTTCGGTTATAAAATTTGCTGATTCTCTGCTTATAAGCGGCCATTCTGTCTCGGGCTGAGTCTCTTACTTCGTCGAGGAAATCGAGAGATTCCCTCATCAGTCGCTCATTCTCAGCCGAGAAGTGGTGCACTCGTAGGCTCTCAGAGCCAATTTCCACTGGAAGAACGGCTTCGGCACCATACACCAGTTCAAAAGGTGAATGGCCCGTTGCCTCTTTTTCAGTTGTCCGAAGGGACCAAAGGGTTCCAGGGAGCTCCTCCAGCCACTTGGACTTTTGATCTTCCACCCTCTTCTTGAGGGCATTTAGGATCTGTTTATTTGCAGCTTCGGCTTGTCCGTTACTTTGCGGGTGGCATACCGCTGAATATGCCAGTTTGATGCCGAACTGATTTGTATACCGTTTCAGTGGTAAGTTATCAAATTGCCTCCCATGATCGAAGACAAATACTCTCGGGATGCCAAAACGAGTGATGATATTCTGCCAGATAAATTTTCTGACAGTTTGCTCTGTAATGTTCGAGGCTGCTTCGGCCTCGATCCATTTACTGAAGTAGTCAACACCAACTATCAGCCATTTTTTCTGGTACACAGCCTCTGGAAATGGTCCTAGTATATCCAGTCCCCATTGGGCAAACGGGAGTGGATTAAGGATCGGCTGAAGATCCCTTGCTGGCTGGTGGATAACTGGAGCGTATTTTTGACATTTTTCGCATTTCCGGACCAGCTCCTTAGCATCTGCGATCATGGTGGGCCAGTAATATCCAGCCCTCAATGCCTTGTGGGCTAAGGTCCTTCCCCCAATGTGGTTCCCACAGATGCCGAGGTGAATCTCCCGTAGGATATAATCTGCATCTGTTGGTCCCACGCATTTCAGCAATGGGGTTGAAGAGGACTTTTTCAGAAGTTCCCCCCTGAAGACAATGAACCTTGAGCTGGTTCTCTTCATCTTGGAGGCCAAAGCTTTATCTTCGAGAGTTTCTCCCCGAAGCTTGAAAGCTAGGATGGGGTCCATCCAACTAGGCTCTGGGTCAGCGCAGCACACTTCAGGTGCTTCGTCGACACTTCTCTCTCAACGCACTTCTACATATACAGATCTGTTCAGCTCGGTAAGAGTTGAACTGGCAAGTTTTGAGAGTGCATCGGCTTGAGTATTCTGACCCCTTGGGATCAGCTGAACCTCAAAAGTTTTCAGCTCTGCAATGACTGACTTGGTCTTGGCAAGATAAGCTATCATGGCGGGCTCTTTGGCCTCGTAGCTGCCGCTAATCTGATATGCAACTAGCTGAGAGTCTGTTTTCAGGCAGACATGATCGGCTTCCAGGGAGACGCACAATTCTAGGCCGGCGATTGCTGCCTCATATTCGGCTTCGTTGTTCGAGGCCTTAAAAGAAAACTTTAGTGCATACTCGAAGGATTTGCCTTCGGGAGAAGTTATCACTACTCCTGCCCCCGAACCGTTTTCGGTGGAAGATCCATCCGTAAACACGGTCCAGAATTTCTTTTCATTGTCTAGCGCTTCTTGGTATGAGCATTCGGCCAAGAAATCCGCTAGAGCTTGAGCCTTAATGGAAGCCCTCGGACGGTAGCTGATGCTGAATTCGGTGAGCTCAAAAGCCCACTTGGCTAGCCTACCAGATTTTTCAACCTTGCCGAGAACTTTTTCCAACGGCTGATCAGTTAAGACCACTATCTGATGGCAATCAAAATAGGGCCTCAGCTTCCGAGCAGCTACTACTACCGCGAAAGCGACTTTCTCGAGTAGAGGGTAGCGAGTCTCGGCATCCGTCAGTGTATGACTGACAAAGTAGATCAGTTGCTGACTTTTACTTTCTTCCTTCAGCAGTACTGCACTGATGGTGGCTGGGCTAACGACCACATACAGGTACAAAGTTTCTCCTTCTGCTGGGCTAGCCAGCGTTGGGAGTTAAGCCAGATGCTCCCGAAGCTGTTTAAAGGCGTCTTTTTGCTCTTCCTCCCAAACGAGCTCTTTTGTTTTCGGGAGTTTCAGGGCTTTGAAGAAAGGTAACCCCTTATCCGAAGCTCTGGAAATGAACCTCGAGAGGGCTTCCATTCTTCCGGTGAGCCGTTGAACATCCCGCTTTGTTTTCGGCTCAGGAAGGTCGAGCGCTGCTTTGACTTTGGAGGGATTGGCATCAATCCCCCTTTTGCTGACTATGAACCCAAGGAATTTCCCTGACTTCACGCCGAAGACACACTTCTTCGGATTCAGCTTCATTTGATGCTTTCTTAAGGTGGCGAAAGTTTCAGCCAGGTCCTTAACATGGTCCTCAGGTTTTTTGCTTTTGACGATCGAATCGTCGACATAGACTTCCATGTTTCGGCCCTTTTGATCGGCAAAAACTTGATCCACCAGCCTTTGATAGGTTGCCCCCGCATTTTTCAATCCGAAGGGCATCATTTTGTAATTGAACACCCCAGCGTTTGTGACGAATGCTGTCTTTGCTCGATCGTCGGGGTGCATGAATATCTGATGATACCCCGAGAATGCGTCCATGAAACTAAGCAAGGCATGGCCACTTGTCGAATCGACTAGCTGATCGATCCTCGGCAAGGGATAGAAATCCTTCGGACAAGCCTTATTTAGGTCCGTGAAGTCAACGCACATCCTCCAGGTACCATTGGCCTTCTGAACCATCACCACATTTGCCAGCCATTCTGGATATTGGCAAGGTTCGATGAAGCCTGCCTCCAGCAATTTTTTGACCTCGGCTGCGATGTCTCGGTTCTTATTAGCGGAGTAATTCCGCTTCTTTTGCTTAATTGGTCGACACGTTGGGTCAACATTAAGCTTATGGGAGATGAGGTCTGGACTTATCCCGGGCATATCAGCTGCCGAGAAAGCAAACACATCTTTGTTGTCCCGAAGGAGCTGAATAAGTTCACAACGGGTGTTCGGATCAAGGTCCATCCCGATTGTTACACATTTCTCAACGTCTCCTTCGGCCAACTCAACTGTTTCAGTCTGTTGGTCCATGTCCATTGCTGATGGACTGGACTCTTCATAATCTGGCCTGCTGCCTATGTCTGCAGGTGTCCCAGTCTTTTTGTTCTTCGGCTGGCTCTCTGAGTCTTGCTGTTCAGCTGAAGAGCTAGCCTTTTCCCTTTCGGACCCTTTACCTCTGGGTACAGATCCTTGGGCCGAAGCACTTAGGCCTTTCGGCTTTTTTGTGCTTGGCTCTCTTTCTTTTTCTTTCTCCTCCTCATCCTTGTCGTCATCTGGGCGACTACTGGATGGCTTGAGGTAGTTGCACCTTCGGGCGTCCTTTTGGTTGCCATGTATCCTTTCGGGGAAGCTAGCGTCTGAGACGTAAATCATCAGCTGATGATAAGTTGAGACGACCCCTTGGATCTCATGAATTATGGGTCTCCCCAAAATCACGTTGTACACTGAAGGAGCGCCAATGACCAAAAATTCAATCATGACGTTCCTGGCTGCCTCATCGCAGCCGATGGTGATAGGAAGTGTCACCTTCCCATCTGGGTAAGTTGAAGCCCCGTTGAACCCGGATACCGGGTAGGGTACCGGCGTAAGGTGCTTGTGCTTCAGCTTGACTTGATTGTAGGCCTTTCGGAACAGAATGTTTGCTCCGCTGCCACCGTCAACAAGGACCTTACTGACGTCGTGGTTGGCCACCGTGGCGATGATCACCAACGGATCCTCGTGAGGGAACGTTATCCCCCGGCAGTCGGCGGCTGTGAACGTCATGTTCGGCACCGGTGATTGGGGAGACTGAATGTCAGCGTTGTTCACCTGGTGAGTCAAAGCCCTAAGGTGTCGTTTGTGCTCCCTCCGAGAGCATATTCCTCCCGAGATAACATTGATCGGAGAGAATTTCCCCTCCGGCTTTTTACTGTTCTTCCGGGAGAAGTCGAGGTCTTGCCGAGAGTCCTTTGCTGACTTCTCGGACTCTTTTTTCTCGCGGTGATCCGCGATGTATTTTTTCAAGTATCCCTTCCGGACCATGTCCTCTATCTGGTCCTTCAGTTGGATACACTCCTCAGTGTTGTGTCCCGGAGATTCGTGGAACTCGCACCACTGATTTTTATTTTTTCGCTGATACCACTCTGGGAGTGGTCTCGG
Source organism: Chenopodium quinoa (assembly GCF_001683475.1). Taxonomy (NCBI): domain Eukaryota; kingdom Viridiplantae; phylum Streptophyta; class Magnoliopsida; order Caryophyllales; family Amaranthaceae; genus Chenopodium; species Chenopodium quinoa. The sequence goes on along the minus strand of NW_018743199.1, from coordinate 1,696,390 downwards.
CTTTCGGTAACTCTGCTCCTCCTTCGTCACGCTGTAAATTTTGGCGCGTGGAAGAGAGAGCGGAGTGTAGGACTCGTATCTGCCTGTGTATGAGGCAGATTTTTCCTTCTTTGGGTCGTTGGCCGAAGATTGCTCCGAGGCCTTTGACTTTCCCTTTGCCTTATGGCCTTGGCCTTCAGACAAGGGTATTTGTCTTTGTTTCCCTCCCCCGAATTGAGGTTGGGTTTTCGCTTTGTTCCATTCTTCGGCTCGGATGAACTTATCCGAGGCATTCAGAGCTTCCTCCAAGGTCTGCGGGGTATGCATGACCATGAAGTCTAGGAACTTCCCGGGCTGAAGGCCATTCTGCATTGCAAAAACGGCTAGCCCCTGGTCCAGCTGAGAGACGTTGGATGACTCGTTGCTGAAACGGGTCAGATAGTCTCGGAGGCTTTCGGTTTCCCCCTGTTGCAGACTCATGAGTTCTGCAGTAGTCTTCTCTCGGCGGTTTGCCGTGGAAAACTTGCTCCTAAATTTGGAGGACAGATCATCCCACCCTGTTATAGAGCCTTGCTTTACTCCCTTGGAGATCCATGCTTGCACGACCCCCTTGAGAGTGGTTGGGAAATATTTGCACCAAGTCGCTTCGGATCTGGGGCAAAGATGCATATGAGCCTCATACGAGGCAATGTGGTCCTTCGGATCTGAATTTCCATCATATGTGATGTGCGACGGTATTTTAACCGTGGGCACGTGCTCTTCCAGTATCCATTGCTCGAATGGCGAACTGGCGGGTAGCATAACGGCCTTGCCCTTGTTCCTGGCCGAAGGGACCGCGCTCCGCCCTCTTAGAGAGGTAGGAGTGGTTTTCGTCCCTGGCTGGGAAGTCTGGGCCTCGGCCGCAGGGAACGAGAGGCGACTGTGCACGCTCGGTTCCTTGCCGCCGAGTCGGTCGAGGACGCTTCGGCGAACAGTCTCAGGTCGTTCTCGGTGAGTAGATTCTGGCCGAGAAGTTGAGCTGCTGCTCTTATGCGTTTCTGGTAAGGAGGATGAGGATCCTTTGAAAAATTGAGGGTTCTTTTTCCTCTCTTTTTCAGTTTTCCAAGTATCCTCTTCCCACCATCACGGTCTAGCTTCCTCCGTTGATGCCGGGTATGCGGAGGAGTTCGATCACGAGGTGGTGGCATATTTTGTGCCCTCATTGCCTCCATGAGCACTGCCAGCGCTCTTGCCACCTCCTCCGAGCTGGGCCCCGCCAAAGGGGTCCTCGGCCGAGTATGGGAATGAGAGCGCACAGTCGATGGTTGGCTTTGGGGCACTGAATGTGTCCTATGATCGGACTCACCCCTGCTAGACCGAGAGTGACTCGGCCTATGATGAGAGTTATGAATTACGGGAGAAAGGGAATCCTCCCTGTATGATCCTCCCCCCGAGCTGGCACCCTTGGGAGAGTTCCGGTCCGGCGAGGGTGATGGTGTAGGGGTTTTAGGCTTTTCGCCTGCTCCTTGACGGAGGCCTTTGCTCTTGCGGTTCTTAGCCATTGCTACTAAGAATATTGCAAGATGATCTTGGTTAGAAATTTGGCTTAAAGATTTTTGAAAGTCTTCCCCACAGACGGCGCCAAATTGTTTCGGATGAAATCAATGGGACCTTGTCGAAGATCCGATGAAGTGGAGAAGACTAGATTCGATCCAAGTAATGTTGGGCCGAAGGTTTCCTGCACAGTAAACACACGTAAACTAGCCTCGGGGGTGTTGCCGAGGAAGGCCCCTCCGATGCTAAAGTCAGTACAGTGTGTAGAAAGAGAACACTATGCAAGAGAATTAATTGCTTGAGGCTTTTTTCTTAAATGAATGTACAAATGTAATATTGATGGCTTTTATACCTCTGCATACATGGAGAAGTTGGGCCTTAGCCCAATTGGCTTGCCTTGAGGACTGATCTTTGACTTTAGCACAATTGGAGAGATGAACCTTGACCTTGGGCTTTTAATTGGATCATTTAATGCCTAGGCCCAATTGGACTAAATTGGACCCAAACAGATGTATAGTAATATTTTTATTTTGACAGAATGATAAATTAACATGTTAAATTTTAAAATTAAGATAAGATGATATGTTTTGAACATCTAAAACACCTTTTAATAGACACTATAGATAATAATATCCCCAAATATCGTGGGCTATAATTAGGGAGAATGATTAATTACTCCAACGCAACAACTACCTTATTGACATAAAACTAGATGAAATTGATGTTGAAACGCAACAACTGAAAGCGATCTTGCACTCGCTACATCCAAAGTCAAGATACCGTCTTTCCCCCCTCATTTTCTCTCTCCTCTCATCGATCAACAAACCCTCATTTTCCGATCAACAATTTTGCTGCAGTATGTCGGATGCTCTCATCAATGGCCTCGCCGGCGCCGGCGGCGGTATCATCGCTCAGCTCATCACTTATCCTCTTCAAACTGTACTCCTCTCTCTCTTCTTCATTTTCAATTTTTCATTTGCTTAATTTGAAATTCAATGGTCTAATTTTGATCATTGGTTTTATATTTGAATTTATTGAAATTTGTTTGAAATTAGGTTAATACTCGGCAGCAAACGGATCGGAATACGAAGAAGGAGAAGAAGAAGCTTGGAACTCTTGAACAAATGTGTCAGGTATTTGCTTCATTATTTTTGAAATTTATTTTGAAGGTATTATTTCTTCAAATTGAGCTTTAATATTGACTGGATTTCGGAATTTCGGGTGAATTTGGGTGTAAATTTAGGTTGTGAAGCATGAAGGATGGGGGAGGCTGTATGGAGGTTTGACACCGTCATTAGTAGGTACTGCTGCTTCTCAGGTGAGAAAATGTTGTCAATTGTTTATCTCCGTCGCACTTTAATATGCCACATTTGGTTACTATATTTTAAAAATAATTACTCCGTATCTTAGTATAATGCCAAATGATGAGATTAATACGAGGAAACACAAAATGTAACTTGCCAAAGAGAGATGAATTTTATTTTGGACATCCTTAAATTGAAATGTGGCCTATTGAAATTGAAATGAAAGGAATATTTTTTTAAGTTTGTCCATTAGTTATATTTGGCATTGCTACTTCATTTTGTATGGTGCTGGTTGAAGAAGTAAATTTTGTTTGTATATTTAGCTTATTTCCATATTCAAGGTCTCATTAATTGATATGATTTTTGTATGTTTTGGAAATGAAATTGAAATATTTGGTTTTTCTTACGGACACTCAGTTACATTAACTTGCGTAGTTTTTTAACCATGAGTTTGTGCTATTATTTGCGCATTGGGGGTATATGGGATTGCTATTGCTGTTCAATAATGTGTGCGAGGCTGCGAGCTGTCTTGTCTTTTTCTTCATGGGTGATTTTGGTGGGCTGTTGGCTCGAGTTAGGATATTGCAATCAGAAACAATATTACTTCGCTAAGGCTGTGACTTTCTCAAAGCAGATCCTAAAAGAGAAGTCATACAATCAATATTTATTCCTAGCTGGTTCATGAGAATAGTATGACTCAGATTTATCTGGAACAGTAAATTAATAACTTCTTGTTCATCTTTGATTACGCAATTAAAATGCTTCCCTATTGTTTCATTTTTCGAAAACTTTGCTTGGTGGTAGTTGTCATTGACATGTTCTAAAGTTGACGTATACTCAAATACATGGTGTAACGTTTTACTTGTGCTTTACTGTAATATTGGGATTTGAAAGCAATAAAGATGATATTTTTAGGGAAGAAGGCAGCTATTTCATTGAATAAAGATTGAATCTTGCAACAAGGTGGCTTGAGGCCACTACTCTCTACTAGCACCTTTAGGGCACAATGCTCTACACTCTAAGGTTTACAAATTACCAGCTACCCCGCACACTCCTACTCCCCCTTTACTTATATGTACACAATCAGCCAAAAAAAGGAAGAGGACAAAATAAGTAGCAGCTGTCATTCTTAGAGAGGGCTCTGCCAGCAATCATTAGCTTGATTTGGTGGCTCCTCTGATGGGCCTTGCAGCTGCTGCCCCTTCTTCCTTTTGCGCTCATAGGTGATCCAATCCTTGTTGTGCTTGCTACCCACGGCATTCGTTGCATCTTTCCCCCCTACAAGAGTCACCTTGTCCTCAAGGTGAAAGGATGGAAATCTCTCTTGTATGATGGCAGCCACTTCCCAAGTTGCCTCAATTAAGGGCAGTCCCTGCCACTTAATTAAGACTTCCAAGATGTCTGGGTTGTTCTTAGCAGTCCTTAAACCCAGCACACTTTCAGGTTCTGCTCTGAGCTCCAGCTCTTCAGTCAGTTGGGTGGGTATGGTAGGGTTTGCTGTTTGGTCTCCTACTGCGCGCTTGAGCTGAGAGACATGGAACACGGGGTGGATTTTGCAAGTTGCTGGCAGCTCCAGCTTGTAAGCCACTTGACCAATGCGTTGGAGCACCTTGAAAGGACCATAGAAACGAGGAGCTAGTTTCTCATTTGGTCTCTTTGCTAATGATTTTTGTCGATAAGGTTGCAATTTCAGGTAAACAAGGTCCCCTACCTGACATTCCTCCTCCCTCCTTCGCAAATCTGCATTGTGCTTCATTCTTTGTTGTGCCCGAACCAAATTCATGTGCAAGTCATCTAAAACCCAGTCTCTCTCCTGCAGCCACTCCTCCAGCCTATCCACAGGCGTTTGTCCCTTTCCCACCTTGATTAGTCTAGGCGGATCCCTCCCATACACTACCCGAAAAGGTGTAAACCCAGTAGAGGCATGATATGCTGTGTTGTAGGCATATTCAGCCCAATGCAGCCACTTACTCCAAGACTTAGGCTTACCATTGACAAAGCAACGTAGGTATGTTTCCAAGGTTTTGTTGACAACCTCGATTTGGCCGTCGGTTTGAGGGTGGTATGCGGTACTTCTCTTGAGGTCCGTCCCTTGCAACCTAAACAGCTCTTTCCAGAACACACTCATGAAGATTCGATCCCTATCCGACACAATTGAGATAGGCATCCCATGTAGCCTCACAACTTCTTTAGTGAACACCTCCGCAATAGTTAAGGCACTATATGGATGCTTCAACCCAATGAAGTGCGCATACTTGGACAACCTATCAACTACCACTAACACTGAGTCTATCCCCTTAGAATTGGGCAGCCCTTCTATAAAGTCCATTGAGATGTCCTCCCAAATACTCCTTGGAATAGGTAAGGGTTGTAACAGTCCCGCCGGTTGCAATTGAGAGTGTTTGGCTTGTTGGCAAGTAGCACATTGCTTGACATACATTCCCACATCCCTACGCATCCCAAACCAATACCATTCGGCAACCAATCTTAGGTAAGTTTTTGTTTCACCTTGGGGTCCCCCCACCGGACTATCGTGATATTCGATCAAAAGCTTAGAAATTAATGGTGACTCTCTCGGAATTACCACTCTTCCCTTAAAGAGCAGCTTATCTCCTTCGAGTGTGAACCCAACACGAGCCCCCTGCCCTACTGCCAAGTCTCCCATAATTTTGCCAAGGTCTTCATCAGCTCTCACCTCCCTCTCTAGCCCTTCCCAATCAACCTTTGAAACTGAAACCAAGGCTGCCAGCTCTTCAACACTCCCACCCTTGCGGGACAGAGCATCCGCCACTCTATTACTCGCACCGGGCTTGAATTGGATCTCGAAGTCGAAGCCCAATAATTTCCGAACCCATTTTTGGCACTCTCCATTCACTTCCCTTTGCTCCATCACATACTTTAGACTTTGTTGGTCCGTTCTTACCACAAAGTGACGTCCAAGTAAATAATGCCGCCATTTAACCACGGCCAAGCAGATTGCCATCAATTCCTTCTCATATATAGCCTTGGCTTGCGACCTAGGGCCTAGTAACTTGCTAAAGAAAGCTATTGGCCTCGATTCTTGCATCAAGACAACCCCCAACCCAAAGCCCGAGGCATCTGCTTCAATTACAAATTTCTTGCTGAAATTTGGCATCACTAAAACAGGGGATGAAGTCATTGCCCCCTTTAGCCGTTCAAGGGCGGCTGTAGCCTCCGATGACCACCCAAAACTGTCCTTACGCAGCTGCTCCGTTAGTGGTCTGGCAATTTGAGCGTATCCCTTAATAAACTTCCGGTAATAGTCGGTCAATCCAAGAAATCCGCGCAACTCCTTCAGGTTTTGTGGAATTGGCCAATCAACCATAGACTTCACCTTCTCCGAATCCACTGCCACCCCTTCTTTCGACACCACATGCCCCAAATATGCCACCTTAGACTGACCAAACTCGCATTTCTTGAAATTAGCCACCAAGCAATGCTCTTGTAATTTGGACAACACTACTCTCATGTGTTCCAAGTGACTCTCTCTCTATCGGGGCTATAGATGAGTATGTCATCGAAGAACACTAGCACAAACTTTCTCAAGAACGGTCGGAACACCTTATTCATGAGGGCTTGGAAGGTGGCCGGTGCATTCGTGAGGCCGAAGGGCATGACTAATAATTCATAATGGCCTTCGTGAGTATGAAAGGCTGTTTTGTGCGTGTCCTCCTCTCGTACCAAAATCTGATGATAACCCGACTTAAGGTCGAGTTTAGAGAATATTGCTGCCCCATGGAGTTCGTCGAGTAATTCATCGATGATTGGGATAGGATATTTATCGGGAATTGTTTCCCGATTCAAGGCCCGATAGTCCACGCAGAACCTCCAAGACCCGTCCTTCTTCTTGACCAACAAAACCGGGCTAGAGAATGGACTGACCGACGGCTTAATGATACCCGCTTCAAGCATCTCCTTAATTAATCTCTCAATTTCATCTTTGAGGGTATCGGTATGGCCTTACGCTTACCGGGTTACTTCCCTCCCTCAACACAATGGCATGTTCGTGCCCCCGCTTCGGTGGTAGTCCATTTGCTGGTGAAAAAACCCCTTGAAACTGCTCTAGAATGCTGGCTAACCACCCTGGCACGGCGGTTTCTCCTTCTGTCTTTTTTCCCACCGCCTCCACGCAGTTAATTTCCAGCCATAATCCCCCACCTTCGTGGCGCAAGGTGCGGAGCATTGCTTTGAGAGTGATCTTGGTGCGTTCCAAGGTAGGATTGCCCCTCAATGTAACCTTCTCTTCACCCACTCGAAAACTCATGAGGTGAGTCTTCCAATTATGAACCACGGGTCCTAGCCACTCGATCCCTAAGATCAAGCTGGCGTTGCCCAGGCGGAGTGGAAGGAAGTTATCCACCACCACGAACCCCTCCTTAAGAACGACCCTCACCCCTTTACACCTGCCTCTTCCCACAATGATGTCGCCGTTCCCCGGAGAAACGTTGAACTCATGGTCGTCCTCCACCGGCACCCCTGCTTCTACCACCAAGTCATCGGCGATAAAATTATGGGTTGCCCCCGGATCTACCAATATTACCACCGGAGTTGGTCCCACCCTACCTTCGAGTTTCATGGTTCGCGGCGTATAGAGCCCCACCACGGAGCAAAGAGACGCCCCTGGTGCTATCTCGTCTTCGCTGGAGTCAGTTTCCGGCGTTTTTGAAGGTCCACCGCCTTCATCGCCTCCATCGCCGAGCAACAAGACGCTCATCTCTCTATTCTTACACCTGTGTCCGACGCTCCAACGCTCATCACAGCGAAAGCACAGCCCTTTCGCCTTTCTTTCTTGATGCTCAGCGTCAGTCAACCGCCGCGGCTCGTTAGATCTGGCTGAGACGGTGCTGGTGGCCCTTGGAAAATTTACCGAGGCTTGGGATTCAGATGGGGCCTTGGGCCACCCTTTAAATGAAGAGGCTTGCTGGGTTGGAAATCCGTATGTATTAATGAGACCCGATCCAGATGCGGGTTTGGATCCAGACGCTCCAGATCCACTTGCAATTGATTTACCCGACCCGAAATAGTTGGGTGCCTTCTTTTGCTCGCCTACCCAATTCCTCTCTTCAACCCGACCCACAATTTCCATGGCCTGTTCTAGGTTGAAGGGATTCATTAGTCTCACATCAGCCTTAATTTCATCCTTGAGCCCATTTATAAAATGGCCCATCATAATAGTCTCGGGTATATCTTCCAACGGAGCTGAGAGTTCAATAAATCGCTTACGATACTCGAACACGGTGGTTTCTTGGCTTGCAGCCAACCACTGCTCGTGGAGGCTTCCGGCATGAGTCGGTCGGAATTGTCGCAAAACCCTCGCTTTCAAGCTATCCCAGTTTGGAATTGGTCGCCTTCGATTTTCCCATTGAAACCACCTCAGGGCATCACCCTCTACGGCGGAGACGGCGGCTTGCAACTTCTGTTCCTCCGTGAGGTTGTAGTGTTGGAAGTACTTCTCCCCCTTAAGTATCCATCCGTCGGGATCTACGCCTTCAAAGAGCGGCATGTCTAGCTTCCTTGGCTTCCACCGGTTGTCGCCGCCGCCGTTCGACTCATTCCAGTTGCGCATCATAAAGGTTCCACCCTGCCCTTGTTCATGATTCCTCTGATTCACCAAGGTTCGCAGCTCCTCGAAGAACTGAGCTTGAGTGGTGGTATTGACCGTCATCTGAGCTTCGAAATAACTCGAATCGATTATCGAGTCGTTGAACAGCCTCCTCCATTGTCTCCTCCTGAGTCTTCATTGCTGTCTCCAAGGTCTCCAGATGGGTTCGAACCCCCGTCATTTGGTCTTCCAAGGCTTCGCACCTCTGAGTTGCGGAGGTCACCATTTTTCTATTTTTTATTTATTTATTTTTTAATCGACAGAGTCCGGAAGGACGGTGGTTGCCGGTGCCGGAGGTCGCAGGACCGCCTGCTCTGATACCACTTGTAACGTTTTACTTGTGCTTTACTGTAATATTGGGATTTGAAAGCAATAAAGATGATATTTTTAGGGAAGAAGGCAGCTATTTCATTGAATAAAGATTGAATCTTGCAACAAGGTGGCTTGAGGCCACTACTCTCTACTAGCACCTTTAGGGCACAATGCTCTACACTCTAAGGTTTACAAATTACCAGCTACCCCGCACACTCCTACTCCCCCTTTACTTATATGTACACAATCAGCCAAAAAAAGGAAGAGGACAAAATAAGTAGCAGCTGTCATTCTTAGAGAGGGCTCTGCCAGCAATCATTAGCTTGATTTGGTGGCTCCTCTGATGGGCCTTGCAGCTGCTGCCCCTTCTTCCTTTTGCGCTCATAGGTGATCCAATCCTTGTTGTGCTTGCTACCCACGGCATTCGTTGCACATGGCTAATTAATGAATTATAGGGCATACAAGAACAGTATGCTTTCTTATTAATGAGTGAATAAAGTTATTGTTATGCCTGGTTCTTTCTTATTACATCTACAGTTTATTTCGCAACCATATAAAGACTCAAATACAACCTTTATTGCACCCATCTCCTTCCCCTTGCCTCCTCGCCTTTTGTGCAAGGCATTTAGATGTGGGGGATGGTGATTAGAAGCTAGGTTACTATGTCATTCAACATGTTTTACAAGCTGAAGTTGGTCTTTAACCTTTGGGTGGTTTTGAACTTGCTTGTTGATTTCTCTTCTTGGATCCTCATTTGATATTCTTATGATACAGGGTGTTTACTATTATTTCTATCAAATATTCAGGAATAAGGTTGAAGCTATTGCTCTTGACCGCAGGAAGAGAGGACTTGGGGATGGATCTGTTGGTATGTTGTCATCGTTAATTGTGGCTGCTATGTCTGGGTAATTACTTTTCCAATTTTGTTCTCTGTATTAGATATTCTATAATTTTGTTTTGTTGTTTTATTTATTCCTCGCCTTTCTAACTCTAGATTAACAAAGTACAAGAGGCAAAGTCATGTTTGGAACACCTCAAAATTTGATAACCCAGAAGTCTGGTATTGAACAGATTACATGAGCGAAAGCTCTATAATTGCACGACTTGAGCCCAACAAATTAAAAAAAAAAAAGCTTCGTCCGTTCCATAAATATCGAAACATGCAGAGTTTCACTCATTCTCTGAAATTTAGGTTTACAAGTAATTTTGAGGTGTTTCAAACATGACTTTGCCTCTTTTACTTTCTTATAGGTTTATTTTGCAAACTATGACATTGTATATTTGTATGGGTAGCTGGCAGCATGAAAAGAGTATGTGATATGTTTGTTAAATTTTTTTTGCACCATATGATGCGAGGTGGGGAAACTCTTTCAAAGTAGCTACTTTTCCCCTGTTAGTGTAACGTAGGTGTCCAAATCAAGCATATGTATAAATGCATATCACATGTCGCATGTCTTGTATCATGCTTTGTCTTTGTAAAATTGCTATTGGAGTTTAATTCACTTTCCAGTGCCAGCTCTTGCCCGTGGTAAGGAAATACAAGTTCAATCTTGTGTATAGGAGGATGTTTGGACACTTGAACAATTTGCCTACCCATTAAATCTGCTTCTTATGACTATTTTTTTTAATAGATACTCATTAATGAAACATCGTGCTTGATTTTCCCAACAAAAAGTCCCAACTTTGACTTTGATGGCATGACTCGTAGTGGGACTTTGTGGAGTTCATATATTTTGATTTTTTTCAAAGAAGGTTTATAATGAATTATTTCCCTTTTTTTTTTTTTGAAGTTTTTGATTAGTGTGTTATTTTCAATTTTTCATTCCTTTGTGAATATGTATTTGCCAGTTAGCATTTCATACATTTTGTAATTGTGTTATTGTCGCTTGTTTCTTATGTGTATGTATGTTACTGTGGCCTTTGCATGCCTTGTCCACCCTTACCATACTATTGTAAGGTGCGCTACATCTTATCATAGATCCCACATTCAATGGGTCATGATTGGATTGTTATTTTATACTGATAATTTATTTGTGCTAGTCAAATAATACCATTACATGTAATTAATGCTTTATTATATGATCAACACACTCTTAGTTCCTAAATTTGTTTTATAGAGCCTGATTTGATCCTATTTCTCTGTAACCTGTACTTACAGTAAGGCACTATCTAAGTTCCTTTTGTCTCCATTCTTTTAGGTGTACAAATGTGTTGCTGACAAATCCCATATGGGTTATTGTCATTCGGATGCAGGTAAGAAGTTTCAAACTGAAGCACAATAAGGAATATATTTTACTTTACGTCGACTTCTTTAAACACCTTCACTCCTTTGATCACATCTATTTCTTGCTCGCTTGCCCACCAGCTATCTGGGTGGTGTTATTGTTTTTGTTTGTATTGAATTTGTTTTGCTGCTGCTACAATTCCTCTCCTACTGGAACAAACATGTTCATTTGTTTAGATTTAGTGAATTTTTAATTTATTTCCAGTCCATTAATCAATAGTAATTTCAGATTCGCATATTGGTTAGTGTTGTGTCTTCTCCCTTGATTCTTTACCCCCGTTGTTTATGGCTGAAGTTTTATCAAGTCTGGATGGTATTGATACTCACTAGATTTTAAGCTAAGCAAGATACTCTATAAGCTTCCTAAAATATTGTTGGAATCTCAATACTGGGTGGGAGATAAGACTAGCCGGATATGACACCATAACACTTGAACTGAGATCAATCTGCTTATCGATCAAATCTTTGGGAGTTATATATTCCCATACCAATCTTTGGGCATGCTGTTTTTGCTAATTTTTTGATTGCCCCTGACCCCTATCTGTTCCACTTGAATCCTGTTAGATTCCTAATCCATGGAAGTAATTGTCAAGTTGGTTTTTTCTGAGTATATAATTATATATGTTACATGTTGTTGCCTCCTTTTTCTATCAAACACCCTGAGAAATTTTTCAGGCATATTGTCCAATTGCATTCGACTACATTTCTTTGTACATAATGCTAATTTTTCTTTACTTTCCACAGACGCACACTAAGGCTTCCAAGAAAGTACAGCCCAATCAAGCTATAAGATCTCCTGAAGATAGTTTAGTTGCAATGGAGCCACCACCTTATGGAACTAGCCATGCAGTATGTAATTGTTATGCCTTTTTACTCTCTTCTTTTCCTTAGAGCTTATTTGTTTTAGTTGTTTTCAATCCTATGATTGCCATGTTTAGAATTGTATAAGCATCTTGTTCAAGGGCTGAATTTCTCCTTTTTATTCCCCCCACCCCCAGCCCCAACAAGAATAAGCTTCTTTTTCCTGTATGTTCGCTTATTGTGCCAAAGAAGAGGGATCATAAATGTACACAAACTTGAGTTCTTGACACAGGGCTTCTATTTTAAAATGACCTGTCTTTTATTTATAAACAAGTTTTATGGTGCTTCTTGATTGTGCATCTAGCTCGTTCTTTAAATTTGGGAGTGGTCTTCGAGTGCACTGTTTCTTGCTCTAACAAGCAGTAGTATTTTGTAGATTCAAGAAGTTTATGATGAAGCTGGATTTTGGGGCTTTTGGAAAGGTGTAATACCAACATTGATAATGGTATATATCCTCAGGTTATTTTATATATATATATATATATAATAATAATAATAATAATATATATATATATATATATTATTTTCTTTTGTAAAAAAGGTATGTGATTGACCATGTGTAATGGGTTTCCAGGTAAGCAATCCATCTATACAGTTCATGCTGTATGAGACCCTATTGAAAAAGCTGAGGCAGAGGCGTGCAATGAATAAAAATGATAGCAAGGGAGTAACTGCTTTAGAGGTTAGTACTTATCTGAATTTAGAAGTCATGCGTCACCAAATTCTGGGCATCACATTTGTGGCTTGTTCATTTCCTGCTTGTTTAAAAAACTGCACTCCCCCTTTTCCCAATTCTCTTCTTCGCTGTCTATTAATTTTTAATCCATTTGAATTGTTTGTATTTGTGTTAGTAGATATTTTTACTTGGGGCTGTAGCAAAGCTTGGAGCTACTGTCGTGACATATCCCCTTTTGGTGGTAAAGGTAAAGACTTCATATGTTTTTAACAGCTGGTTTTAAGAAAGTGGTTGGCGGTGAAAATTTACACAGATGGACATCTTGAATTTGGTTATATTCTCATTACAGCAACAAGCCAACAACCTTCTACTTATTTATCTAGGGCAAGATCTGGCTAGAATTAGTTGTATGCAACATTAACACATCTAATTAAAGATCATCAGTCCCCCCACCTGAAAAAATCCACAACAAAAGTTATTTTATTCTTTGAAGTAAGTCAGAAAATTAGTTAGGCCTTTGCGTTCAGTCAATATACACAAAGTGGATTGATCCCTTAGGAACCCCTGACATGGCTGACAAAGCTGCTGTCCGATGGGTGCAGAAAAATGACAAATTATTTTGACTAAGGTTCGTTGGAGCAGATTAGATGATTAGGCTGACTTTCATTGCCCCTTCCCTCGCATTCCTTTAATTTAAACCTTTTTGTGTTGTCATGTCCCAAACACCATTTATATGCAAAGTATAAAAGCCATCTAATTATTTGTATTATTCCTCTTTGCAGTCGAGGCTTCAAGCAAAGCAAATTGCTGGCACAGACACAAAGCATCACTACAAAGGCATGTAAATTTTTGGCTTAATCATTTTCTCCCATTTTTTGATCCAACGACCCAATTCTAAAATACAACACCAACTAGTGTTCTGTATATTGAGGATCAGGCTCTTGGAAGGTGAAGATGTACAAATATGACCTTTCGCTTAACCTCTGTCTCTCAGACTTGGGTGCTTGTGTTAGTGTTCGATTATCTTTCTTAGGAAAATTTCCATGTTCATCATTCAACTGTTCAAAACCATATTGGAGTTACAACTTACAAGAAGCAAGATGAAGAGTTGAGGTGAAATGGAGACTCCTATAAGGCCATAGGTACATAATCTTAGAGCCACCTTCAATGACCTGTTTCCCTTGTCTTCAGGCACATCCACATTACAGAATTATAATTGAAGGAAAACCATACTTCATAGTACTTGCCTGGTATCTACAACTGATAATAAAAAAAGATTTTCAGCAATCACGATAGGATTACTAGGCTAAATGACATATATCTGAGGGTTCCTAGCTTCCCATATTGTACCAATACTTCTAGGAATTACAGCACACAATCTGAGTATCACCAGATTTTCCCTTTACCCTCCGAATCAGGTAATTAACAATGATCTTCCAGTCATGAGGCGTGGGTAGAGTTTGTTTTTCATGAAATGCAGCCATCCAAACATAGCGTGGATAAACACAAAAGAACATAGGAGGGGCCCAACGGCCAGCTGTCTTTTGTGTGAATCACAGACAGCATGTGTGATCCTATATGGTGCAGGTAGAACTTAGAAAGCCTACCAAGCATTTGACCCCCTTTAATCTATTTGTGTGTATGGAAGAAAAGAATACCCAACAGAATTAGACCAATCCAATTTGAAAGGCCCTGTTGCAGGTCATTATAACCACATCACCACCATTTGCTAACTGTTTATTACTTATCACTTCCTCAACTTTTTTGAGGACCCAAGAAGCATGAGAAGGGTACCACTGTGGGCCTTTAAACAATGTTCTTACCTTTCAATGTTTCAAATGTTACTCATATGTCCACTAACTCTACTTGTAAAAAAAAGTCATGTGTCTTACTGAAGGACCAAGATGACTTCAACAGTAGCAGAATTTTACTAGTAATGTTGCAGACGTCCATAACTTGATGGATGCATTAGTGGGATGATTATGACTTTCAGGACCTAATTATACCCCATATATATTACTTCGCTTTCTATTAACTGTATAGGGTGCATTCTATTAACTTTGTTATTTGCATTTGAACTCACGAGAAATTATTTTAGCCGTAAATTGAACTTGGATGGCCTTATTTTTCTTGAACTTAATCTATCTAACTTATTTTTTCTATACTTATTAACCCGGGCCATTACTTTGCAACCTAGAATGAGCCACACAGTAACTTGTGGAACTTTTGCCAATATTGGCTATTATTGATAATTCATTTCTCTACTCAAGGCCATGACCATGCTTGTGGAGGTGTACATTAGACAGCGAGAAGTTTATATGATTTCTTCCACTCTTTTGTGTTTATGATTGAACTTCTTGTGTATGCTGTGCTATTCACTTATTTTTTTGCTTCTACCATTTCAGGTACATTTGATGCGCTCACGAAGATAGTTAATAATGAGGGTTTGTCTGGATTTTACAAAGGGATGAGCACAAAGATTGTACAAAGTGTTCTTGCAGCTGCCGTTCTATTTATGATTAAGGAGGAATTAGTGAAAGGAGCACGTTTATTGCTTTCAAAGAATGGTGCCTTATCAAAACCTCAATAGTTGTAGACTTGTTTTATACTCACCGGAGGTATTCCTTTCCAGCTGCAAAAAAAAAAAAAAAAAAAAAAAAGAAAAAAGAAAAAAGTGAAGTAAAATCCTGGCTGAGTTGAGCCAATTTATGGGCTTCAACTATAACACGTATTCTCTGATGAAGGAAGGAATCATGTGAGTTACTGGAAGTGCAGCTCCTGTTATGAATGATCAAGCAAGGGATTCATATTTCAAGTAGCCGAATTGTAAAATGTTTAACTTGATTTGTAAGCCTGAGGGATAGCTCCTCTTAATTATCGTGTTATTCATATTGATTTTTTTTGTCAAACACATATTAAATCATGTATTCGCGCCATTGGAGCTCAGCGCTTCAGCATAGTGGTAAATTATTAAAGCATTCTGCTTTCCGTATACACCTTATATTTGAGGTTATGACGACAGGGATAGCTACAACTAAATGTACGATAGTCCCTTGCTATTGTCTGGCACTAAAGTCTACACTGATGTTTACTGGAGTTCAAAAGGATGATCACAAGATTCAAAACCAAGTAAAATGATGTTCCTTTGCCTTAGCTGGAGGAGAAAGTGTGACAATCGTTAATGAAAAGTACCCTTCCTTTCTTTCCTTCGTATAGTCGCTTTATTTTAGTTAGATTGCTATATTCATATACGATCCTTTCAAGCTATGTCTTGCGTCGTTCGTGATTCATAAAAATAGGAATTCGATACAGTATATGCTATGCCTTTTCAATAATTTGGAAACAAAAAAATGGAGAAATTATTCTTATTGTGCACTTGAAAATTACTTATCCATCTTTTTAAATTGTTCATTGAGTTTTCATTTAGGGGTCTATTTTCATATTCAATAGGAGTTAGAAGGGAAATTTGCTACGAGTACTTCTACGGTGTGAGCCTACGAAGGAGAATTAGCAGGCCAGGCCTCCTTGTCCATGTAAAAGTTTACATGACTATGGTCTACCCCTTAACAATCAAGTATAGGAATGATCATAATGTATACGCATGGTTAAGTCACCCTAAATTACATATGAAGATCCTTTACAAATAAATAAATACATCATGTGAAGAAGCACTTGTAAGTTGTAATAGTTACAAGTTTTTTTTTTTTTTTTTTTTTTTTTTTTAAAAAAAAAAAAAATTGAAACAATACTTGTGTTTGTTAGTTGTTACAATCCTATATAAGGGTATAGTTATAAATGAAAAAAAAAATGAAAATATAACATTAATTACACTAATTAGTCCATTATTTTATAACAGATTCTTAAATTAATATAATACGGAGTATAAAATTAGTAAAAATATTACTCGGAAATAATTATTTATAGCTCTAAAAGCTATATACTGTATATGGTAACCTTTCAAAATAAAATAAAGATCTCACACTCCTTTAAGAAAAACAGGAAAAAAAAAAATCTCACAACTACCCAACCCATTGAATGGCCACAAAAAATCTTATCAAAATTAAGGAGCATGTTTAAAGTCGGCCCATAAGCATAATAGCCAAAAGGTCGGTCCAAGCCAAGGTACTCGTACTCATAATATCTACTCCTACAATTTCCCTTAAAAAAAATAAATAGAAGATAACAAAAATGACAAGAGTACCGCCTTAAACTAGCCTATCTCTGCGACTCTATAGTAAAGTTACCCCACACTGACGTATTTACTATGCTATTCGCCCGGATCTTTCTCTGATTACGGGTCCCACCTTACATCACTTTACCAACGTAGTGGGCCCCACAATTATTGGACATCTACTTGGAGCCCCCTTGGCATTCTTCTTTTTAAAACCTAACTACTCCTTAACAAAAAAAAAAAAAAAAAAAAATCATCAATATCAACTTTGTGAAAAATACATTACTCCGTATAAAAGTGTATTTTTAACACAAAACAATGGAAGGGTCGGTTCTTTTCCAATTATTTTCAATTCATTTTAGTTCTTAATATCCTTCTTTCATAAAATATTTTATTCAATTCAGTCAATCAGAACATGCCCGAAAATATTATATATAAAATCCTTTAAAGTTACATATGTAGTATTCCATATAAGAAATTAAAAATGGAAATAATAAATGAAAATATAATATGGAGTACTACGTATTAATTAATTATACTAATTTGCGCGTAATTTTTAAATTTTTTTTACCATGCTATGCCAAGGTGCATTTTTTTAAAAATTTTATCAACTCCCCGCTTGTGAATCTAGTAAATTAATCAATCTTAAGTTTTTTTTTTTTTTTTTCCAAAAAAAAAAAAGTTTTTTTTTAATTTTTTTTTTTTAAGAAATCAATCTTAAATTCTTAATACACCCTCTTAAACTTTTGAAACTTTGATTAAGAAAAAACTTAAACAAAGGAGTATTTGGTCTGTGTATTTTTAAAATTGAAAACGGATTCAATTAAATCAATAGCGTTACCGTGTGTTATATTTGAAAGCATGGTAACGATTATCGTTACTTAAGGGACTCCTCATTTGTTACCTCTAAAAAACTTGGGATAACATATACTTTTTTCATAGCTAAAACAAACAAATAAAAAAAGTAATACGAAGTAATTAAATGATTCTTTTTCTCCTCTTATTCGTTTCCTTTCTACTCCGTTTTTATTTTACGAACCAAATACCCTCTAAATGAGATCCACAAAGTTTTTGACGTGGGGCTTAGCTAATCAAAACGCGCCGGATTTAACCCTATTCCAATAAACCCTAATTAACCTTACAACTTCACGTCCGCCACTCTTTCGCTGTATAAATACTATTCTCTCTCCTCCCTTATCATCTTATTTTGGAGTTTCCGAACTACGGCTGCGGGTTTCATTGCAGATTTCTCATTTTCTCTCTCTTCTTTCCACCGGATAATTTTCGCCGATTTTATCCTGGAGATTTTGGTTTTGATCGATCGATTATTCTTCTGAGATTTCTTGGAAATTTTGTTACTATTTGACGAACTTTTAGCTTTTGATCTAGGGATTTGGATTTCATAATTTATTATTTCGATTAAATTTTTCTAAAGCTGTGCCATTTTTTGGTGGAATTTTCGAGGAATTAAGTTGTTAGGGTTTTGAATCTTAATAATCAGAGCAGAGATGGCAGATTCGAAAAGGCAAGAATCGATGAACAGCGACAGAATTAATGGAGAAGATGATTTCCGACGATTTAACAGCGATGAGAATGTTGAATCGGAAGAAGCGAGTTCGACGGTTGAATCTTCGGTCGGAAATTCAACGGCGAATGCTGTTAGTAATGGATCAGCAAGTTTGGCGGATCGATTGGGAGAGATTTTAGTTGATGAAGGTAATGGAGACCTTTTGCTTCAACAGAGTGATAGGGAGAACAATTTTTTGCAGTGGCTTCAAGCTTTGGATGTGCAGCATATGGGCGCTTGTCGTGCCGATGAGAGGTTGAAGCCTTTGTTGAAGGCGAATGCTTCTTCCGGTGCCGCCGAAGATCGACTTCTCTCTCATCTAAGTCAGGTGATTGTTGAACTTGAAAAGTATACACTAATGAATGCTGAAATTGAATTCTAATTTTAGGTTTTGATTTTGTTTGTTGAATGGACAGCACTTTGAAACCTCTGAAGTTGGGCTGCTTGCGAGGTGTTTGTGTGTTCCTCTTGTTTCAATGCGAGTTGGGAAGGTGCTCAAGCAAGGATCAATGTTGTGTCCAACTTCTGCGAGGTATATCGATCAAACTTAATGTAAACCTTGATGTTATCTGGTAGTCACATTGTGTGAGATTATATGAGTCTTGGGAAAATGTTGTAGTTATGATACTATATGTCATGATATCTTATAGCTGGTTTAAGTTAGAATACTGTTGATAGTTGTATATATATGCATCTATGGGCTGGGCTCTGGGTGTTTTTCGAACTGTTTTGCCGGGTTTTGATTGCACATGTTACTGAATTAGAATTTTTTGTAGGCTGCTAGGAGTTATACCTTTTTTTGATTATGTGTAACTTGATGATCTAGAGTGATCTAGAGGTAGTCTAGTATGCATAAACTGTGGTGCTACGAGTGTGATGATGTTAATAGGTGTCTAATTTGCTTAATTTAATTGGTTTTTCATTTAAGTTTTTCTTTATATGTTTGATTGTCTCTGGTTGTGTACAAAAATTATGTTTTTTCAGGATATTCTGAGGTTTTCATGGGATCAACGTGTTGGAAACTCATTCATGCTAGAATATCAATCCAGGTCGAGTGTGTTTCGGATTGTATCCCTACTTGTGCTCTTTAAGAATTGATAGGACTTGTTATTTTAAGTGGTATAGTTCAGTACTGGTTTTGATTTTTTCTTGACTAGTTGGGGCTTTTCATTTATCTAGCTATCCCGAATAAGGTTGTCTTGGCAGGTTGTCTACCATGTAGATCAATGTCATCTTGTTAGCATACGGATTTTGGCATTATGTTGTATTGTGATTGTGATTATTTTGAGTGGCTTAATATCTTTCTTTCCTCTAATATTGTGTTGTGATTGATTGGAAAAAATAGAATTACAAGATCACTCGTGAACTGACATTATACTCTGATCACTGTTTGTTTGTATCTCTAAGGACTAACATATCTAGATGATTTTGATGTGCAATGTTAGTTTTCTTCTCATACTTCACTTATCACATGATCATAGCTCGTTTACTATGAAACTTCTTAATTATTGTGTTTATGTTATGTAAACAACCTCTTGGTTTGCATTGGGGGTGGTGGTTAAGGTTTAGTGCATTAGACTTCCTTACCTTTCTAGACGGTAGCCTTATTGAGTTATCTGGTAAAATAACATTGATGTGACAAAAATTGGCTAATTGGTGTGGGTGGGAAATACTTCATATAGTTGTGAAATCTAAGTAGGGATGCTGATCCTGTATTTTATTGATGATGACAATGTTCATCCTTCCAAATGAAAATATCTTTTCACTTGTAGGTAAATTGGACGTATCTATAATGATCTCTGAATTAAGAAGAAACGAAGGTAGTTTCATACCCTAATGTTATATATAATCTGCTTCGTTTGCACTTAATATCAGGACCTTTATAGTGTGATTCTGTATTTTTTATTATTCATGGCTTTTGTATAAATATTGCTTTTATTTCAAATATGTTAATTTTGGTCTTTAGTGAACTAGTGATGCTATAAACTTTAGCAATTACTTTGGTATTCTTGATTCAAATTTTTTGATAAATTGATTCTGAACGTATTCACAAATCTTTTACTTTGTATTTTACATCTTATTCTTGTTTAATGCAGAACATATATATTTGATTTTTTTAGCCTGATATAATTATTTTTATCAAAAGTTCTTTTTACTTGTTACTAAACAAGAGTCTTGATCAGAAATTTTGTTTTTGTTTTTTTTTTTTTTTTTAAATAATGGACAATGTTAAAACTTTTGCACGGATGTTACCTCTTTGTTCAAAATATAATAATATGTATTGATGTATTGCCTGGAGACCTTGTAGATTCTTGAAGTGTCCCTGTATTCATCTTTTAGAAACAGATAGTAGCAAGCCATTTCTGTTGTAATAAGCATTTTATGACCTTGTTGTAGTCTAATGAAGTATCCCCTGCTCTGTTACTATTTTTTTGAGCTCGTGATGCATGATTAGTACCTGATACAGATCTGATTGTCTGAGGTAACAATTAGCTACTTGTAGTCTACAGTGGATTTCTTTTAAATTCGGGAGGGAAAAAAAAATAGCAGCTAAGTAGCAGAAGTAGGTCTTGGGTGAATAATATACCATTCTTAGTTCTTTTGTTTCTTGAGGGACTGATATTGAGTTTGATAGAAAGCACATTTTTCTAGTTTGCTGTTATTTTTTTTAAAAAAAAAAACAAAAAAAAAATAATTATACTTCAAGCTATTTTATATCAAATTTGTTACTGTCTCGTGTTTTAATTTTACTGTCAGAATTTGTTGGCTTTCCCCTTTTTGTGTTGATTTGGTTAAATGTAAAAAGAAATATGAAAGTCTAATTTTTATCTTGTTACAGGGGAAATTTGAACCTTGCTCTTCTTCCATCATCTGATTTGCGCATCTCATTTGTGGGAGATAATGGTCAAACTGAAAGACTGGCGACATTAAGTGATACTTCCGAGTGTTCTGCTGTGATAGTTGAGGAAATACCTGCAGATCATTCCGGTCGATCTTTTGTAATGAAGCTTCCTGATGGAGATCCTTGTTACTTTTGGTGCTCTGAGAAATCAAAATTACTTGGTAGTGACTTGCTTTGGAAGGTATGTGAATCGTTGAATATGCTTATGTAAATTTTGTGTGCAGTAGTCATTATTTGCAGTATGTGAAAGATCAAGAGTAATTGCTATATGGATACATTGCTAATGTGGACAGTGATTTTTCTATTGGTGTTGCACCAGATGAAGGATTTGCTGAAGAGGAAACCAACATTGACTGAATTAACTGGCATAAGTGAATCACGTCTTGAGTGCTTTGCAACTCACCTTCGCGCCTATCTTGTTGGTCCCAGTGTCAACAATTTTCAAGCTTCTTCCACTGCTTTGTCTTCTCCCTGGACCAACAGAAGATCAGATAACTTTGAAGTAGATCTGAATGCTCATTCGTCAACTGCTGTGAGGCCTCTTCGTACTAGACAGTGTAGTGGTCAAACAATGAAAGGGCACACACAATATCTAGGAAGCCTGAGCCCGCGGCCCAGTTCGTTTAAAGAAGGTTTGCCAAGGGTTCTGACTTCTTTGAGAAGTACCTCAAGAGAGAAACTAAGGCGACGTGGAGACCTCCATCTTCCAGTTGTTGACAGTTCATTCATGAATGAGCCAGTTCTGAATCTTTCTGACAAGGGGAAGTCTTCTGAAGCTTTTGCAACCAACGCAGTTTCTCCAGTGAGCTTTCTGGAATCACTTGGGAACAGCAGTCTTCCAGAGTCTTCAAGCGCAACAATTCAAATCCCTCCCATTGGCTCTTTTTTCTCTCCCTACTACTGTTGGTGTCCTCCCTGCACTTCTCCATCTGTGGCATCAATTTCCAAACTTCCGACTCCGTATGTTGAACCATTCTCACTACCACCACTGTCCACCCTATTACCAGCCACAGGATCCCACAGCATGCTCTCACAAATTCCGCCACTTGACTTGGCAAGTGTTCCATCTCTTGAATTCCCTGCCTTCTTGTCAGATCCTTTGTCAAGGCTTTCCTTTTCTACGCAAAACTCACAGTTTCAATCCTTTACACCCCTAATGTGTGACCCAATTGTGCACATTCCTGTTGTTGATGTTTGCTCTTCTGGCCAAGGGTATTTGGTGAGCGCAGGGCCTGGTATTGCAACCAGCATACCACCATTGTATCCCAAATTGGTGGGTCCAATGATCTCTGAGAGTGAATCAATGGTGGACAAAGGTGCAAGGGAGACCTTGAGGTTGTTGCTTGGAAGCTCAAGCAGCCAGTCCTCTGCCTCTTTGATGGGGGTTTTTCCTGGTGTTCTGAATGATAAGGACAAGCAAGGTTTTGTTGTTGCTGGAAGCCGAGGTCTGTACAGTGGGATCAGTGATGTTAATGCCATTGTTAACAGCTTTGCAGCAGTGGGACTAACATCAGTTTCTGAAAGGTCTGCAAGAACTGTCGGCTTGAGGAATTTTGGTAAAACCACTGCTACAGATGGTCTGGAGCATACTTTTAGCAGTGTAGATTTCCAGGATTCCACATTCATGTCCAATGAGGAGGAAACGGATTGATTGACAAGTGAGGATGATCCTTTTTGCTTGCTTCTCTTGTATTCCTGTATTTTGGACCTAGAATGGCTAAATGAAATGTAGATATAAACATAGATTCTAGGTTTTGGCGCTCTGAAATGTAATTACAGGTCTCTTTGTTCAACCTCTTTTGTTGGCAAACATTGATGTGAATGAATGTAAATGGTTTTGTATGTCAATATGGTCCTTCATGTATATTTTGCGTACACAGATTAAATTGATGGAGTACAACTTAACCCTTGTGGGGTGATCAGGAAACAAATATCTGTTCATATTGTAGTAAAAGCAAGATATGATATCCTTACGATTTGCAATAAATATCAACTTAGGACGCAATTAAATCAGCAGGACCAAATGCAAAAAATGGACCATAATTGGAGTGAAATATAGTAACTTTGATAGTTGAAACTTTTACTAAATGGGGAGTCGAACTAGTTTTGTCCCATTGCGGACCACTTGAATAACAATAATTCACTCGTATACGAGTGATCACAACTCACGGCAAAGCTAATAAGCGGTCCTAACTTTGTACAATTATTCTCATCAATATATTATGTAAAGTGATACGGAGTACCTACAATTTTTAGGCATAATCAAATTTGGTCTACAATACTGTTTTTTGTTACAAATTTTTTCTATTTTATTTATTTATTTATTTTAATACTTTGCAACATGTTGGATTATAAAATGGGCCTTGGCTATATTGACTTATTGAGAACAAATACGAGTAATAATTAGAGTGACCTCAAAAATATGAATGTAATCAATATTTCAAAGGTAAGTACCTTTATATTTGAGGTTATTTTATACGGAATACGAGGTTCTTTTTTGGGTTATAAAATGGTTGTTGGTTAGAGTCTTTCTATACATTGTATGAAGGGAAGATATGTCCACCTTTTGTGTAAGGGTTATATGGCTCTCTTGCTTATTTTTTTACCAGATTGACAAATAAAAAAAAATTGGTGTCCCTAAAAATATAATGGGTAACTTGTAAATTATTTCTAAAAAAAATCCCAAATTTTGAAAAAATTGGTCATAACATCTACCCATAAGATCCATAGTCTAACTAAAGAAACCCTTGGATTAATGGATTTACTTAACCTAAATTACAAATACCTATAGTAACCAAACTTTGAATTAGGGCGTTTAATCAAGAGAGGCAGAGGATTTGCCAGCTCATTCCCATACAAGATCTAAGCTAATGTTGATCATTGAGATAATAATTGGGAGTAGAATTATGCATTGGACTAAATAAATTGTTTTACTATTCTAAGAAAGAAAAATCCAACGTGTCAATATCACTGGAAACCTACTATTCAATCATATTAAAGCCATTATTTTGTGCTACATGCCTAAGCCTGCGGCTAAGTAATTGGATCAGGTGTATCAATCTACTTCACACTTCGTATTTGGATTGGCAGTTACAGTAAAATCGAACATAATAATATACTGCTCTTGGGACTACTATAGTAATTATGTTGCACAGTCTCAACAATACATGATTTAAATTTTTTGTGAAATACTACGTATTTTAAGGATTTTGGTCCAAAACGTATATAGAGTTAAGTGTCATCAATATGCTCTATATTAAAAATTAAAAGTTAAATGTTCGTTTTTATTAAGAGAAGATTTGATTGAGATATCAAAATTCTTTATTTCGCTATTCAGATTTTAGACTACTATGACAAATCATGGATATGTGGACATATTATTTACACGATTCTCCCGATTATAAGATGTATTCACTATTCACTGTGGCCTTGTTTGGCAAATGGATGTTGGCGGTTGGCTGGTTCACTTGGCTTGTTTGACCAGCTGGAATGTTTGACTGTTTATAATGGCTTTTGAAATTGGCTGTTTAAGCTGGTTGTTTATAAAAGTGTTTGGAAAATTAATTGTTGGTTGTTGGCCGTTTATTAGATAATTTGTGAGCCAACAAGTCAAAAGCCAACAAAAAAGCTATTCAAATCAACTTTTTTATTTTGGCTTTAAAGTCAGCTTTAGATATTTTGACTTTTGACCACATAAAAAAACCAAAAGCTAACTAAAAAGCTATAAAAAAAATAAATAAATAAATAAATAAAATAATAATAAATAAATAAATAAAAAAACAAACAAAGATTTACCAAACATGGCCTATGTATTTCCTGGCTAATACACCTATTTTCAAAAGGTTCAAATCAAGCGGTTGGCCCATATATAATTTCGAGTTAACACACGTACTTTTTTGTAAGTCAGACCAAGAAAGTGGCTGATTCGAAAGCATATTGTAAGTTTGAAGGATAATTAGATAAGATGGTGAATAAAGGTAGGTTTCACTTTACATGAAGCCGCAAAGATTGTAAGGTGCTCCAGTTCCGGTTGCTAGCTAAGCGTCATGTGCATAGACGCATAGTCGTCCACAAAAAAAACCTAAATAAAGCTGATAGACCGACTGTTTAAATTTAAATAATCAGCAACAAAACTTTATAATTACTTAATTTAGATCTTATATTATTGCATACACTATGTCTATGCAAGCATCACGGAATTATAGATATTTAATTACAAGTGTTGTCAGAATTTCCTTCAATAGTTAGCAACTTAAGAGCATGCACCTGAACCTCCTTATTGGTGCAGCTGCTCGTTTTACATCTTTCAAAGTTTATGATTCTCTTTTTTTTTTTTTTTTTTTTTTTTTTTTTTTTTGGTGCAGTTATTTAAGGACTTTTGTAATGTAGAGATAATTTGTGTTGCATGTTTTTTAACCCAAGTATTTGGAGGTTTTGTCACTTCCTATTCATTTAAAAAAATAGTGGAGTACTCATTTTCTATAAGTTGATAACTACTAATATTACGTCGTAGTTGATAAATCAATTATTGGGCTAATCTAACCACTGATATGAATCTGATTTTCACTTTAAAATCCACCAATGAAGTTTATATATCCTTTTTAAAATATGAAACAATTCTTTTGCTGATATGCACACAAGTCATATGTTTTACACTCTAATCAATTACAAAGCGCGTTAATTAAAGTGCAACTATTATTCCCAATTAATCGATAGGCAAAGGCATTTTTTTTTTTTTTTTTGTCAAAAATGTTTTGCACACACTAATAAAGTATTTCTTTAATTATACTTATACACTAAAACAATAAAATAAAAAAAGGTACCCATCTGCTAGAAAATATTGATTTGAAGAAATGTTGTTACTAGAAATAATCTTGCCAATAATGAAAATGTCAAGTAGGTTTTACAAAATATGCTTGATGATGTATGATATCTAAGTATGACTAACCTATAAGTTGACCATATTTTTTTAAGAAATAAGCTGACCATAATTGTCATGTATATAATATAATATTCTATATCAAATAAAATCATACAATAAAACGTTAAGTATCTCTTTGATTTTCAAAAGCTTAATAGACCAAGTAATACACCGCCTCATTTCGTGCAAAGCTTGATATAAGATGCCCTTTGTCAGCTGCAACCTCGCTATGTTAGATTGTTATCCAATGATACAATTGTTAGCTGTTGCCTAGTCATAATTTGCCCCCCTTAAGAGATTTAATCAACTAAATTAATTGTTGTACTCCAAGTTAAGATTTGGACTTTTTAAAATGACTACTTTCTCTCTTTATTTGATAAGCAAGATTAGGGCTATTCAATTAACCACAAAAAGACAATGTTACAAACGTTCGATCTCAGCCTTGCTTTAATCACAACGAAAATAATCAAAGTGAACCGAGCTTAATACTTTTTCAATTCCTTACATCCTTATTCCTACATAGCATAGTGACAAAAAATAGTGATGTATGTACTATGTAGGAAAAGTTTTTATTTTTGAGCATGCATCATGGCTATAACTCTTTATCAACCACACAAAGTAACATCTATCCACATAGAAAATGTTAATGTACGGACAAAGTAATGTTTGACTCACTTGTCGATACTGTAACCTTAATTAGATATTAGACCAATGTTTCATATTCAATTCTTAACATGTGAGGGTTTTAAAGGTGGATATCACCTCACCTTTTCTCTTGTTTTTATGTGTCCGTTTTGCAAATAATGGACCTAAAAAAGTGAGAATTGAAGTTTTAGCAAAGTCCTTTGTGTAAAAATACTTCGTATATATTATTCCAAACTATGCCGCACTTAAATAAGATATAAGAAGTGTAGTAATGAAGAGTAACAAACATACACATATACTGATCTAAACTGACAATAATTCATGCATTTAGAAACAGTGAGAATATCAGAAAATGTAGTGCAAATTCTCTGCTGAGTGGTTTGGTTCCTAGAAGGGAACAAGTGATTAACCACTAATTATAGACTCAGCTTTCATTAATTATCAGTTTATACTGAACACTTTATGCTTTGTAAAGAAAAGCTGGTGTGGCCCTATAAAATCCGTAATTAAAAGGGTGCTTAAATTCTAAGCAAACACAATTTGTTGACTTGTGATACAAATTAGGATGATAAAGCTGACCCACATTTACATTTTCTTCCTACTATTGTACGGAGTATTAATTAGGACACCATTTTTAATTAAGATGGCTTACTATTTCTTCAATTCTAGAACTTCTCTTTTTAGTTTTCTGCAGAAAATTGGCAAATTGTTGGCGTCATTTGCAAAAATAAACTAAATTCGTACAAGTTTCAATTAAGTGATGCATGTGCACAACGATACTGATGAAATATGCCGAGGTTTCTGTTGAGCAACTACTCGTAGAGTACATCATTTTATTCTTCTTGATGTAAACACCATGCTAGTTTTTGTATTGATCCATCTCTTCATTTTTTTTTAGTACTTGAATTGTGATATAATTTACCGAGTATAAGTGATCAGTAATTCAGAACTAAAGTAATTTGTTCAATGTGAGTTGTCGGCTTGTCGTATTATCGTCCTCATTCAACCCTCGTAATGCCCTGTTTTTTAACTGAGCTGAATTGAATTGAACTGATTGGAGCTGAACTGAATTGTTTATGAGAGAATAAAATTATGAAATGAACTGGACTGATTGGAGCTGAACTGAAATTAAGTTGAAGAGAACAGACCCGTAGTTTAATACTCGTAATGTACTTCTCTTTGATTTGATTTTGTTGGAAATTCATATTCTTGACCATTAATATTTTAAAAAGAAAATAAAAATACATCATATGAATGTTGTAATTCACCGATAAGTTATACTCGTAAAACTTATACTTTCTCAGTCTCTTTTTGTTTGCTCTATAGTCTACTTGTTTGTGAGAATTTTACGAGGCAAAAAATAAGCTAAGGGACATAGAAAGTAGTTAGTAATAATGCTAAAGTCAAATTATTACGGGGTACTGTATAATGGAATACAATCACATACTCCATCTATAATAAGATTTGATAAAATAATCCATCACAGTAATGCCCTGCGAGGCTGCGACAGTAATTTGTGTACATTCTATAAAAATTACTCTGTTGTAATTACAGTATTTCCAAACAGATGACTTTAAATATTTCTTACAAACATTCATTTCAACTTGGTACGTTTAATTAATTTATTTATAATGCCCTGTGACAAAAAAATATATAGGGTTGGAAATCAAGTTGGGAGAATCTTTACTGCTCATAACAGTTTGAAATACGAGTATTTAAAATTTTTATTATATTATTTTTAGATTCCTTTTGGATAAACTTATAAATACTGTTTCTAGGGGGGAAAAACTAAAACTGAGGGTTGTCATATTGTCATGAGTACATTAGTTAGAAATTTAGAGTATAAGATGTAGTTTATTTACATGCAGTATTTGACAAATGACCACTTTTTTGTCGTATAATACGGAGTATAAATATACAATGTATAATCTTTCAATTTCATAAATTAACCCTTTAAAATAAACTCTTTTCAAGTACAAAGTACTTGTAATTCGTAAATGTTTTCTCCCCGGATCGGAATTGTTCATTATGTGGAGTATTTTCTTTACATCTCAATTTATGAATCGTCTTGATTTTCACATTTGCCGATGATAATTACGTAGTATTATTAGAGTAATATTTAATTTATAAAATAAAACTTCTTTCATTTTATTTATGTAGGATTTTTATTTTTTAAGT
This sequence comes from Chenopodium quinoa, assembly GCF_001683475.1. NCBI lineage: Eukaryota > Viridiplantae > Streptophyta > Magnoliopsida > Caryophyllales > Amaranthaceae > Chenopodium > Chenopodium quinoa. The sequence continues at coordinate 1,667,434 of NW_018743199.1, read as the reverse complement.
AAAGTTATATAAGCGCGCCCATTCTTATTCAACTACCTAGCCATATCTAAGAAATTTTATGCGGAGGAGTCATTAGCAATGGAAATTAATAATAGTACAGTTTCTTTAAATTTCAAATTATATGTAAGATGTACTAACTATTAGAAGTATGAAATTATGGAGTATTCCACATATTGTTGCATAATTTGCATTAATATACTTGTACTATCTACGGTATATTTTAATCCTAATAAAACACAAAATGTTAAGGCTTCAACAGTTCAACTAGCTGAGGTCCAATCAAAATGGGAGTAGCACAAGATGATTATAAGTCAACAAGTAGTTGCGTTACAGCTGTCAACCTATGATTACAGCAAGTGAAAAAAAACTAATGATGATGTACTCCTTAATGGAAATATAATTACACCTTAAAGATTGAAAAACTCACTTCCACTGTTTACTCGAGATTCCAAGTTCCTATTTTTGTCTCTTGTTTTTTTTTTTTTTTTTTTACTAAATTCATACTCCATTTTTTTGTCGTTTTGTGTATAAACCCTATTGCGTTAAAGGGTGTTGAAATTTGAAGTTTTAACTTAACTTATAACTGAAGAAAAAAAATTAATAGGCATATATGTACTCCTCTCTTATTTGTTGTTCAGTTGAGACTTGAGATCGGACTAATTATAACGAGTGATGAATTCGAGAGTTTCTTCACTATAACGGAGAAAGAACGAGAGAATAATACAAAGAATCCTAAATCTAATGGCTCAAAAGGTATATTCTAATTGATCAACTAAAAGGTCCTTTTATAACACAAGGAAATCCTAATAAAAACCTAACATTATTCCACAATTATACTCAAATAGCCGTCATAGAAAATATATAATTTTAAGAAATTATCCCTAAAATAATTAAGCTAAAATCGGACCCAAAAACTGAAATTTCGACTAGGCATGGACGTGCCTAGTGGCGTACTTCGTCAACATATTTCCAACAGCGTCAGTTCTTCATAAAACGGCCATAACTTTCTCGTTTCTTATCGGAATTGGACATATGATGACTTATCGTTGGAAAGGTCTTGAACCAAACTATCACCTTCAACTTGAATCAACCCTATTACTATTACTAGATGTTGAGTCACAATTTAATAAATACCTCCATTTTGTGGAAAGTGAAATATACGGGAATTTTTACTTTCTCATGAATTTGTCAACTAAACAACTCCAAAGAATATCAATTCTTAAAATTTTTAACTTTTACGTTTTTCTTTGTCAACCAAATGACACGTTAATTTCACTTATTATATAGTTTTCGATGCACACAAGTGTATTAAAAATTGTAAACTACATATTTTGTATCGGTTTTTATTTATTTATTTTTTTAAATACAGCGAAGCAATAGAGTATTAGATGAAATTTGTTCAGTTTCTAAATATGAAATGAAAATAAAAATACATAGTGAGTATTATGTTTTATACTTTTATGACACATTATTAACATCCAATCAATCTAACACCCACTTGTAGCAACTACTCCTTAGCTACTTGCACCATGAATCCATGATGCAGCTGATATACTTTTTATTAATTTTTTTGTATTGGTAAGGAGGACTATGATCAAACTTCAACTATTACGGTTTTTTGATCTAGTATTAATGGGTCAGATACTTAGAAGTAGAAGAGAGCGTAAGAAAATCATTACACCAAATACCCTCACTTGATAGGGTTCAAACTCCAAACCTTAAGAATATGAAACAAGAGCCTTACTAGATAAGTCAACAATTGTTGATAAGCAGTACCGAGTACTAATATATTGATACATATATGTGCCTGACATAATATTCCCACAAAAAAGACATAATTTTCCAAATGGCACAGATTTAGGAAAATTGAGGGTTAAAAAAAGGTCCACCAGTAATAATGATATAAATTCGTTGACTTTTATATTTGTTAGTTTTCTAAATTATGAACCACATTTGATTGATCAATGGTCACTGCCTACTTCACATATTGTAATCCCCTAATTTAAAATTGTGAATAAATTTTGAGTAGTAAGAACATTTTCCCTTAATTAAAGATATGTTCTGTTTACTCTAACACAGAATTTTATCAAATTTAATGAATTAAAACACCTTTGTTATAATCTGGTAAGACAAATTGGACCACAACATTATCTTTTCCATACACCAAGTACAAGTACAACCAAATGAGCAAATTGGTTTGCTCTTACATATGGACATCTGATATAAAAATAAAATATTATGTCCAAACTTGTTTGAATAATATAAAATTGTGTCTACAATTTCTTGAAAACATTACTTTTTCTAAACTTATTGTTTTTAACTTATTTTTTTAATTTTTTTTTTAAAAAAAATTAGTCAAAATAAGATGAAACAAATAGATTCTAAGATGTGAAAAACATCAAATCAGACTAGAACAAATCTAGGAAAAAATGCATATGAGATCTTATAATTCTAGAGAAAATAAATTCTTTTAATAAAAAATAAAAAGTAAAAACAAAAAATATGATATCATATGATTAGAGTATCTAATGATATTTAAGACACAAGTGGTACATTTATTAAAAATTGGACCACCCTAAGCCCCTCATTAAACTATATACGGAGTAATGGAGCCACGTCTTTATAGTTAAGACAAAATTAATTCCAGCTTTTATTTTCTTCATTTTCCGCTCCAAACTTCCCATTGTTTTGCGAAAAAACCTGAAACTTAACATCATTTTTCATCATCTTTATAAAAAAAAAAAAAAAAAAAAAAAAAAGTAAAATTAATTTCAGTGTTAGTGTGTTTCTACTACCACTAGCTAAAGTCACTTTCATCATCCAAATCTATGGCTTTTCCTCCATTCTCTCTCCTCTCAAATCTTCTTCTTCTACTTTTATCTTAATTTCTGTATATTCAATTTCAATTGAATTTCATATACTTTTCGATTTCAGCTATTTTTTTTTCCAGATCTTCAACAAATTTCTGCTATACTATACTACAAAAATGGCGGATACTAATAATAATAATCATGTTGTTAACAATCATAATGATAATCACAATAATAATAATAGAAGAAGTATGTCAGATGAAATCCTGGAATGCATCCTACCATATATCGAAGATTCCCGCGATCGATCTTCAGTATCAGCAGTGTGTAGAAAATGGTATGAGCTAGATCGATTAACGAGAAAACACGTAACGATTGCTCTGTGCTACACAACAACGCCGCAACAACTCCTTGATCGATTTCCGAACATCGAATCGTTGAAGCTGAAAGGAAAACCACGAGCTTCAATGTATAATTTGATTCCAGATGATTGGGGAGGTTATGTGGGTCCATGGGTTCAGATTTTGGCTAGCTTTCCTCGTCTTAATAAGCTTCATTTTAGGCGTATGATTGTTAAGGATTCAGATCTTCAGCTTATTGCTACTGTTAAAAATCGTAATTTAATTTCCTTGAAGTTGGATAAGTGTTCTGGCTTTTCTACTGATGGTTTATTGCATATTTCTCACTCTTGCAGGTAATTTTTTTATTTTTATGTTTATTTGAATTAAGTTTTGATTTAATTTGTTTTGTTACGTTTCGTGTTTGGAAAATGATATACGTAGTCTCTAGTGCTAACTATAAGTCGATATGTTATGTGGTTAGGGTTGCGTATATCATAACCGTCTGCTCGTATTGTTTTACAGTGAGTAGTATATTAATAATTGTTTACTAGTTACTTGTAGTAAATTAGTAAATGGATTGAATCTGAAGTACTCGTAGTTCACAAGCGTATATAAATTTTTAATTTTTTTTTTGAGATATTGAAAATTGAAATGGTTCATTATTTAGTTTTGTGGAGGCAATAAGTTTGAGTACCTTATGTTTCGAAAAGATAGTTGGTTGTTTATTTATCATACAGAGTAATGGAATAATGTAGTTTTATTGGGTTCTAATGTTCCATTTCCCTATTTCTTGGGTTTGAGTTTACATATCATCAACTTGTTAAGAGTCGGGCTATTTGGCTAACTTGTTCTTCCCTAAACACCACCTGAAATTACGTTATTACTCTACCGGGGGTGTTGAGCAAGATGATTTCGGGTGGTGTCGATGTAAAACAAGTTTATGTTATGTTTTGTTATAATAAAGTAAGATTTAATGTTGGCTGATATTGTGATTGATTGTATTTTTGGACTAAATATCATTTTTTTTGGATTGTAAATGGTTTAATGGTCTTAGTATTGTTTGGAATTCTTATGTTAATAGGCGTAAAATGGATGTTAATTATATTGTGATTGCTTTGACAAGTTTGACACTCATGGTTAAAAGAGGTAGAAGACGAGAAATATGGGCATAATGGGGAAAACAGAGAGAGGTCAAGGATGTTTTCCTAGAAATCTGATACCATGAAATAGATTTATCCATGGATTCCATTAGAATCATCAGTTTATATACACCAATACAAGAGTATGACTAGGCTATAATGCTCTAAGTTAGGAACAAACTAATAATAACAAATATACACTTAATGTAAGGGATTTGTTTTGTTGCTCTTGGTGGCTGTATCACTTTTCTGCTGTGCAAAGGGCATCTTATTACATATTTACATTGTACTCGTAGTATTTATTGTATTAAAAAAAGGCATGCCTAGGCACTGATGTGCAATACAATAGGGATCAAGCGTTTTTATTGGCCTAAACAAGTAGATTCACAGGAGTGCAGGGGAGACACACAAAAAGACGCACAACTGTATTTTTTACACCAATTTTAAAAATTATTTATTTAGTTCACCTCACTCTAACAAGGTGCAACAAAGCGCTGAGGGATCCTTACACCTCGATGTGCCTTGAGCTTCTTTTGTACATATGAGCATGTAAAGTTATTGTGTCCTATACTATAACTGTAACTGTTATCAAAGGCTAAGCAGAGGTGAGAGGAGGCTTCTGAGTGAATAAGTGAAGTTATGTTTGACAATAATCAAATTGTCCGATGGAAACTTAAACTGTGGATGCTGAGTAGTGTGAGTAAAATGTGTTCTCATTAGTGGTCAACATGTATTAATAGGTTGGGATAATCGTATACAGAATTTAACCTTAATGCCATAGTCACCTTGTGAGTGGCTAGTCTCGAGTACTTACTGTTCAGATTTTGTTTGATGGTTATGCCTAAGGTTTTGTGATTTCTATTCCCTTTCTTTAGAGGAATGATAGGTCTGATCAGCATTTGATGATATCATCAGTGTATTAGAGGAATGATAGGTTTGATCCTTGAAAAGCCCAGTATATGAAGAGCTTAAACCAGAGAACAATGGGTAATGACTTAATCTAGAGTGCAGACTGTAATTGCGTCTATTGATGGGTGTAGATATAAATTAGTAACTGATGGATTGTGCTACCAGAAGCAAAAAAAATCATTAATTTACTGGTGGCTGGTGTCGACACATCCTCCAATTTGCAATGTTACACGCCCCAAGCAAAAGAGGGGCAAGAGGGTGGCAAGGCATGAAGATTTGTATCTATTTGACCACCAAATTAGTCCATGCTTGACTTAATTTTTCAATTTTAGAGTTTGATGAAAATAATTTAGATTTGCCAATTTGAGGTAAGATCCTTGATAACAACAAGCAACATATTTGGGTTTTTATTCGTGGTTGTCAGGCGAGTTGAATTCAGTGGATTATGCACCAGCTGGTATTTTCTGTCATGCAGTTTCATTTATTTCTATCTCTCCTTTCTCTCACGGCTGGACTGGCTGGATTTTGTATGATTGTCGTGTCCTCATATTCAGATCCAAATTTAAGATAGAGTTCCGTGTCACTGTATTAGATAATTGGATTTGTATCTATCCAATCACTCATTTTCCTCCTCTCTTTTCTGGAGTTCATGGTAAGAGGATTTGCTAGTAGACAGTAGAGCTGTAAGTGTTCTGCCTAAAATATATTTGATTGACTGTTTTCTGATCCTGTTATGATTTTGCTTCCTCTTCCTGGTATTGCTATTATATTGATGTTCTTACATAGAAGTGCTTACATTCATGCACAATCATTCACAATATTTTCCTTCTTCTCAAGGATGTGGTTTTTAATACATGTTGAATGCTTATGTTTTTTTACTGGACAGGAAGCTAACTATGTACATATGTCTTACTTGGTTGTGTCTAGTATGTCTACTTGGCTATTAACTTTACTTTTCCTCCTATGTAGGAACCTGAAAACACTGTTTCTGGAAGACAGTGGTGTCGATGAAATCAACGGTGAATGGTTTCACCAGCTTGCTCAACACAGCACAGCTCTTGAAACTTTGAACTTCTATATGACTTTTTTGGAGCAAATCAAGGTTCAAGATCTAGAACTTCTTGCCAGTAAATGTCCTTTAGTCTCTGTGAAAATTGGAGATACTGATCTTGTCCATCTTGGAAGCTTTTTCCGTACAGCGACAAGATTGCAAGAATTTTCTGGTGGATCATATAATGAAGATTTAGACCAGTATGCTAACATTGTATTTCCGGCTAAATTGACCTCATTGGGTCCCATGTACTTGGTGGAAAGTCATTTGTCTGTATATTATCCAATTGCGCACTTGTTGCTGAGGTTGGATCTTGTTTACGCATCACTTAATAGTGAGGGGCACTGTGACCTGATACGTAGATGTCAAAATTTAGAAGTTCTGGAGGTATAATCTACATTTTTCTCTCATTAAGCATGTTTTCCTTTGATGCTTTAACAAAACAAATTTTCAGTTTCTCTTCTTTTAGTTGATTTTATCTCTCTATAGTGTTGCCTCATTTTTCGTAATAGTAATATATCTTGTCTTCATATTTCTTGTGACCATGTTTTAATACCCAGATTTTTCATCTGAACTTGCAACCTTGAGATTCTTTGCTTGCTCTAATTCTTCTCATGTGCTCATTGTTTATCTCTTGTAAACAGACAACAAATGTTATTGGTGATCAGGGTCTGGAGGTTGTATCTTTGACGTGCAAGAGACTGAAGAGACTTCGTATAGAACGAGGGGCAGATGACCAAGGATTAGATGCTGAACTAGTTACACAGAAGGGATTAATTGCTGTAGCACAGGGATGCCCTGACCTGGAATACCTAGCGGTTTATGTGATTGACATAACAAATGAAGCCTTGGAATGTGTAGGTGCAAACTTGATAAATCTGACTGATTTCCGACTTGTATTACTTGACAGAGAAGAAACGATAACTGATTTGCCACTCGATAAAGGAGTCCGGGCTCTTCTACAGGGTTGTAAAAACATGCAACGCTTTGCATTGTACCTCCGACAGGGAGGTTTGACTGACACTGGTCTTGGTTACATTGGTCAGTTCAGTCAAAATGTGAGGTGGATGCTTCTAGGTTATGTGGGGGAAACTGATGCAGGGCTACTAGAATTCTCTCTGGGCTGCCCTAGCCTTCAGAAGCTTGAAATGAGGGCTTGTTGCTTTACAGAACATGCACTTGCTACTGCTGCAACAAGACTGACTTCTTTGAGGTACATGTGGGTCCAAGGATACCGAGCATCTCAAACAGGCATTGTTGATATTGTACAAATGGTTCGACCATATTGGAACATTGAGCTGATTCCTGGGGATCAATACAGTACCAACCCCGACAATGATGGTCAGCCTGTAAGGGTTGACCATCCATCCCACATTGTTGCTTATTACTCGCTTGCTGGACAGAGAACAGATCATCCAGCGACTGTTTACCCGCTACCTCTGCCAGATCTCTAGAGCCTGTATATAGTTCCACTTCTGTCCAATAGGGATCTTCTGCGCTTACACGCACTCTGCTCCACATCTTGTTCATACAGTTTTGACATCTTCTTTCTTTGGAAAACGAATTTGATTGTTGAGACCATTTTTTACATTTTGCAGACAATAAGGTTGTTTCTGAGCTGTTGTATTCTTGTTGTAGTTATTAGTATCTTGATCTCATTCTCATATACACGATGTATTCTGTGTATTCCATCTCATTGTTTGGCATGCTGCATTTTTTGGAGCAAAAATGTTAAAATTTGCCTATTGAATGCAGAGGTTTGTGGTGTCCTTGAGAATAAATATTGTACTCCTTAACTATATATGGATGTATACTTGCCTACTTGATGCATTGTGAATCTGCACAAAGTTTAAATTTCTAATTGGAATGTATAGTATAGGTGCCTTAAACTTATTCACATCTTGTTTCTTATGCAGGGACTGAGGACTCTATCTGCTACACGGCCTAGGCCTACAGGCTAGGCAGTTGAGCTTGTTTAGTCTTCTCTCCCACAATTTCTTTCCCCGACTCCTGTGAATTGGACTTAAGCCTCCGCTTCTGAAACGAAGGGTGAGCCCCAAATGTCGAAATTATCTCATTCGTTTCTATTGCTCTTTCTAGTTTCCTCCGCTTCTTTTGTTTGGGGTTGATAATTCCTATACCACCAGTAAGAGAAGCCATTAGATTTGAACATTTTTGTAACCTTGAAGATGAACGTATGTAGAGTTACTGTTCTTCTTTTCGATTCTCTTCTTTTCTGGTTTTTACTGCATAAGACATGTAACAGTTAATCAAATAGCAGGGCATAGAAAAGTTTGTCATACCTGTCCTGTTCTCCTATATTAACCATATCTCTAATTTGGTTTATCAATGGCATAAAATTGAATTCGTCTGTTATTAGTTGCATAGCCTTGTTAGGTTGTGATATGTTTATGTTTGGTTTACCACAATAAATCTGTCTGATGTATTAGAAAGTGACTTGTCTGATGTCTCAATATAATCACCCACAGGATGATTCAAAATTCTGAGTGGGCAGAAAATTATGAAATAATAACTTAGAGGAAAGCATATGAATATCCTACAGGAAACTGAACATACTAAGTTTCACTTGCATCTAAATCAAAAACAAAAACAGGGTCATAAACCCACAGATGTTAATGACAGATGACTGATGTTAGACACTGGAAACTAACTGAATACAGACACTATGAACGAGTTTTTGGTGCATTTGCAATGCGCATTCAGAGTTTAGTATATCAATCAGATCTTGCATCATTCAACCGTTTTCGACTTATTTGTTTTTGCAGACATTATATATGGACCAAGGGTAACCCTGCTGAATTGAGGAACCCTTTGTTGAAACTTGTGAATTTGATGAGTTGATCTCGACTGTCTGAAAGCAAACCCAGAAGTTGTTGGAACAGAAACATTTAGGGTGTACCCAGGTTAGCAATATCAATTATTTCTCAACAACAATTTTGTATGTATTGTTCTTTGTTAGCTGCCTCATTTACATTATTGACCTTTTTTTTTTCTGAGATTATAATTCTATCAGTCAACCAACCACTTATTGGTTGCTATGATATTGGGACCAATGAACTAACACTAATCCTGTCATTAGTGCTTGATTAGGACATAATTAGTCGGCTTCGAAAACGTGCAACGCAGGATGCACAGTCCCAACCTCAAATGGTTGACTTAATTAATATAGATAATTAACATTAACTAAACTTAATTCACTGTGTTCATTTCAAATGACACAATGAATGTTTTATTATTATAATTTTTTTTTAACTATAGTGATTTACAAATGTGAAAAGTACTACTAGATTAGCAAAATCAAAAGAGAAATTAGTGTTAATTTATTCTTTGAATAAAAAGAGCATCATAGATTTTCCATTAAGTGTGTTTTATGGTTTAGTCATAGTCTACTTTAAAAAGGTTCATTAATCTTAGAATAAAGTTTAAAGATGGGTGAGATTATGCTTTTCTTTCCCCATAATATGTGCAATTTGCAATTGCATGAAACTATTTAAAAGAACAAGGAGCCATAAATAATTATGTGGGATATTTGTCCTTTACCTTAAAAAAAAAAAAAAAAAGGTTGAAGAAAAAATAGAATAAACTGTACTGGATCAGTTTGAAATTGGGGAACTTTAATCTCTTAGTTTGTGTTTCAGAAAATCAAATCTTTTGTCTATACCTTTTTCCCTTTTTTTTCCTCCTATTTTTTTGAGTGTTATAATCACCATATTATTTTGGCTGCATACATGAAAAGTGAAGTGTATGAACATTAGGAATTCATATTGCTGCAATGATATACACTCCCTATGATGGCAACTTCAATAACAGCAACCCCAAAATCCATGCAATATTATTGAAAGGTGCAACACATTTCGAAACATACCTATCACGTTACGTTTGATCGAGTGTCATTTTTAAGGAATTGGTTACATCTCTCTAACTCTCTCTTTAGATTTTCACTTCCAACCATAAGACTATATGAGCGATAATTTTTTTATTGAATTAAATTACGTGAATAAATAATATAGAGTATAATCAATATGGAAATTAGAGATTCAAAAGTTAATTACTGACATAATTAGAAATTGGTTTATTACGCGCATTATTATAGAACATCTTAAAATAACGAGGTGGTCTATTATTTTGGGATGGGAAGATCAGAGTTAATAAAACTTCAACCGCTCAACTAAAGAGGGAAGCTGCCAATAGTCAAATAAACTTCACATTCTGTTTGATCCCTCTATTAGCCTAATATCATTAGAATATAACAATTTAATCAAGTACTTGGAAATTATATATATATAATTTCCCATTACTTTAAACGTAGAATTATGCCTAAACTTTTTTATGGTGATACTCATGCATAATTCTCTTCCAAGAATCATGACCTTTAAATTCAACAAATGAATCTACAATTTTTTAATTAATTTGATCATGCATGTAGTAAGTTAAATAAGAATCTTGAAAAAAAAATCGAATGTTTTTATCCTGTCGGGGGATCAACCCAATCATTTTGCTTTTACTCTGTAAAAAGAAATTTTAATTTTTAGTGCCGAAAGTTGTTGTAAGATTCAATTCTTATCTTAAATTTGCACCTTGTAATTTCTTGAATATAACATTACTAGAAATTCAGAGCTCAAAGAGCTGAAGTATTCTCTACCCAAAGAAGGAATCAATAAGATAATGGAATATTAAAACTATTATTAAGCTTCATAGACCATTTGAAAAGAATAGTCAAGATCTCATTCTATATAATGGAAGATAATGGAGATGCTTTGTTCCCACAACACAGTGTTAAAAATGTGTAGACTCGACTTATGTTTAAATTAACATTTTATTAAACTCAAGAATTTAGAAAGGAATGATATTCACATTAACCATTTTTTGTGTCGATAAAAGATGGGGTGTAACTTGTAAGATCAGATATTTTTTACTTGCATTTCAAAAATTGCGTTCTATTCAACAAGGAATATTCCTAAATGTCGTTTGTGGTTGATATATCTCATCGTAAATACATGAAAATGATATCAATATTGGACTTTTTAAGGTAAAAGATTCTTTCATACGGGTGAAAAAACATATATACTTGTATCATTTATATATACACAAGTAATAAAAAAACAAAATTCTATCGATAGGGTAGAAAGGAGTGCACAATTGCTTATTCAACCCATTTTCTCAAGTCGATTCTTTTTGCTTACCTTTATAAAAATATTTCTGTATAAATTATACTTCATTTGATAATTTAAAGCCTTGTAAGCTACTAGATCATTATCTTACATGTTATTGCAGATGTAGCCTTTAATTTATTTTATTGAGTTAATTTTCACATAGTTATTTGGTAAAAAGGTAAAATATACCTGGGATATTTTTTGTCATATGTCCTTAATAATGTAAAGAGGTTATTTATTAACTACCAAGGTGCTTTGTTTGTTAGTGGAATTCAGAGTCACCCCAATGACTAATTGATGCTGATGAAGAGGTTTGGTCACTTTGGCCATGTTTGATCCACTATAATCTAATGAATGGTTGATACGTCTTTTACATTTAGCATAAGAGCAAAAAAGCAAGCGATCAGTTTTAAAGGAATTACCCTTGAAGGTGACCTCCCTTTAGTCAGCTAATTTGGCTACTACTTTTTTGGTGTGACATGGCTTATTATCCTACTTGTCTAGATTCTTCTTTTTTTTCTTAACTTGTTATGCTTATCACTCCTAAAATAAATTAGAAAAAGATTAAAAAAAGGCGCAGATCGGGTTTGAACCTTGTTCATATTACTACATTAAGTAGTGTTATTCATGCTTATTGCTCCATTTAGTAGGGGTGTAAATAAGTGTAATATGATGCAGGTTTTGGTGGAATCTTAGTCACTTTGCTTCTGATAATTGCATGCACTTTGTTCTACTAATTGTGGAAAAGTGCATTAAGAAATTTTGTAGAATGACAAGTTGTTTAGAACACTTGGTTAGCTTGTAGGGAAATGGAGAAGTTGGAGAATATAATGCTCAATCAATTTTCTGAAGCTGAAGAAACTGACTTATTCATTCTCATAAGACGCGAAACCCATCTAAGGATTATAAACAGCACGCGAAAAAATTAACCTTCAGATTGACCTAGACAACTAGATATCATATCATGAGTACTCTCAAAAGGAAATCGTAATTCAAATATACATTCATTATACCCTCCAAAAGATTGAGATGTTTTCACATTCTGTTGGTGTCTACAGACTAAAATCTGATGAGCTTGAGATATGTGATGATGTACCACACAAGAACCATAAGAGATAGTTTACCAGTTGTATTACCCTTACTCTAATGTGATCCTATATAGGCTGAGGCTCCTTGGTAGGCACTACTGTACAGATTTTGCCGCCCATGAGGTGAGTCGAAAACCATGAATGCTTCACCATTCGTGTTGCTCCAATCCAGTAGCATCTTAGGCATGACGTTGAACGATTTTTGAAGCAATGGAAATGAGCCAGACGAGTGTTCTAAGAGTGATTTGGGCTTTTCATCAGTTTCTGAAACTGATGGCATAGCATTATCAGAAAGATTAGCAGTGGTGATATCGTGAATGCTAGGTCTTCGTTTATCCTTCCCACCCGAACTCTGCCTTAGGAAGTACTTTTGGGCATGGCTAGCTACTTGAGTTGGAGTTTTCGATATAACAAAGTTCCGTGATATGTTTCTCCAGTCCCCTTTTCCATGCTTCTGAAGTCCAAGCAGAAACCGCCTGCATAACTCATTGTTAATAACTCAACCTTCTCACAGTATAAATTCCTAACACAATTCAATCACATATCATAATGTTTAACATATAATTAAGGACATACTGCACATAAATCAGACTCTTATAGCAGAACTTGCTAACCTAATGCCAACCCTGTGAAACAATCTCATAATCAGACTCTTAATTTCTATAGAAACACATATCAGTACTCAGTATATAGCTCGTGCATTCACATACAAACCAGTGCAGACGAAGTAACACGAATATTTCAGGCAGTCTAACCCACCTATTCTGTAATCACTACTCCAGTCTACACCTTATAATTGCAATACACAATAAAATTTCACAATCAAATTTCATTGACAGTCACAGAAATGAAAACATGAATTACCTGTGTTCATCCTCAGTCCAAGGCACACCCTTTTTCCTTTCTTGATCATGAGGCCTAGACATAGACATAGACATGGCCATAGAAGCCGCAGACCTTTTCCTAAAAGGATCAAATTTGGCATTATCAACCCACTCCAAAGTGAAGGGAGAAGCAAGATAGCCAGGAATCGGAACCAAGCCGGCTTCAATATCGGTTACATCTTCCAACAATTCTTTATACTGTTTCATCACATCCCAAGCAGATTTCCCAGGGATCATATCAGCAATCCTTGAAAATCTATCAGGGGTATTCTCATCAAATATTACAAGTGCTTTCTCAAATCTCTTGTTCTCTTCCTTTGTCCATATTGTACTCTTGGAATCCCCAGGAAATAGCCAATTATCATAACTTGAATTTGTAAACAAAGAAGCAGGATATATTGCTCCCATTTCTCTCCCTCCCAAAACCTTTTTTTTTTTTTTTTTTTTTTTGAATTTGTGATTTTTATTTATTTTGTTTCTCTCACTAAAAATTTAGAATTTTAATTCATGGGGTTTAAGAGAGATGAAATGGGTGAATTTAAAGGGGGGTTTGAGGTGATGATCAAATTGCAAGAACAGAGGAAATAAGAGAGGAAAATGAAGTTTCAGAATGACCCAAAATTTTTTGTTCAAGGAGAATCAGAATAAACTTTGGGTTATAAATCAAATTTGAAGAATCCCTTATACTATAAAGACCTAAACTTTATAAATTTTACTTCAGAATATCAAAGGAAAATAAAATAATTGATTAAAATTTCTAAAAAAAAAATATGGAAAAAGCCACCGACTTTGTCCTCCACAGCACTAAAAATTAGAGCTAGTGCAGACCCTACCAAATACTGCTACCTTACAACTTGCACTGCCTGCCCACTGGAGAAGAGGGGAAGAAGCAGAAAAGGCAAAGAAGAAGAACAATTCTCCTAGATTCTGAATTATTATTATTTTTATTTATTTTATACAAGGTAAATTTTATTATGAAGAAAATTACAATTTTGTAATCTTTTTAATGGTTTTTTTTTTTAGAGGTTATGAGTTATTGGTAGTGTAGAAAGAAGCGGGAGAGAAAATGCTTTGACCTTTGCTTTTGGAGGTCGAATTTGAGAATGACAGGAAGGAAGGTGTGATGAAGAACAATACGCTTTATTTAATTGAGTTGCATTAATAAAAGCTTCAGGTTCAGCTGACTTTACATATATATGAAGTACAGAGAGGTTTTTTTTTTTTTTTTTTTTTTTTTTTTTTTTTTTTTTAATGGGCTTGTTCGGCTAAAGTAGTTGTTAAGATTGCACACTTATTACTTAAGTCGAGTATTAGGGTTTTGAATTACAGAGTAATACTTTTTGAACCTCTAATCTGATTTGGTAAGGTATTAGATCAAGCTAATAACTTAAGCTTGTAGACTTGTAGTTAGCTATAAGTGAGGAATTCGTTGTTTAAGTACTATTCTAAGGCTAATTTTTAATAAATTTTACATTTTATGAAAAGCTAAATTTGGTAAAAATTAATAAATTAAAAGTTGCTTCACAATACAACAATACCATGTTGAACTTAGGGTTTAATAATAGTTTTTTTGATGAATTGCAGCATGTTCAATTATGCAATATTAATGATACGATCTGAAAATCTTTTATTATTATAAAATAATGTTTTATCATCCTAATACTATTTGTGAAGAATTTTAATTAGAATTTTAATCTTAAATTATTATAGAAAATGTTTTAGGAAAGTTATTACGAAGTATCTTTTTTCTATTAACTACAATAATGAGTGTATGTTATCTCTATTTAGGAACAGATAGAGTAAAACAGAGAACACGAGTGTGTTTAAATTGTGAGAGCAAAAGACCAAATGGTGATTGGGTAGTATAAAAGGAGGCTGACGTGGTACCAAGAAAAAAGAAAAGGGTGTCGACTGTATGGTGGCTCATTAACTCATCATCATTGGAGGCTTTACTTCCGGTAGGTCATTACCAAAAGACAAACACCTCTACTCTTATAAATCCAAGATAAAAACTATTATAATGAATTTTTAATATTCAATTTAGTACTATGATCATTACATAACTCATCTTACTGTATTTCTACAAACTACAATTCTTTCTTTTTATAACTTGTTATATTTTAAGATTTGATTAATCACCTAGATGATAAATGCTTCCAAAAAAATTTATGGAGTTCATTCATCTCAAATAATTTAAGGTAAAAATGTATGGAAATTATTTATTTTATCTTATTTTACCTTAGCCTTAGTACAAAATTAAATACGTATGGATATGTTATTTCCTATCTAATTAATTAATTCAATAAAGTCAAATTTGTTCTAGTGTCACTTATTAATTCGTAAATTCCATTTGCAGTATATGTGGGGATAACGAGAGTTGATACACATACAACCATTGTATGTTATCCCTACATACAACACCATTAAAATTTTGACACATCATTAGAAAAAAAAGGAGAAAATTAGAAGTTAAATATAAATTAAATATAATGGAACTTGGGCCCATTATTCTAGCCAATCAAAACATAACAAATTAAAGTTGTATGTAGGGATCATATACAATAATTGTATGTGTAGCCTTTAGCGGGGAGAACTATCCATTACTATCTCTAAATTTTAGTGATGGTTGTAACAACAAATAAGAGGTGTGTTTTGTGAAGTGTTGGGACTCCGTATTTAAAAAGCATTTAGTCTTGTGACACTTGTTCACCTTGCCAGCCATTCTCTATCCCAAATTTGAGAATTCAACTGTATGTGAACTGTTCTTTGCATTTCATCCGGCGAGTAATTAAAAATTTTAATTAAGTATGATTACCCTTTTTTACGGAATTAAAAATGAACAAAACTTTATAGTTTTATACTTTATTCTTAAATTAGATTGGTCCCTCTAATAATGATTCCTAACCTAGTACTACAACACTGTTTATGCCAGTGGCGGACCTAGGAATTTTCGTCCGATGAGTCAAAATTGATAATAAAACATGTAATAAAATTTTTTTACCAAACAATAAAATAATAATACTAAAAATACAACCAAATATTCAAAAAGTATAAAATACAACCAAATGTTCAAATAAATTTATTTTTGGGTAGACTAGTGAGTGATATGACTCACCAGGACAACATCCAAATCCGCCCGTGGGTGTGTATTAGCCCGTAAGCTATGAACCAAAATTTATTAAATAAGCCGTGAAATTTAAATGAAAACTATGAACTTACATTTATTAATATATAATCCATGAAAATTAAAAAGAAAAAAAAACACATGGTGAAGACACTTCACGTTGAAAAGCCTGAACTTCCAATGACTAGTCCTTTCCAAATGTGAAAGCTTTCTAAATCTAAATTTTAAGCTTTTCCTCCCATACTTGAAGCATTATCCTGCTTCCCTCCCTTATAACCAACCAAACCCTTATTATCTTTTCCAAAGCTGGCCGTGTATCCCCATCAAGGCCATCAACCTTCCTATTCCAACGCTTCTATAATTCCCCATCAAGGTTATGACACTAGACCTCACCTACATCCGGGGCTCAATGGCAGCCATCCTTTTGAGTCCTCCAAGACTCAACTTGCCCCCAAAACATCTACTTCCATTTCCGTCAGTTTCGTAACCCGGTCTAACGCCGATAGGGTTCTTCTCTTTACAGAAGCACGAGAGGAAAGCTTTCATGACTGTCTTCCTCTTTTTCTTTCATTGTGACTACTGGCATCTTGGACCGTCCGAAAGGGTGATGGTTTTTTTTTTTAAAATAAATTGATTTTTTTTTTTTGCCTCACTGGTGAGTCATATGATGACATTAACTAGGTCCGCCAATGGTTTATGCACATGCATGCAGCTAGTAGAAGAGAACTCAAACTACAAACAAGAATATCGTAAACTGTTGTTGTATAATTGTATTAGTGTTTATTATTTATTTAATATAATATATATTTTTTGTAAGTAATTGATGTGTTTCTGATTCCTGATTTCTCTAAAGTAGTACGGAAATGGAATTTTTCTTGGTGTATTCTTTGCTACAACTACTTTCAAAAACGAAATACTCAGTAACTAATTAGTTATTCTCTCTTGTCAAAAAAATTAGTTATCCTCTCTATCCAAATTACTTGTAATCAAGAAAATTATTATAGTTTAGACTTTGATTATCATCAAGAATGTCACTATTGTTTAGTTTTTAGCTTTATATTCGTAGAGGTATAACTTGTCTAAAATTCATTCTCATTACCGTAAGTTATTACGTACTAAAAAATGTACGTGTTTGTAACGTATTTCTTATATTTACTCCCTTAATTTAATTGGCTGTTTCTTCAATGACAAGCCTGACAACCTAGGTTGCT
Organism: Chenopodium quinoa; assembly: GCF_001683475.1. NCBI lineage: Eukaryota > Viridiplantae > Streptophyta > Magnoliopsida > Caryophyllales > Amaranthaceae > Chenopodium > Chenopodium quinoa. The sequence goes on along the minus strand of NW_018743199.1, from coordinate 1,649,703 downwards.
GATCAATTATTCTTAGTGGTCGAATTCAATTAAACTATATTGACTGCTTCTAATGAATATTTAATGTAGTGCTTATCTACAATTAACTATTTAAGCACTCCTATGTGGTAGGAATCTCTAAACTCCAAGCACGGTGACCCAAGCACCATCATAAAGTTGGTCTTAAAGCATCTCCCAATGCATTTAAAATAAGCCATGTCAGCCGCACTCTTAAACTAACTTAATTACTCCATTTAATTTTTTTCTATAGTAAAGATAATAATGTACTTTGTATATAATGAGCTTGTATAGGTATATGGAGGCTGCTAATTAAAATTATGACATAATTATAGAATTATGGAGGTGGATAAATCTTGAGCAAAATTTGTAAAATAGTAGATTTAGAGTCTGATTACATATAAATTCAAATAAAGTTCTAATCTAGAGTTGATTGTTTGATGGTAGATTGGAAGTGAAGTGTGGTGTTTTTGGAGGTAGGAGTAGATGGAAATAAAAGATTGCCCTAGCCTGGCCTTAATAAGTAGTGGCCTTTAATATCAATTAATGGCTTTTAGGTGCGATAACAACAAATTAAATTAAAATATACACTCTTAGAATGGTTAACTTATATTAAAAGAAGAGTATGTAAATAATCATCTTATAGAATTATATAGTCTGTTTTCTTATTGATGGAGCATTAGCTCCTCCATCATGAATCCGAGACTAGTAAATGATAACTCTTCTCTCATTTTTTCGGGATCTAGTCCGAGTTGAACCAATGTCAGTAACAAATTTTTTTTAAAAGGAAAGGGAATTAATTTGAGACACTTGGAACCCAATTGAAAAATTCAGTCCCTTATTACAAGTGCCCTCTGCCATGTAATTTTGAGCAGCCAACTTTTTGAATGTCGTTCTTTGAATTGCTCCACTTTAACCAAAGGAAGACTAAATTTTATTGTGGGTGGAAGTTTATTGGAAAAATTCATACTATAACGATATTTAAAAAAAAGTTGGTGCAGTGGATTGTGAGAAATGATGCATGTGTAGCCTCGCACAAAGACACTGGTGATATGTAATGCTCAGCACCCAACATTTTGTAAATGCTATACTATGTCTTAAAGTTGAAGACAAAATATGCCTGTATTTAGTAATTACTTTGTGTTTGGGTCCAATTTAGTCCAATTGGGCCTGGTCACTGAATGATCCAATTAAAAGCCCAAGGCAAAGGTTCAACTCTCCAAATATGCTAAAGTCAAAAATCAACATCCTCAAAGCCATGTCAAGGTCAGTCAACGGCCCAATCAGCTTGGCCCAGCCCAACTGATTTCCGGGCCCAATCCGCCTCCTTCATTAGCCAAGGTATAAAAGCCAACAATTTGGTCAATTCTTGGTAAGAAAAAGACAATAAAGCCTCAAGCAACTAAACTCTTGCACAGCTTTCTCTCTCTAATATACTGACTTAAGCATCGGAGGGGCCTTCCTCGGCGTCCCCCCCGAGGCTAGTTTACGTGTATTTGTTGTGCAGGAAACCCTCGGCTCCTGCGTCGTTCGGACCGAGACCAAGTTCCCTCAAGATAAAAGGATCTTCCGAGATTCGATTGTTTTCATCCGAAACAATTTGGCGCCGTCTGTGGGGAACGCTACTAAATTTCGCGTCAGTCATCAAACACTCCGGCAGTCGCCATGACTAAGAGTGGAAAGAGTTCCAAGAAGGCTAAGAAGGGAGGAGGCCGGATTACGGTGAGGGAACGCCAGCCGGTTTATCCCTCCCCGGAGCAAGCCTCTTCCGAATCGGAGGCCCCCATTTCTCCGGAAAGGGGAGCCTCAAGAGGTCCTAGCCTCCAGGAGGAGAACACCTCGCACCACACTCGGCAGCCGGGGCCATCCCCGAGACCGAGTGGCTCAGGTGCGAGGAACTCCCCGCCGCGCCATAGCGTGCAATCCAGGTCACATCCGCAGGAGACTCCTCCCTCCGGACCCTCCACCGAGGAAGTGGCCAGAGCAGTGGCCATCTGCATGGAGTTCCTTAAAGCTCAAGGGGCTCCAATCCAGATGCCTGATGATCACCAGCCGAGAAACCTGAAAAGGAGGATCGGTCAGGATGATGGTGGACAAGTTCCACCACATAGACAGCTCGGCCAGAGGTGGCGAGGGGACACCCGAAACTCCAGTAAGGAGAGGAGGAGGAACCCTCAACCCTCTGACCACTCTGAAGCTCAGAATTCTATGGGGCCCTCCAAGGACCCGGAATTCGCCCGCCGAAGCATTCACGAACGCTTGGGTTCGAGGGAGGTGAGTGTGCATAGCCGCCTCACCTTCCCAGAGGATACCGGACCCCACCCAACCTTGTCTCAGCCGGGGACGAAAACCACTTCCACCTCTGAGAGAGGAGGGAGCGAGGTCCCTGAGGCTGGGTACAAGGGGAAGGCGGTCATGGTTCCATCGAACTCGCCCTTCCAGAAGTGGATTCTGGAAGAGCATGTGCCAACGGTCAAAATCCCGGCACATATTACTTACGATGGTACCTCAGATCCTAAGGATCACATTGCCTCTTACGAGGGGCACATGTATCTGAACCCGAGGTCTGAGGCTACCTGGTGTAAATACTTTCCTACGACCCTCAAAGGTGTTGCCCAATCCTGGATCACCAAAGGGCTCAAGGAAGGCTCCATAACCGGTTGGAACGACCTCTCCAACAAGTTCAAGAGCAAATTCTCTACGGCCAACCGCCGAGAGAAGACCACTGCAGAGCTAATGAGTCTGCAGCAGGCGGAGGACGAGAGCCTCCGCGACTATCTGACTCGCTTCAGCAACGAGTCATCCGGAATCACAAGCCTGGATCAAGGCCTGGCCGTGTTCGCGCTACGGAACGGCCTCCAAGCTGGAAAGTTCCTGGACTTCATGGTCATGCATCCCCCGCAGACCCTGGAGGAAGCCTTGGAAGCATCGGACAGGTTCATCCGAGCCGAGGAGTGGAACAGATCCAGGTCTCAGTCTCGTCCGAGAATTGAGAAGCCGAAAGGGCAGCAGCCCGAAGTCTCGGCGCAGAGGAAAGGGAAGGCTAAGGCCTCAGAACCGTCCTCTGCTGCCGAGCCGAAGAAGGAAAGACACTTTCCCTACACGGGAAGGTACGATTCATACACTCCACTCTCCCTTCCCCGTGCTAGGATTTTCAGCACGACGAAGGACGAGGGGAGATTCAAAAAACCTCGTCCGTTGCCTCCCTGGCATCAGACGAGGGGAAAGGACCAGTGGTGCGAGTTCCATGACTCACCCGGACATCGCACCGAGGACTGCGTCCAGCTGAAGGACCAGATTGAGGATCTGGTCCGCAAGGGGTACCTGAGCCGATACCTCGCGGACAGGCGCGAGGAGAAAAAAGCTGAAAAAGATTCTCGGCAGGACCTCAACTTCGCTCGGAAGAAGGATAAGGGACCTCAGGGCAAGGAGTCCCTCGACATCCTGGTTATTTCCGGGGGAATCTCGCGAGGCACAGCCAAACGCCAACTGAGGGGTCTAACCCATCAGATTCATCAGGCTGAGCTTCGGCAGTCCCAGTCACCGGCGCCGAACATCCTGTTCACAGCCAAAGACTGTGAGGGGGTGGTATACCCCCACGATGACCCACTAGTAATCATTCTGGGCATCGCCAACCGCAACGTCTGGCGGACCCTCGTCGACGGCGGTAGCGGGGCGAACATCCTCTTCCGAGGAGCGTTCGACCAGCTGAGGATGGGAGCCGAGCACCTGGCCCCCGCACCCTACCCGGTGTCTGGGTTCAACGGCTCTTCCTCGTATCCTGACGGGAAGATTACACTTCCTGTCACCATCGGCGAAGGCCGAGCAGCTAGGAATATCATGGCCGAATTTTTGGTCGTAGATGCTCCATCTGCATACAACGTGATCATGGGGAGACCCCTCATTCACGGCATTCAAGGAGTCGTCTCCACGTATCATCAAATCATGATATACGTTTCAGACGAGGGACGCTCCGAGAAAATAAAGGGCAGTCAAAAAGAAGCCCGCCGATGCAATCACCTCAAGCCATCCACGTCTCGCCGAGGCGACCGTGGCGATGGGGAGGAAAAGCACCGGGACCGAAACGCCAAAAAGCCGAGAGGCTCAGACGTTTCGGCTAATGAAACCCCAGACAACGAGAAATCTGATGGGGGCCAAAAGGCTGACTCCGCCTCAGAGCCGAACGACTCTGATGGCCAGCCGCGGTCAGGAAAGTCTGCTAATATTGATAGCAGGCCGGAATTCGAGGAATCCAACTCTAAGAGCATGGAAACGGATGACCTGACCGAGTCAATAGAACTGACCGTAGGAGATCCGAACAGATGTGTTAGCATCGGGTCGTCACTGGAGCCAAACACCCGTGCGGCACTCGTCCAACTCCTACGGGCCAGTGGAGACGTGTTCGCCTTCTCAGCCGCAGAAATGCCCGGGATTGATCCGGACTTCGTCTCCCATAGGCTTAATGTCGACCCCTCCAGTCGACCCATTAAGCAGAAAAAGCGGAACTACTCCGCCGAAAAGAACCAGAACATCGCAGCTGAGGTCGACAAGCTCCTAGATGCTGGGTTCATTGAACCCTGTCAGTATCCGGAGTGGCTGGCCAATGTTGTAATGGTTCAGAAGGCAAATGGTAACTGGAGGATGTGCGTTGACTTCACGGACCTGAATAGGGCATGTCCCAAGGACTCCTATCCGCTGCCGAGGATCGACCAACTGGTCGACTCGACAAGCGGGCATGCTCTGCTCAGTTTCATGGACGCATTCTCGGGATACCATCAGATCTTCATGCACCCCGAGGACCGAGCTAAAACAGCGTTCATAACAAGTTCCGGGTTGTACAATTACAGAATGATGCCCTTCGGATTGAAAAATGCGGGGGCAACATATCAGAGGTTGGTTGATCAGGTTTTCGCCGAGCAAAAAGGCCGAAACATGGAGGTTTATGTTGACGACTCAATCGTCAAAAGCATAAAAGAAAAAGATCATGTCACGGACCTAGCCGAAACCTTCGCCACCCTCAGAAAATACAAAATGAAGCTGAATCCGAAGAAATGTGTCTTCGGCGTGAAGTCAGGCAAGTTCCTCGGCTTCATGGTCAGCAAGAGGGGGATTGATGCAAACCCCGCCAAAGTACAAGCTGCTTTAGACCTCCCCGAGCCGAAGACGAAAAGGGATATTCAGCGTCTAGCCGGGAGAATGGCTGCCTTGTCCAGGTTCATCTCACGAGCCTCAGACAAAGGGCTCCCTTTCTTCAAGGCGCTGAAGCTCCAAAATTCAAAAGGCATTGAATGGGGAGACGAACAAAAGTCAGCCTTTCAGCAGCTCCGTGAACACCTGGCTCAACTCCCAACACTGGCAAGGCCAGTCGTAGGAGACATCCTATACTTATACGTGGCGGTCAGTCCAGCCACGGTAAGCGCGGTGCTGCTAAGGGAAGAAGAAAAAGTTCAACAGCCGATCTATTTCGTCAGCCACACCCTGACGGATGCCGAGACGCGCTACCCATTGTTAGAAAAAGTGGCTTATGCAGTGGTGGTGGCTGCTCGGAAGTTGCGACCCTATTTTGATTCTCATCAAATAGCGGTTCTAACTGATCAGCCGTTAGAGAAAGTCCTCGGCAAGGTTGAAAAATCCGGTAGACTAGCAAAGTGGGCTTTCGAGCTCACCGAGTTCAGTATCGGTTATCAGCCGAGAACAGCCATCAAGGCGCAAGCCTTGGCAGACTTCTTGGCAGACTCTGGATGCAAGGAGGAAAATCTGGACCGTCTTCACGGATGGGTCCTCCACCGTGAACGGTTCGGGGGCAGGGGTCGTCATTACCTCTCCCGAAGGCAAAACCTTCGAGTATGCACTAAAATTTTCATTCAAAGCCTCTAACAACGAGGCCGAATATGAAGCAGCCATTGCTGGCTTAGACCTGTGCATATCGTTGGAAGCCGAGCATGTCTACCTCAAGACAGATTCTCAGCTGGTCGCCAATCAGATCCGGGGGGAGTATGAGGCTAAAGAGCCTTCAATGGCAGCTTACCTCACAAGGATCAAATCGACAATTGCGAAGCTGAGATCTTTCGAAGTAGAGCTGATCCCAAGGGGTCAAAATGCTCAAGCAGACGCACTCTCCAAACTTGCAAGCTCAACTCTGACTGAGTTAAGCCGTTCTGTCTATGTGGAGGTGCGCCGAGAAAAGAGTGTAGCCGAAGCAATATCAATCTGCTGCGCTGCACTCGAGCCGAGCTGGATGGATGACATCCTGGCTTATAAACTCAGGGACGAGCTCCCCGAGGATAGGAATTCGGCCTCCAAGATAAAGCGGATCAGTTCACGATTCCTCGTCTTCGGCGGCCAACTCCTCAGAAAATCCTTCTCCGCTCCATTATTGAAATGCGTGGGTCCAACGGATGCCGACTATATTCTCCGAGAGATTCACCTCGGCATCTGCGGAAACCACATAGGAGGGAGAACCTTAGCCCACAAAGCTCTCAGGGCAGGGTATTTTTGGCCTACAATGATCTCGGATGCAAAGAACATGGTCAGAAAATGCGAGAAATGCCAAAAATTTGCACCGGTAATCCATCGGCCATGCCTAGATCTCCAGCCAATTCTTAATCCTCTTCCATTTGCACAATGGGGGTTGGATATTCTGGGACCCTTTCCCGAGGCCCCATACAAAAGAAAGTGGCTGATAGTCGGAATCGACTATTTCAGCAAATGGATTGAAGCGGAAGCTGCTTCAAGCATATCTGAGCAAACTGTCAGACAGTTCATCTGGCAGAACATAATAACTCGGTTCGGCATCCCAAAAGTTTTTGTGTTCGACCACGGCAGACAGTTTGACAACCTGCCCTTGCGCCGATACACTGATCAATTCGGGATAAAATTGGCTTACTCCGCGGTTTGCCACCCTCAGAGTAATGGCCAAGCCGAAGCCGCGAATAAACAGATCCTTAACGCTCTCAGAAAAAGAGTAGAGGATCAAAAGTCCAAGTGGGTAGAGGAACTTCCGGGAACCCTCTGGTCACTCCGGACAACCGAGAAGGAGGCAACGGGGCATTCACCTTTTCAGCTGGTGTATGGATCCGAAGCAGTGCTTCCAGTGGAAGTGGGCTCAGAAAGCCTACGAGTGAATCTCTTCTCAGCCGAGGAAAATGAGCAGCTCATGAAAGAGTCCCTCGACTTCCTTGACGAGATTAGAGATCTAGCCCGAGAAAGGATGGCTGCACACAAGCTCAGAATGAGCAAGTCCTACAACCGAAGAGTCTATCAACGACCTCTCAGAGTTGGGGATTTAGTTCTGAGGAATGCTGCAGCTGTTCAAAAAAGTCGCATTCATGGCAAACTCTCAGCATCTTGGGAGGGACCTTATGAAATTTATCAAGAGCTTCAGCCCGGTACCTTCAGACTCAAACAAATGGATGGCACCGAGCTGAAAAACCATTGGAATGCCGATGTGCTCAAAAAATACTATGTGTAAATCCTTCGGATAGTACAATCTATGTAAGTACACTGATTTTGTTTACAAAAAGGCCATCGAGCCAGTATTCATTCAGATTGCGTGTATTCTTTAAGTCTTTATGCTTTCTACGGTTTTTCAAAAATTCAAGGTTTCATTCGGCGCTGTCCGGGGTATTGCATAATGATGCCTTGTACCTCGGCAAGCCGTAAAACCTGCCAAAAAAGGATACAAGCCCGAAGTATTGCATAGTGATGCCTTGTACTTCGGAGAAGCTGTTCCTTTGGGCAAAAAGGCCATAGACTTATCCGAAACATAGCCTAAAAAATAGGAACTGATAAAGCCCCGAAGTATTGCATAGTGATGCCTTGTACTTCGGATGAATCAGTTCCGGGTGGTAGTTGCAACTCTGAAGTATTGCATGATGATGCCTCGTACTTCAGATAAACTGCTGCCCCGGCATGGTGTTTCGGATAGTTGTTCCCTTGGATGAATTGAAGAAAGTGTCACAAGAGTACCATCTCTAGAGTGAAAACTCTCAGGTGGGAAATCAGTACTTTAAAAACAGATGTAGAAAATAAAGCAAAGTGTTCAAAGATCCTCGGCTTAGCCGAGAAAAATTATCAGCCATTCCAGAATTCAGAAGACCTCATCTTCAGATTTCTGGGGGGGCAGAGGGAAATAGAGAAATGGCACAACTGATCTAATACCCTTCAGCTCAGCCGAAGTTTGATACTTATGTCAGTTTTTTCACAAGTTGAAAACATCCGAGTACAAACGGCAAAAAGAAGTCTCAGCAGAAATGATTCTCGCTAGCCGAAGTTCTGCACTTAGCAAATATTTGAAAGATCATTCAAAGAAAGCAGTAAAGTGCGAAGACTGGTAGAGCGAAGGAAAAAATACACAAGAAAGCTGAGAAAGTGAACTTCTTTGAAATAAAAATGTTGAATTACAAAAATAGTCGGCAGCCGCCCACAAGCGGAAAATAACAGCTGCCGAAATACGTACATAAGCAAAAAGTAAAACTGCTGTACGACAAGGCAAGCTGAAGCAAAAAACAAGGCAAAAAACTCAGAAAGCGGCGAGTCTAAAGTTAAGCACATGATGAACCGCAAGATTCTGAAGACGACTGCCCGAGTTCCTATGCTTCAGCCGGGGGATCAGACTGATCAGCGTTGAGTCCCATGGTGGCCTCAGCCCCAGCAGCAGAAGAGGCGGGCTTTGCATTTTGCCGAGCCTCCCTTTCCCTCTGCTCAGCTTCCAACTCCAGTCTTTCAGCTTCCTCTTCGGCTTCCTCAGCCTTAAGAATTTCAGCTTCAGCTGGAGTTGCATACTTCATGTGAGGGTCTTCGGGATTCTGGACCCACTCAGCACATTTAGACCAGTCCAGCTTCGGCTCAGCATGAAGGCAGACTCTTCGGCAGACTCGAAATCCGTTTCTGAAACCCATCTCATATTCCTCTTGGGTATAGACACGGACCTTGAGTGAAGCCTCAGCATCAGCCAGCTTCTTCTGGGTCTCCTCCAAGTCTTCCTTGGATTTCTTCAGCTCATCAGCGATTTTGGAGGAGGAACCCTTCAGCTCATTCAGCTCTTGCTGAATTTGGGAAGCCTCGGCCTGAACTTGGACCATTTCTTCCTTCTTGGCAGTGAGCTGATCCTCAGCCTCTTGTAGCTTAGCTCTTTGAGCTTCAGCAGCAGCAGCAGCCTTTAGAGTTGGACGTCTTTGGCCTTGAGCAACTCTTTGGCCTGACTTCAGCTTGTGCAGCAGTTCCTTGAATTCGGCTCTCAATAGCAGCCTTGAACTTGGAGACGTCCACTCCCATATGCTCCTGGAGGAATTTTTCCCCTTCCATCAGTGGGGGAAAAACCTCCATCTCCATAGCATCGCAGAAGGTTTTCAGAGCTTCGGCAGCTTTTTTACCGTACTCCTCAACCTCCTGCTGCTTCTCTTCAGCTGCTGCTTGCTTCAGCTTAGCAAGCTTAACTTCCTCTTCAGCCACCTTCCTTTCGTGCACAGCAGCGTCCACCCTATCTTGTAGGGAATCTATCAGCTCTACAGTGAGAGTCTGATTGTGCACGAACTGAAAACAGGGGCACAAGTTAAAAAAGTAAAAAATAATAGCTGAAAGGTTGAGTTCAGAAAGAAATCAAGGCAAGGAAAATTACCTGCATCATCAGCAGTTGGTTAGACCTGGCTGGGTCAGGAACTGGTCTACTGGATTCGCCCATCCCAGCAGTGGCCTTCAGCGACCAGATCCTTGCCCTGTCTACTTCGGACATGCCAGCAAAATTGCCGAAGTAGGCTGCAGCTCCTTCTCGGTTTTGACCCCATATGAGGTCCCAGATGTGATCTGGGATTGGAATTCGGGGGGCCGAGAAACCCATTTCTCCAGAATGCAGAGTCTGGAAAGAAGGGAAGGACGACGATGGAGCTTGATTAGCTTTGGTTGTCTCAGCATCGTCCTTCTCAGAGGAGTCAAGTACTATGACCTCCTCTTCTTCAGGGGTGAGGACGAAAGCCTCAACCTCTCTTGCGATATCTGCCGTGAAGCCTTCAGCACTTGACATCACGGCATCTTTATTTCCGTGCTCAGCAGCACTCTCCTTGATTTCTTCTTGGACCCCTCCCTTAGGTCCGGGAGTTCTCTGATCCACCTCCATCTCAGGAGGTGGTGGAGGGGTCTTTTGAGGAGATTGGGGTGTTGGCTGGGGAACCCTCGGCGATCCATTGCCTTCCTCAGGTTCCCTTATTGCGACGCCGATGGTCATCGGCCTCTGCTGAAAATCATGAGGGCCGATGATGGCCATCCTTCGGCGCCTTTTCAGAAGGGGCTGCTCGTCCATATCTGAATCTGAAGACTCTTGTATTTGATCTTCGGGACGAACAGGAGCTTTGCCTTCTCTGTGTCTGTTACTCTCTTCAGACTGTAACAGACAGGGGGGAAGAAGAGTGTGAGTAAAAAAAAAAAAAGAAAGAAAAGAAAAGAAAAAAGTTGTCTAAAAACTCACCGAGGTCTTCAGCAAAGCCTCGTCTTCTTCAGCTGCTCTAGCTGCAGCTTCGGCTTCAGCAGCTCTGGAGGACCCTTCTCCTCCTTCACAAGCCTCAAGTACCCGTGCAACCTCTTCGGCTGTGCGGGCAGCTTCAGCTTCTTCTTCCAGCAGCTGAAACAAGGGATCCCTCTTCTTCCACCAAGGCTTCTGCCTCTGATACAGAGCAACAGCCTCAATTTGGAAGTGGGAAGAGTCTAGGTGAACCTCTCGGCGCCTTGGTTCAGTGATAGGGGGAGCCCGATCAGTTACGACTCGTTCTCGGCTGACGCCAAGGCGAGCGTAATCAATGCCGACGTTGGTCTCGTCCCGTTCTGAAAAAGAAAAGGGGAGAAGTCAATTCAGTTAGTTCGGCACATCACAAGAAAGCAAAATGAAAGAAGAAAAGAGATAATTAAAAGGCCTCGGCCCCAGCCGAAGAAGATTACCATCCCTAAACTTTCGGCTGAGGCCGACAGCTGCCAGCATATTCTCTTGGAAAACATAGTGCGTATCGGGGAGCCAAGTCTCCGGGATATGCTGCATTCGGCCGCTGCCTCCCCGGTTCGGCAGCTTGCCGAAGATGTTCTGCTGATTAAGGTTCGGGTCTGGCCCGCTATCTTCGGGAGGACCTAAACTTCCCATATCAGGATCCGGCTCGGCAAGATACCGGGGAGCGCTGAAAACATAAGGATGGCTCGGCTCCGTGGGCGCCCTAACCCAAATCCATTGACCTCTCCAGTCCTTGTCTGAAGAGTCGTTCGGCCACATGGTTAGGAACGGGGGCCGAGACTCAATCCGATACCACCCAGAACCATGGCTTCCGTGCCCACTCTGAATATTTGGCACTAGCCGATGGAGCTTTCTGAAGCAGTGCAGGTTCGGCACGTATCTGAAGAATTTGCAGACCCATAAGTACGTCATTACCCTTCGGATGCTGGTGGGGGTCAGCTGGCACAGGGAAATGTTGTAATGGATCAGCAAGTCTCGGACGAATACGTCCAAAGGGAACCTCAGCCCATACTGAAGCTGTCTCGTGTACACCCCCACATACCCCGGGGGTGGACGATGGATTCTATCGGATGCTGAGGGCATTCGGCACCAATATCCATCAGCTTCAAAAATGCCGTAGTGCAACTCAATTTGCTCAGCAAATCGATATTGATCGGCGTTCTCTACCCACCATGAGTAGGGACGGTTCTTTATCATGGCCGAAGCTACTTCGGCATCCTCCCACTCTGAAAACCCTGGGAGGATATCCCAAAGGACAGCGGGAACTTCATCATCCCGTCCTGAAGCTCTCACCCCCTCAGCCCTCTGAGGAGGAGCCGAAGAAATGGGAGTCGCCCTAACCCCTTCAGCAGGGTCAGACTCTGTCCTTCGTCCATTCCAGGTCCCAATCCTGTCCCTGGGATCGGGGATTAGCCTTGCTCTTCTTGGAGCACGGGCTCCACCTCTAACTCCCCTCACCATCGACGAATTTCGAAGGAAAAAGTCGAAAAAGGGGAAAGAGTGCAAAGTCGAGGAAAAATGAAATAAAATCAAAGGAATTTACCTTGATCTGAAGCAAAAGCCGCCGATTTACGAATTGGTAGTGACAAGTCTCAGCTTCTAAGCTTAATGCTCGGGGAATTTGCGAAGTTTTGATGCGGGCTCTTGAGCGTTCTTGAGAATTCTGGGTTTGTGTTGATGAGTGAGTGGGGAGAGAAGACGCGCCTCTATTTATATCTCCAGAAATGGGAATTCAAGGAGTCTGCGTTTCAATTTCTCTCAAGCACCCCACTAAGTAACCGTTAAACACACAACCTTGCAGTTAAATCGCCCACTACCCGTCCAACTTCCGCAATCACCCACATTAACTGTTGTTATCTCATTAATCATGGGTTAATTACGGTTTAAATTCACATTTTTGGATCAGCAAATCATTCACTTCCCTCCTTTTCTGGTTAAATCAAACCCGACCCGTCATCCTTCCAAATCGGGTCTGGGGGGCAAGTTGTTTGGGTCCAATTTAGTCCAATTGGGCCTGGTCACTGAATGATCCAATTAAAAGCCCAAGGCAAAGGTTCAACTCTCCAAATATGCTAAAGTCAAAAATCAACATCCTCAAAGCCATGTCAAGGTCAGTCAACGGCCCAATCAGCTTGGCCCAGCCCAACTGATTTCCGGGCCCAATCCGCCTCCTTCATTAGCCAAGGTATAAAAGCCAACAATTTGGTCAATTCTTGGTAAGAAAAAGACAATAAAGCCTCAAGCAACTAAACTCTTGCACAGCTTTCTCTCTCTAATATACTGACTTAAGCATCGGAGGGGCCTTCCTCGGCGTCCCCCCCGAGGCTAGTTTACGTGTATTTGTTGTGCAGGAAACCCTCGGCTCCTGCGTCGTTCGGACCGAGACCAAGTTCCCTCAAGATAAAAGGATCTTCCGAGATTCGATTGTTTTCATCCGAAACACTTTGTATTCTATATTTGAGTGCCTAAGCAATTTTAGGAATTATATGCTTATAGTGTGAAGGTAGTAACCACTAACCTTCTTTGGTAGGCTAAGCTACCAGAATCAGCCCTCGACTGCAGTAAGGGGCAGCCATATGTGTGTGTATCGCGTAACTGCTTAGCCCTAGGGACCATTATAGGGCTACAGGCTCATACAAAAATGTTGTTCGTGGCCTATTTTGGAGTTGGACTGTCACTTGGAGCCTGTGGCATGACTCATGAGCATGTAAGTATATAGTCCATGGATCGACGTGATACAACCTTGATGGCTAATCAACATCGTTAACAAAATCCCTTAGTACGTAAATACTCTGCATTTCACTATATGAATACTTAGGGCTTGTTCTCTTTGACTGAACTCAGCTGAACTGAGCTAAACTAAACCGAACTGAACTGAACTGAACTGAATTGAACTGAACTGAAATGAATATTTTATAAGAGAAGGAAATTAAGAGCTGAACTGAACTGAACTTAGCTGAACTGAACTGAACTGAACTGAATTTCAACGTAAGAGAACAGGCCCTTAATCATCTACGTCCCCAACAGCTCAACCTATAAATATGTCTAATACACTAGAATTTTAAGTAGCATATACTCTATATACTCGTAGAAAATTTTGGTCAAATGATCAAATAATATAATACGAGTAATGGATTTGATGGTACATATACAATATTCATATGAGCATACTCTTGAGATACATTTTGTAACAATTAAATTTTTCATTATTTGACGGTAAAAAATTAAATTATTATGGGAGGGATTTGTTCAACAACTAATCCATTGCTCCAAGCTATTATTTATTACAAACTTCATGCCTACCGAAAATTTAAGCAAACAAAAACAGAAACAAAAGGGATATATGAAAGTGTTACATTGTTTTTATCATCAAACATTGCAGAAATTTACATAATTTAGAAGAAAATATAGAAGAAAGAAAAAACAACACGATGATTTTTTGTTTCATGCCTTAATTCATTCTTCTTTCAATTTTCTTCAACTAATGCACTCATTCATCTGAAGCTTCTTTGCAATCTGAACTCCAGAATTCAAACGTCTACTCCCCTTGTTTTTTTTTGTTGTTTAGCGTCCGTACAACTCCAAAAGTTCTATGTTGCAAAATGCAAACCCATTTTTTTAATGAATCTCAAAAGAATCTTCTCGATCTTCAATGAGTATATTCCAATGGAATCTTTCAAGGAGCACCAATAAAAAAATACTTATTGAGAACTTAGCATTTAGGTAGGTCTTTTGGAGGTGGCACGATTGACTCATTTGGCCCGTCGCCATTCTCTATTAAAAATGCCATCTTTAGTCCCCATGAAGTGTGTACTTCTAGATGACAATGCATAAACCAAACACCTGCGTTCACCATTTAATAATGTTAAACTCGTTAACTAACTCGAAATTCTAGTTAATTTCACTCTTGGAATAATAAGTTTATCTCGAGATATTAAATTATGTTAAAGTCTCAAATAAAATCTAGTACTAGTAATTATTTGTATATTCTAAAGTGATCTATTATTTTCTATAATGTGTTTATTACTGTACATTATTTTAGACGTATGTATGATTAATTGAAAAACTGTCATTATTTTACCTGGATTATCAGCTCGAAATCTTATAGCAGTCCATCCACACGTAGGCACGTCAATAGTGTTCCTCTCAACAGGATCGACGAGATTGAAGCTCTCGGGATCCTTAGTATCATCGTAATTACCTATCCCCATACCAACAACGAAGAAATTGAACCCGTGCAAATGGAGAGGATGGCTTTCAGGTGCTATAAGAGAAGTGTCTTGGAGTACAACTTGGACCGTGGCATTAAATGGTAACCTATAAACCTTAGTACCATTCATAGTAGCCAAAGAGCCAGTAAAATTTGAAGTAGTATAGTTAAAACTTGTAAGAGGCCTTCCTGGAAAATCGTCCGTAAATACTCCCTTTATTTTGTAATAATGAGCCTGAAGCAATGAAATAGTTGGCATAACAAATGTGACATTGTTAAAACTAGCTACGAGCTTGCTACCATTTAGACATGTTGGACACGGGTTAACCCCTACACTCGTGGTGAAAAGTAGGGAATGATCAATGTCTAAGGGGACTTTCGCGGGGTAGTCTTTTGAATTTAGACTTCGTAAGGCATGTGTGAATTTTAGCTGAGCTTGTGTCGCGTTTAGAGGTGGCATTGTAGTCAGGACAAGGCGCGAGTTAGCTAGGCCACCCTTGTAGCGCAAAAGGCCATAGGTGGTTGTGTTATCAACAGCAACAGGCGCGTCCATAAATGAGGACATGCCAATCAAATATTTTCCTGTAGGAGATTGATCGGCCTTAAGAAGAGCATTCGTGGTTTGTCCTGGTGCAATGTAGATAGTGTCTGTTGTAAAAGGTTTTGTGTAACTTGCATCAACTTCTACCACGGTAAATTTGTGACCGGCAATTCTGAAGAAAACCTCGTCATTGATTGCAGCATTGACAATTCGTAATATATATGTTTTGCTATGCTCAACATGTAGGGTGTAAGTACCTGCGCAAAAATTATGGAATTGAATAATCAAATGTAATCAATTAGGGTCTGTTCTCATTTACTGAACTGAACTGAGCTAAATTGAATTATTTATGAAAAAAGCAAATTAAATACTGAACTGAACTGAAACTAAGCTAAAGAGAACATGCCCTAAGCAATTTTTTAGTGGTAACAATTATCAAGTATGAGTAAAAGTACCCTGTGTCGAAATTGAACAATTTCGGACTGGTCCAGTATGGCCATTTATGGTATGTGAATCTGATACATTTGGTGGCATACCAGATTTTGTAGCTTGATTGATCACTGCCTCTGTATCTGCTTTCCACCATTCCCCTGCAATTGATAGTAAAAGCTTAATTCAATCCAAATAATCAATACTACCATCCATATTTGGAAATAAATTTACCACAACGTCACATCTAACACAATCCTTCATAGGCGGGGAGAAATAAGGGGATCTCAATTTACAAGGAAACCTTAGTCATTTGGTCACAAAATTAAACGGTTTAAACCACTAAATTATCCCAAATTCACAATTACCAACTATAAAATTGATGGTGACGAGAATTATTGAACCCCAAGCCTCTTGAATAAAAGTGGATCTATCCATTAATTATTATACTATATAAGTTGAATTACTTCAACTTTCAACTTGCATACTTTTTGATGAAACATAAATACATATAATGTGTGTGCTAAAAACATATAACATGACAATTGTTGTTGGGCCGGTTTAGTAGGTCTGTAGGTCCAATGTCGTCTTCCAATTACATTTCAGAGAATACTAAAGAAAATGTCAAGGAATACTAATTGCATGGGAGTGTGGGACTTTATATGACATTGACATTATTTAGTACTTGGTGCAAATTAAAAATTCTACTTAAGTAATGATATTGAAAGTTTAAGTAAAATATGAATATACATATTAATAAGGTATTATTAAAGCCTTACCTAACACAATAACTTTCTCTTTGACAGGATGTGGGAAAGGGTATGGGGTGCCTTTCTTAGGCAATATAACAATGGCTCCATGTAGGGTTGCCCTTAGCCAGGATATATGTGCGTGCCAGAACAATGTTCCTCTTTGACCTATGATGGTGAAGTTGTAAAGATAGCTTTGTTCCGGCTGGATAGGGCATTGTGCTACATATGCTGGACCATCGGACCACCCCGTTCTGAGTTGTCGAATACCATGCCTACAATATACATATAATTATATCATAGATGATATGTTAGTCCTGAACTCGTCTAGTAACTTTAAGTCATTATGTACAGAAACATGGCGAGGATTATCAATTGATCAAATAATGAACGTGTTTTAAAGGTTTAAAGTCTTACCAATGTATAGTAACGTTGTAATTGATGTTATTGATGACTTTGACAAGAACGTTGTCACCCTCCCTTGCATGGAGGGTTGGCCCGGGAAATTTTCCGTTGACTGTGGCAATAGCCTTGGTGGAACAAAGTTTTGTGTAGTTCTTCATGACTACCTACTTGTGCCAACAAGAATAGTACTACTACTTCTTAGTTTGAAAAATTATTTGATGGACGTTATTAAAGATCTAACACGTTATAAACAATTTTGGCCATCATTAGAATAATATGTAGCATGTCAATTGACAATTGTAGCTTCAACAAAATTGTACGTGTTACTATATTTGTACATTCATTGGTTGCCTTTGCTTACCTTACCCAAAACCATTTTTCTTATTTTACGGGACCTTACCCAAAACCATTTATCATTGATAGAAGGTACAAAATAACTTGGTTTAGTTGAAAGTCTGAAACAAACTGCACCACTAAATAACTCTATATATTGCATGGAAAAGGAATCAAATTGTTTTGACTTCTCTAGTAAGTGAAACATAGCACTAGCTAACACATAATTATAATGTTAATTATCAAGTTAATTAAGTATGTCACGTACCTTGAAGTTGTAATGCCTAATAGTGGCCTCTGCTAATGCAGGAAACATGAGTAGAATAACTAGAGCATGAATCCAACGTTCCATCCTTCCCTCCCTCGATTTCGATACTTCCTTATTCATTCTTGTTGTTTGATCTCTAGTAATTTTGTTTTTCTATTTGATTAGTAGTATTAGTTTGTACTAATATATATTTGGTAGATTAAATGTTGTTCCTCAATCTAGAACTTAATAAGTATGCAATGGTCTGACTCCACGGCAGCGTAGATCACTACAAATGAGATGCAGTGTCATTTTACTTGAGTAGGTAAGTGAATTGCCATCCATGGTGTATGTGTGATTGTGTGTGTATAGTTCTTAGACTTGTATAGTTTTCCGCCATTGAGGGGTTTCTTACATGTTACATAAAGTTGCTACTATTTATCGTATTACTTTGATTTTAACATCATCTATCTTGTTGCCATTTCTACTGTCAGTACTCACTAGTATATAACTATATATGTAAGCTTTCCAACAATAGGCCCAGGAATATGTTTTTTACTCTATCACTCCCCCTCACACGAAAGCCCGTTTGGGCTAGAAGTGTGGATGCAGCATGGGCCCTCCTTATACCCAGCGCTTAATATTCCACTTGAAAGTGGGGGTGGATGAGATTTGAACCCGTGTCCTTTGTGTCACGCTGGCTCTGATACCATGTTAAAGGACCAATTCAACCAAAAGCTTAAACTGATGGTTGAGGCCCAGGAATATGTTTTTTACTCTATCAGGAAAAACAATTTTATTATGCAGCATACCATATTTTCACTTAATTGTGGTTAAATGTTAAGTTCTGATAAGCTTACGAAAAAAATAAGGGTTTTTAAATCAAATTTTACGACTAAAAATATGTTTAGTGAAATAACTTTAAGTTTGGAGAAGTTTAGATAAGTGAAAAACTTTTGATATGCTTTTATTTAATTTGTTCTATCTCTTTGTAACAAAAGATTAGAGTTAGTAAAGATCTTTTGCTATTGAGTAGTTTGCTGAACTTATTACTTTGCAACACTTAAATTTTGTTTGGGCATGTCAAAAAAAAAAAAGGACGAACTCAGGAACTATTGGCATATATGCTTCAAATTCTTACACGCAGTCTGCTTGTTACTTAATATACACACAAATATCATAGTCTTAATTATTTTTCACATTTGAAAATACTCTGTTCGTTGAGTACTTTATCATATTGCAAATAATGAGCACACATTAAACATTGTAAAAATGGAAATTAAGTGGTTGAATTGCAGTAAAATATAGCAAGAACCAATGAAATTAAAATAAAAAGTGGGAACAATTAGAAGATTTGCCCTATTTGTTGAACTGTTTGTTTCATGATGTGTTAATTCATCATTTTGAAGGCTACATGAAAGCGTTAATTAAACATTAAGATGAGCTTAATTAACAGCTTAACTTTTGATTGATATCTCAAAGCTTCTTAGGTGCTTAATCTGGATTGACTCCTCTTAATCACTAGTCATATCACTAATTTACATTTGGTTGTGCTGTTATTTTCAACAGAAAGACAGAGATAGTTTCACAGCAAAATTAATTTCTAGTAGGAATTTTCGATGGTGTTCGTTTCGATTTTGCATGATTTTCTCTGAGGGTAACAGCTTATCTTCCTCATGAATCAGTTTTCAATTTCTGTATGATCTTATATTGATTATCATTTACTTCCTAGGACGAAAACAAGCCAAGTAGCTTAATTTGTTGAACAAGCAAGTGGAAGGGGAGCAAAGTTTAAGCAACAACATTTGCTTGCATATATATGCACCTCTCATATTGTTATGCATCATCATATCTTTGTTAGCTTTTCAATTCACATGAAATTGATCATGTCATCTATTGTTAGCGAAATATGATATAGACGGAATCTGAACCTATCTGCAGGGAATTTTACTAATAGATTGGTTGTAGTGCTTCTTGAAACTAGAAAGGACTTGCCAAATTAAGCTAACATATGCATGCCCAAAGAATTGTTTGTTCTGTGAAAATTTTCGAACATTGATTTGAATCATTGCATCACAATAACAATTTACAAAGGATATTCTACCTATAAATGGTCCATTGAAAGATGTATATATTAGTATTAAACACATGAACTCATTTCCTTTTAAGAAATGTAATTTCCTTGATTTTTCATTATGGTGAATATACTAAATACAACAAGAAAGCAAAGGTGAAATGAAAGGGCCATAATTAATGGTACGTAAACTATAGACAAAAAAGGGGATATATATGATTAAAAAGGGAACATGACTAGCTTATTTAAGCAGCTGCTCCAACAGGAACTGGTTCCTCTAGCCTAGAAGATCCATATAGTGTCTTCTCAAACCGGATGATCTCGTTCTTGGAACCATAAGCAACTTGGGTTCTGTCATCAAGGTTTTGGACTACAATGTCTAACACAGACTTGGTTCCATCACTGCTGTGACCGCCAGCCTTCTCAATCAAGAACCCTAGTGGAGCTACCTCGAAAAGCAGCCTCAATTTTGCTTTGGCTGAAGGTGATGCTACATTTGTGAATATACCTTTCTCCTTCACTATGATCTACATATAGAAATATAGTTACATGTTAGTGTTACTCAGTTTTAGGGTTACAATGTGCATCATATTTTTATATAGAATTTCACATAAATGAGGGAGCAATAGGTTCTTGAATAATCCACACCTATAGATTGTGAATGTATATACATGAATTTACTATGCTTTTACTTTTTAGTTTTTCACTGCATGTTTGTTTCAATGTTGTCATGCTACTAATTCGATTCACACGATCAACGTGAAAACTAATTCCGGATGGAATATAAATAAATAGTAGCATTTCAATAGCAATGTTGTAAGTTAAGAGTCACACAAAAAGCACACTATAAGAATGAGAAGGAAAAGGATGTTTCTGAAACCTGGTTAACATCAGGAACCATTCCTCCTGTGTATCTCAAAGTGTATTTCTCCCTCACGTAGTATTGGATCAGCTGAAGTACAAAAGAAATTAAAAGCATGGGTTAAAATAAACACATTTTAGAACCATATTAAGTAGGTAATTTATACATGATCCAAATGAGATAAACGAGTCAAGATCGATCACCTTGTCGTAGTCAGGATTGTCAGAAGTGGCTCTCAAGTTTCCAGGGCAGAACAACTTTCCTTCATTAATTTCTGTTGTTTCCTTCACATGTTGCCATTTTCCTAATATTGCAAAAACAGGGGATTTCAAAACAGAACAAAACAGGGGTAACATTCTTAGTCACCAAGTCATTGTACTAATTACTAGTAATGTGATCAACTTATGCATTGGACATTATGAATTTATTTTCTCAATGTTTCTATCACAAAATAAGAACCTTCATCGAGAAGAAGAAATTCATGGGTGCCGGGGTAATCCTTAAGAGCCAAGACATATGTAGTCCTAGGACCATAAATTCCCATTGCAGCTGCCACTTGATCTCTGCCTGTTACACCAGTTAGCTTATCACCTGGCCATACTCCAAATATGGTGCCAACTGAGAAATTGGTATCGACGATGCTGGAGCCATCAAGGGGGTCAAATGCTACACTAAATCCACCTATAATGTTTCAAACAATCAAGAACAAAAAGTTAAAACCTTATATCTAGATAACGAAATCAAAACAAGCTCAATGAAATTGGTTAAAGACTTGAGTAAATAACCATCAACTGGGCCTCCCATATCTTGAAGCTCAGGAATTTCTTCTGAACAAGCATACTTGCAGAAGTGTGAGTAGTTCAAGGCCTGCATTAGCACACATCAATTCTATTAGTTTCATGCAGGATATTCTTCAATAATGAGTTCTCAAGAATAGCTAAAATATCTTTGTTTCCTTTTTGGTATTCATAGGAGCCACAATAGTTGAAATCATCTCATATTAACCATTAGCCCTGAATTTTACTAGAAGCAAATGTCTTAACAAGGCGATGTCTTAATGATACCAGTCATGCAACCACAAAGGATGACATAGTACTAGAAATCAATCTTACAAACTCTATCATGTCTTATTGTTACAATAGATTCCATATTATGCAGGACACAATTTAAAGACTGTTTCAGACTGATTTTTGTGACACATTCAAAAGTTTCTCTTAGATGAAAAGTCATATCATAACTAGTGGTTGTAAACGGCGTTTCACACAAGATTTTACCCTTATTAATGAGTAGAATCAGAATTTCCTAAGCTTTCATTTGTATGCATCTCATTTGATTATCTATAAGATCCAACATATAAAATAAAAGCGAGTATGGCATGAATCAGTAACGAGCAATAACCTCGAAAAGAAGCTTGTCAGCAAGCACATCAATAGCAAGCTGTTCATCTCCAAAAGTGTTAACACACTGAGTTCCACCACATGAAGCTGTTCTCACTTTAAAGCCAATAGTCCTCAATGCTTCTCCCATGCACATCAACACTCTAATCAGCCCTTTATCTGTGGTTGCCTTTGCTAGGAACTCCTCCTACATTAATCAATTCATAAATCATTTAAAATCCTAAAAAATAAAACTCCTAATGGTAATTAAAAAGTAATGTAAATTACTTCAAACTTACCAAACTGTCACCAAGTTCACATTTGGTTACAAGGGAAGAATTCTTTGCTTGCTTGTTGACCCTAACTGATGACTTGGTTGTCATCCGCAATGATTCTCCAAAGAGCGAGCTTGATTTTAGACTCTACATATAAATCAATTTAATTAAATACGAGTAACTTCAATTTCTAAATTGTCTATACATAACAATAATTTAAAGGTGTCAATGTAACACAGTAAAAAGGTTGTACGTAGTTCATCAAACTCCTAATATGTCAAATTTCAAGAAAAATAAGTCCTGATAAAGACTGATGGAATCATAAATAGGTAACAAAGCCGTTGTCCAAGATTGTAGCGTAAAGTAGATTATTGTTAAGACCATAGAAAAAGTAATCATGTATATGAATGTACAAAATTATTGAACATAAACCTTAAGCAATAGCATACCTTAGGGTTGAAAGAAGAAGGCAAAAGAGCAGAAGAATGCTGAGAAGAGACTCTAGGGAGCAAAATGCTTCTAGAACAACTAGCCATGCTGGTCTCCATGGTTTACTGCTGTGATGTTCAGAGAGATTTGGCAGCAGAAAATTGAGGGAAGGAAAGACAGTGGGATTGGGAAGTGAAAGATAAGAATTTAGATAAGCAGTTAATGGGTTTTTGCCACGTGTCTTTCTTCCAATAAGATAGAATATAAAGTTCAAGGATTGAGTGAATTACCATCTCTCAAATTTATGTGGTTATATATTGCCATTGTTTTAGATAGGTGATTTTGATTTTAATGAAAAATGGAAATGTGGACCCTTGTGACTCTATGAGTTTGTTTTTTTGATCTTTCTGAACCATATGATTGAGGTCTCAAAATTGTTTTTGTATGATCTTTTCTTAAACAGCATTGGAATTCACTAGACTTGCATAAAGTGATAATCTTGCCCTAAAAAAAAAAAAAGACTAATAATCATACTTCTTATAAATATTGTTACTCTTTCTATTTCTTTTTTATTCTTCCCATTTTGTTTTGATATGTTTGTTAATGTAGAGTTTTCATTATTAAGGCCTTTAATTTCATGTTAATTAAAATTATAAAAAATGAACATGTTCTTAAATTACTCATTAAGACAAGTTAAACCAGGTTTTACATGACTTTGTTTTTCTTAATATATGTATTCGAAAAAAAATTTAAAAATTATTTGAAAATGATTAGTGATTAGATTTCAATAGTGGAAAGAACAACACCACCTTTATATACAACCGGATGCACATAGAAATAGGAGTACCCACATGTGATTTTTTTTTTTTTTTTTGCTCCTTTTAAGTGTAAAAACTTGCGCGCACCTATAATTATTTTATTTTTTTTTGAAAAGAGCACAACTATAAAAATTTTAGAAAGGGTATGAATAGAATAATACCCATTTGTATCGGTATCCGTCCTGTGTTATACACTTATACGGGCATGCAGCTGTAACCACTTCTCAAGTATCTTAAGGCTTAATACTATAACGAATATGTCCATGGACTATAGATGGGCCTATTAGTTTCGACATTTTGGGCTTAACATTGGGTTACTTGGTTTAGCCAGCCTAGTCAAATTTAAGGTCAACTTTTTTAGCCACGTAAAACATGCAAATTTTACCAATTTAGGACGTCGGTGTCCAATTAATGTTGACAGACATGCATGGCAGTGTTCCACTACTCCGTATTAATTTCTTGGCAATCTTTAGCCAACGGCTCAACTCGAACTCTAGTGGTTCACATATTTATTTAATTATATAAAATTATTTATTGACTTAACCTCAAGGAAATTGAATTACATTAGAAAACAAAATTAAGGAAAATGTGTAGATTTCAAAAACTTTTTACTCTGCCATATGCTCTTAATGGATACGGGAGTATACAACATGAGCATCATCAAATTGTTAGACTACAAGAGTCTGTTTTCATACGTTTATTTTTAGTTTAATTCAGTTTATCTCTAATAAGTTCAGTTCAGTTCAGTCTAGTCCAGTCAATGAGAACAAATCCTAAGTTTTTGGTATTTTCAACATAATTTCTACTTCGTATATTTTTTAGTTTTACCATATGCACTTTTACTATTTTAGTTATACATAACAATAGAATATTGGTCAAAGCAACACACTAATAATCATTACAAATCAAATAGCATATGTAAAAGAAGAAGAAAAAAAAAATCACAACTTACCATTGCGTGGTGAAAAAAAGGGCTAAAACAGTAGATAAAATCATGCCCTTATTAATCATACAACTTATCATTGCGTTGTAATTAATTTGGACCGAACAAAGTAGCATTATAAATTCTTAGGAAATTCTCAGAGTTCTCATAGTGTTGTAAGTTGTAACAAATTTAGATGTTGTACAAATTTCTTATAATTTCAATTGAAAGAAAATTTGATTCAATTTAATTTGAATTGGATTGAAATTTGATGAAATTAATCGGAATAGTTTTCACGGTGAAAACACAAAGATAAGAAAATTAAGATATTAAATCATAAGTTTGAAATAATCATCACCAAGCATTATCCTTTTTAAATCGTAAACTAACGAGTTTGTAAAGTTGTCTATCTTGTAAAAATTGACCAACAAGGCATTGTGGCGTGACCGTGTGACGAATAATTTTTTTGTTTATGAATGTAGCTAAACTTAATTAATTACTCAAAACAATAACATAACATAAAATGATAAAAGCTTTAAAAGGTACTAAACGATAAAATAAAGCATATAAGAAACTTGATGAATTAATGATTAACATGATAATACACAATTACAACCCACAAAGGAGCAAAAACTCCCATGTCAATTATATCCCAGGGCTTAATTTTGCATGGAATTCATCCATGACTAAAATATTCAGTTTTTCTCCCTCTCAAATTAGAACAAAAAATGAAAGGGCCCAATATTATGAAGAAAAAAGCAGACTAAAACGTGAAGATTTAAGCAGTAAGCTCCTCCTCCTTGTGAGTCTCAATGGTAACATCACTAACAGGGTAAGCAGCACAAGTAAGAACCCATCCAGCAGCAATCTGGTCATCATCTAAGAAGGATTGATCAGACTGGTCGAGAGTACCAGACGTAAGCTTACCGGCGCATGAGGAGCACGAGCCAGCCCTACAAGAGTAAGGCAAATCAATCCCTACCTCTTCAGCAGCATCCAACACGTACACGTCATCCGGGCACTCAAACTCCTGAGTACCTTCAGGTGTAATCAAGGTGACCTTGTAGGTTGCCATTGCTGTCATCCTTCCACCTCGGCTCCCGGATTTGAGGCCGAAGAATGAGCGCCCGGTGTTGTTAGGTAGCGCCGCCATCATTGGTGGTGCTTGGGGTTTTGGGACCAGGGTTGCGGTGGCGGCCATGCCCATCATTGTTGTGCTTGCTGCTGCCATTTTGAGTACTTAGTTTTTTTTTTTTGGGAGAGAATAATTGGTTTAGGTTGGGATTGTGTATGTTAAGAAATAAAGGGTGAGAGGGTAAAGGTGGTGATTTAAAGGGAAGGAGATTGGTGATATCTTATCTGACACGTGGCGCTTTTTTATGGGGTATGTATGTTATCTTGATTTGCTTATCTATTGAGACGTTGTGGTCATTTTAGCCGTTGGTTGGACTTGGGGGTTGTGTTGTGTGTTTGCCACACGTTCGATATGAGCATCTTAGCGGATTTTTTCCCAAATTGAGCTTTATTGGTAAATTATTTACCAAATTGGTCTCGTGGAAAAAGTATTTCTCAAACTAAACTTCTGGGGTGAAACGCTGTCCGCCACCCAATTTTTTTAAAAAAAAAAAATTCAAGAAGTAAAACGCTGTCTCAGACAGCGTTTTACCTTGTTGACCTGTTGGTATGTATTTTGGCAAAATATACTAGTATATTTTTCCAAATTATACTGCAATATGTATATGAGCTTTAAAACGCAGTCTGAGGCAGTGTTTTATGTTGAAGCATAAAACGCAGTCTAAGGCAGCGTTTTATTTGAAGCATAAAACGCAGCCTGAGGCAGCGTTTTATGTTAAAGCATAAAACGCAGCCTGAGGCAGCGTTTTATGTTAAAGCAGCATCTGCTACACTGCATCACCAGCAGTTTCTGCAATCTGCTGCTGCCCCTACACATAACCCTCACCCAGCAGCATCAGCTCAGCCCCACCATGAACCACCACCCCCACCACCATCCACCACCATGAACCACCTCCCCCACCACCACCGGCCTCCACTCTCGACCACCCCTATGCAATGCAAAACACCCTAAACAACGCAAGGACATTCCCACCACCCCCATCATTAACCACCACCCCCACCACCATCAACCACCTCCCCCACCACCACCGCCCGCCACTCTCAACCACCCATAAACTACCATAAAACACCCTAAACAACGCAAGAGCATTCCCACCACCAGCCCCAACCTTTCCACCACCATCGACCACCACCGACAACCATCAAACACTGGAAACAACCCCAACAGCATGATAACCATCGTGAAACAGCACTTTAAGTGCAGGAGACCAAATATATGTTGCTTGATACATATAACGGATATAAAAGATATAGTTTCACTAACAAAAGTCAAATTTGGACAAATAAGGGAAATAAACTTCAAATTGTACAGAGAGTCATTTAGAAAACATTTCTTGTATTAATAATGTAAGTGTTATATACAACATTGTTAAATATCTGAGTACCACAAAAGGATCAACTAACTAATACTATCCGGACTCATGTATTGGAGTTAACTGATCTCCATCCTGTGTGTCCTCCGTCCGTCTACGAACACGCCTCGGACGCCTTGTGTAATGCTGAATGGTGGTGAATGGGTCTCGGGACGGTGGAGGAGTCAGCTGGCAAGACGATGAGTCATCCTGGCTGTGGCCGGGAGCGGTGTTATGGATGAAGTAATCCTCTGCCTGTGTAGAGCCCGAAGTATGACCTCCACCACTACTTTGTCCGAAGTCGAACTGTGAATGGAAGGAGTTGGGGTCATGATCGTCCCTGGGGTGGACGAGATGGCCATGGCCATATCTCTGCAAGCTATGTATGCCCATATCTTGCACCCGCTCAACCTGGGCTCTGGTGGGTACGGCTGCTAAGGACCTCCAATCAGCTGTGATGCTCTACATAGATGGCGATACAAGACCGCCAAACAAGCACTACCCCAACTGTTTCCACGGATCTCATCCCAGTCGTGGTCTAACAGCTGCAGGTAAATAATCTGAAGATGGCTTCCGCTCTTGTTTCCAAAGAGCACGCCCGAGATGAGCAGGAACAAGTAAGCTCGGGCGTATCTCTGCACTATGGCGTCGTCAGCGTCCTGAGGTAAATGTCCAAAAGTGTCGCGTAGCCAACCGGTCCTCAGCGCGCTGCCCCTGATCTCGTTTGGCTCTGGCTGAACCCCTAAAACCCGACCTACTAAACCTGCGGGGTCAAGTACCACACCCCCTGTCACTGCATTCCCATGGATGGGAAGGCGTGTGAGTATCGCGACGTCCCGCAGTGTGACTGTCGCCTCCCCCACAGGAAGATGGAAGGAGTGTGTCTCCTGCCTCCATCTCTCAACTAATGCTGTGATAAGCCCTCGATCTATTTCTCTGTAGCCCACGCGATGAATACCACCAAAGCCAACCCAGTCGACGTACTGAAGAACGCGTGGATCGACTGCCCAGCTGGACCTCAAGTGCCTGCACCCCAACATTTCCGCTATGTCCACCTGGTAATTCATTTAAAATCTGTAAATAAGGGTCAAGTATACAAAAAAACAAGACAAATCTGTATATAAAATGGCACGTGAGAAATTACCGTCTGCTCCCATATGTCAACACTCCGATGTTTATCCTGCAGTGTAAGGACAGAAGGGTCAAGTGGTCCTGGTATCCGATCGTGTCTGACCATGATATCTGTTCATTCAAAACAATATGGCCAAACCAATTAAAAAACAGAATTACTAGTCAATGAAATTGACATGACTGTCACAGGTAAAAGACAAGTACGAAATATAAGTCACCAAATCTCAAATATAATCCAAGCGTTACAAATGTTACATAACGTCATTAATCAACTACTACATGAATCTACTGTTCTACTACTATAGCTAAACAATTACAACCTTATGTTTCGGTTGATCTAGCTGGGCACGTTTTGCGATTGTGACCTTGTTGGTGACAGCGGCTGCATTTAGTCCTAGGTCGGTTAGTGTCATCCATTTCATTGCGTATGCGCTTTGACTTTGGCCGACCTTTTCCTCTTACCATGCTGACGTCCGGGATGAGTCTAGGTCCTATGTACTGCGTCCAAGTGGTCTCACATGGAATAGGCCAGAACTGTGGTGCATACGTGTTCATATACGCATCCGATTGCAGGAAAGGGTCCACCCACGGCCTCTCGGACAGTGAATAAGTCGCACACACTGCTAGAAC
Source organism: Chenopodium quinoa (assembly GCF_001683475.1). Classification (NCBI taxonomy): domain Eukaryota; kingdom Viridiplantae; phylum Streptophyta; class Magnoliopsida; order Caryophyllales; family Amaranthaceae; genus Chenopodium; species Chenopodium quinoa. Next base: position 1,621,297 of record NW_018743199.1, on the reverse strand, counting down.
ATGAGAGCATGGAAGGTGGAATATCAGGGGTTTGTTGCATGTACAGGTTCTCAACTGGAAGTTAACAGTGTGTCTATGGCCTCCCTTTCTACCAACTCGCTCCCCCCTATGCGTCATCACTTGGTAAATGTGCAGCCGACGGTTATAGGCATCCACCTTGTGGTATCTTGCTTTTGCTGTGTTCTTCTCCAAAATAGCAGTGACTTTTGGGGATATGCAAGTCCCTGTTCGGCCCTGGTCTCAGCAGATTCTCTTCTTAAGGTGAAGTACCCTGTTAACTCTGTGGAAAGTTAACTCAACAAGGGACATAACTGGCATGAACCGAGCACCTTTCAAAACATTGTTAAATGTCTCAGAGAAGTTTGTTGTACATATCCCATGTCTGCGACCACCGTCGTGAAACAAAGACCACGTAGGAAACGACACTTGGGCAATATACTATAACGATTTCGTACATGCCTGACCAATCGAAAACAAGTCAGCTTGCAGTTTTCTTTCTTGTCTTTGGTACGCAGCAGCCTTGAACGTATCTCTCGTGATGGTGCTTCGCACGTGAGATTTCAAGTTTGAAGCTAAGTGACGAACACAAAACCTGTGGTAGGCCCGGGGTTGAGTGAATCCAATGTTAGGATCATTCATTGCTGCAATAATCCCTGCATGTCGATCAAATATAACACACAAGCCATCTCGTTGCGTAACTCTATCCCGAAGACAGCTCATAAACCAAGACCAGCTAGAAATGTTTTCCCCCTCAACCAACGCAAATGCTAGTGGAAATACTTGGAAGTTTCCATCCACACCTGTAGCAACCAAAAGTGTTCCTTTATAATTCCCGTACAAGTGCGTCCCATCGATACAGATAACAGGCATACAATGTTTGAAACCATCGATACAAGGACCAAATGCTCAAAACACTCGTTCAAATACTTCCATTTTGCTGGTATACCTACCCTCCACTAGAGCTTTGTGTTTCCATATGACTACGGTTCTCTGGTTTGACTGTTGCAGTGCTTGCATGAACTGAGGAATTCTGCTGTAAGAACTCTCCCAATCCCCAAAAATTTGAGTGATGGCTTTGTCCTTGGCATACCATGCTCTTTTATAAGGAACTTCAAAATGGAATTGCTTGGAGATGAGTTCCTGAATGAATTCAACTTTTAGAGTCGGATCTTTCTGCACAAAGGACTTCACAAACTCAGTATTATGGACGAATCCAAGTGTGGGTGATCATTAGATAGTAATTCGGTAACACAGTTCTCCCGATGCGGGCCTTTGTATGTGACTATGGTGAAGCCACGCGAGTGCTCACTTGTCCTGGTACCCCTTAGAGACCATCCACATTTCTTCTTGCAACGCAGATGAAGGACACTCTCATTTGAGGTCACTGTGGTGTAGAATTGATTTCTCTGTATAGAATACATCTTCACCATTTCTTGAAGCGTTTTCTTACTGTCAAAGTACATCCCCTTCTTGAATTCTCCTCCTGGAACAAATGATGTATGACTCCCTGAATTGGCCCAATACTCATCAACTTCATAATTCTCATTTATCTGAATAAACCAGGGTACTGCAGTTCTAACCAAGGGCTCATCAATTTCCATCTGCCCATCTTCAAGATCCATGTCATCAAGCCTATCATAATCCTCCCCATTATCATCCTCATCATCTGTATCCGCATACACATCGTACACCGACAATTCGTTATTCACAATATTATCAAAATGACTTGGGTCTTCTTGAGACGGTGATTCTTGAACCTCATCTCGCATCGGTGACGGAGCCACGGTGTTTGATGTTGAAGGACCGGATTGGCCGAACATTGTCACACAACCCCCCGCATGTGCAGGTGATGCTATATGAGGACTAAACGGCATCTGAAATTGATCATCATGCAGCAAGCGACTGAAAGTTCCCATCCCATATTCATTTGATGGAATGTGGTTTGAAGGGCCTTGGAAGGACGCGGTGTTGTAATCGGAGACATATGTAGGATGTTGTTCTACCCAAGTACTTTGTTGGGTACATATAGGCACTGTTTCTACATATATCTCATTGGGAACACCCTTCATTGTAACAATGCTTCTCAAAGCTTTTAAATGTTTGTTTGTGGAGACAGGTAACACTTGAACCCCATGCCCAGTCTCACACCTCATTTTAAGGTTCAGTTCAGCATTCATTGGGTTTGAGCCGATACTACTGTGAACCTCATTCATCAGATCATTCACAGTCATGTTCAGTTCAAGTGTTATAAGTTCCATATTCCCTCCACTGTACTCAACATTTGATCCATCACACATAATTTCACCTCCCCACCGGCATAACAACACTACATTTTGTGAAGCCATATTCTACATACCAACCAAAACACATTTAAGGATAATCGAATTCTAAAACAACGTCAAAAAACCCTAATTTAACAATACATAACATACATAGCTTCGATAATGGAAAGTTATATCAAATTTCGAGAACCTACATGTGTAGCTAATATGACAACAATGAAACAAGTCCATTCTCATTATCAACATTTTCATCACCAATTTCATAAACTCTTAGTACCGCATACAACTATCAACATACTAATACCGCATTACCATCAACAATTTTATCATTTTTTTCACAATAATAGACCACATTACCATCAAGAATTTCATCAAGAATTTCATCAAAAACAAACCACATTATCATTGACAATTTCATCAACAATTTCGTCGACAATTTAATCAACACTTTCGTCTATATTTTTCCTCAACAATGTACCACATTATCATCAATAATTATCAACAATTTATCACATTTCATTACTAATTAGCAACAAATTAATACAATTTACATCACAATTTGCTACAACATACAACAACTATCTACTACCAACTATTCAATGTAAAATTCAACAATGTACTACGAATTTAGGGTTTACCCGGATTTAAAGAGTGAGTGAGACAATGCCGGCAACAACTTCCGTTCACTTTGGCGGCGGCAGGGGCGGCGGCACGGCAGGGGAGGCGTTGGCAACGGCTGTGGTTCTTTGTTGCTGACAATGAGAGTTAGTGAGAGAGAGAGAGTGTAAATTGCGTGAAAGAGATTGAGAAAAAAAAGGCCTGGAATTCGTTATAATTCCCGCAAGAAACGCTGCCTGAGGCAGCGTTTAATGTACAGATAAAAACGCTGCCTCAGGCTGCGTTTTATGCTTGTACATTAAACGCTGCCTGAGGCAGCGTTTCATTTAAAGATATAAACGCTGCCTCAGGCAGCGTTTATTTGTATAAAACAGGTATGAAATACGAAGTTTTTGAAAAAAGTCAAACTACCATAAAACGCTGCCTGAGGCAGCGTTTTATGTCTTGATTTTTTTTTTAAAAAACTGAGTGTAAAACGCTGTCCGAGACAGCGTTTCACCTCAGAAGCTTAGTTTGGGAAATACTTTTGCCAGGAGACCAATTTCGTAAATAATTTCCGTATAAAGCTTAATTTGGGAAAAAAATCCCATCTTAGCCTTAGGTTTTCACTACATGATGACAATAAATTGCCACTTAAGGATGATGTTGTAAATTAGTGGTTCCAATTAAGCTTGGTTAGAGTCACTTTCATATTTACTGATTAAATTTTTGAGTTTATATTATAAATTTGATATTTTAAGGTTTTTATTGAGGTAAGGTATCTTCAATAAACTTATTTTTATCTGAATTTTTGTACTTTGAAATGATCTAATTTGATAAGAAAATATCATGTCTTGATTTGATTAAAACTTAATTTCATATCCATACTACATAGTATTAATTAACAAAATTGAGTATGCTAACCAAGTTTTGTTAGGTAATTCATATTAATATGTATTTTCCTTAAGAAAACTTTCATATTAAATAATTTCTTTATTTTGAAATTAATTCTCATCAAATTTATGATGCTGAAGACTATCCAGATTAAAATTGAGTAATCAATTTAAGTTATAAGTTGTATACCTAGATATAGTATTCTTGTAAAATTTGATGAGAAAATTAATTTCAAAATGATTTACTCTCTATCTTGTAGTTTGCTAGTGACTAGTCCTTATAAAGTCGTATTTAATATAAATCAGGCAAATTGAAAGTTAATGGTCTTGTTTGGAAAATTTTTTTTAGCTTATTGAGCCCTATTATATGATTGGCCAATTAAAAAAGTCATTTTGAGAGTTTAGTAAATACCTTTTTTTTTTTTGTTAAAAAAAAAAAAGCTCTTAGGCTCAAAATGCTATTTTAGGAAAAGCTCATTATAAGAGCTTTTTGAAATTAACTTATTGAATAATTAGCTTATTAGGTTAAAATGGGAATCGGAATCGAAATCTGTTGAACACAGGTTTCGGTTTCGATTTAGGATACCTTGTCTGGTAATATACTTACTAGCTTTTTAAGGATTTTTTAAAACAAAAAATTGGTTGGTCACTAATTTATAATTTTTACACCTTGCAAATAAAAACAAACTAACAGTTGTCTAACAAATTTTAATACATATATTTATAATTGTAATTTATTATTTAAAAATAAGTTAGAATTGGTGTATAATTTGAATTAAGTGATAGTTTAATCAGGTTACAGGATACCCTATATGTTCCGATTCCAAAAAATTAAGAACCTGAATCGAAACTTGTTGCAACAGGTTCTCCATTTTGCTACCCGAAACCGAAACGTCTTATACAACTTTTGATTACGGTTTTAAACAGGTTTCAGTTCCGATTAGGGAATCCTGAGTGTTTGCTCACCCCTACTAAATAGTAGTGCAAACGAGCTGCAAAGGGACTACAAATAATGATACCATAACATAACTCTCAATACTCTTGTCTCTTGAATCTTGATACAATGACCCAAGTCGTTATTAGGTGATTCAAGCCCTAATACAGCCCACTAAATTTCATGCAACCCACAAGCTTCTTACACCGACCCACTCAATCACTTGAATCAAATAATCAACCCTCCAATAGTCCATTACACTATTCAAATACTCGTACCAAAAAAAATTAAGAAATCTTCCACAAAATTCAATTCAATCGCCAACAAAAATGTCGACAAATTTATCAACACTTATTAGTCACCAAAAACTAACAGAGTAAGCTCCTCCCATGGCTTCTTCTTCTCCTTCTCCTTCTCCTTCCCACCTCCACCTTCTTCTGCATATAATTAACCCTTTATTGTTTCTGCAATTTTTCACAGGTTATCTCAACCAATTCAAGAACTTCTTTCAACAACTCCTTACAATCCCCCTGAATCCCACGATGTTTCCATCAAATCTCTCTTTCAATCCCTTCTTCCTTCCAAAACCCCCAATTCCACCAACATTCTCCCTCAAATTAGGGATTTCTGTCTCCTCTGTGCATTGATATCTTCTTCATACGCTTCAACTTCACCTCTTCTAAGCTGGATTCCTGAACGTCTCATTGTTGCGTCGCATTTGGCTATTAAAGCTCTTTCGGAAGCTGTTTATGGCGATTCTCACCCGTATTTGAGATCCGATACGAGATTGGTTATTGATTTAATGCCGGAAGTTATCCCGTTGATTAAGGAAACGATTAAGGAGAGTTCCATTGGTGGTGATGAAATTTCTGCGGCGTCTTCTAGGGTTCCTACTTCTTACGCCATTGTTGCTGCTTATCAGCTTAGTTGGTTTGTCTCACAGGTTTATTTAGGGTTTTTTAAATTTATGATGATTCAAATTAGGGGTTTATGATTTTTTTGAAAATTATTTAATTCATGTGATTTGGTGTTTTCAGGTTAAGAATCCAGAATTAGGGAAATTATGTGGTTTGATTATTCCATGCGGGCTTACAGCTCTTGATCACTGGTCTTCTGAAGTGAAAGTATGTTCTTAATAATATTTCACATTGGCTTGTTTGCTTATTTGGTTGGTTGATTGTATTTGTTTCAGTAAATGGTGAAATTATGAAAATATTTGGTATGGTTCTATGTGTTTCAGCCTATTACATTGCATTTGGGAAAAAAATTTCATTTCGAATCGCGAAATGGTTGTGGAATTAGTAACAAGTTGTCAAGTTCTTATTGCTGTTGATATTATATCAACTGTTTGAAAATATGTTGCATTTGAGAAAAAATTTCGTTTCAAATCACGAAATGGGTTGTGAACTAGTAACAATTTCTTATAGCTGTTGATATTGTATGAACTGTTTGAAAATATGTTAATCAATGGTGAATGTAACATACTCTTAGCAACGATGAAATTTATGTTTTCTAAAATCTTGGGTAAGAATTGCAGGAGGAAATTTTTTTTTTATTGTTCAATACATATGTTGACATGGAATATTCTCTTGCTTATATTACTCATACAAGACTTTTGAAGAACACAGTTGGATGAAAAATGTGTATGTGAGAGAGGGGGGGGGGGCATCCAGGGAGGGAAGGGTTTGTGTGCTAGGAAAATTAATCAGAGAGGCATATTTTCTAAATGTGTGTATCATAGTCAATCTTTGTAATTTCTACTACACGACTACACATAGTCGATCTTGTGATTAAATCTTGTAAATGAAAACATGGCCACAATGTAGTCCTGCCAAGTTTTTCTTGCTCAGCCTGCATTTATCCATTTTTCTAATATAATATATGGCACTTTATGAGATACTTTTAGGTTTTTGATTTGAGCTTTTTTTTGTTTTGGTTGAACCTAGGGTCAAGGAATGAGCAGCTTCATACATGTAGCTAAAAATGTCAATACTGCTGATCTTGGCGGATATGGAGATGTGATTCTGGATGCATGCTGTCACAATATTGTTTCAGATGATGAGATATGGCACCTTGCTGTTGAGATGTCAGTATGTTTTGTGACCTGTTTGCAGAGGAACAACCCTCGTAGCCCTTGGTATGTATTCCTCTAGTCTGCAACTTGTAGGATTTTGTATGTTGTAACTTTTAAAAAAATATATATAAATGAAGCATGAAGAAACATTTGGTTGATACTATTGATGGCTATCATATATGCAGTGTTATTTTATTTTGGAGTTAGGTTAAATGCTATCCAAATATCTGCTCAATTTGACAATTTTTTTTTTGGCGTTTGTTGTATGAATATCATTTTTTATGCTTCGATTTCTCTTTAAAAAATTATTTAGGATTAATTGTGAAAAGGCTGTGCCTAGAGTTCTGTAACTCTACTCCTGTCTCTGATTTCATAGTCAGCTACTTGCTCACTTTCTCATGTGAAGTTTCATAAGCTTGAAAGTCCAAATGAGCTGGTCCTTTTGTGTTAAGGTGAATTATAAAAAATTTGGCCTTTGGATGTTATATAGCTATTATTAGTTGCTGTCTGGTATTTCCTTGAGTTTGCTGTCAAGTGTGAGTGTAATTTGAGATTTTTAATTATCGTTGTTAATGACTGACTATTACTACCTTTCCTGTTTCAAGTTGGACTTTGAGATTTATTTGTGTATTCATTTATTTAGCACCATGGGTTCATACGACTTGTATAAATAAGAGTTATACTACTATATAGATGAAATAAAATTTTCAGTATATGTAAATTTGTGATAATGTAGCCTATTTATTCATAGTTATGGTCATTTTACACAGGTTTGAGAGGCTTTTAAATGATATGCTAGGTCATTTAGAGCGCCAACCTAGGGACAAGAAGCGCCGTATTGCATGGCTGAAACTTGTTCAACCACTCTTCTGCTGTGTTGGTCTTGTTCTGCTAGCTCACTTCAGACGTTTGTTTCCCCTTTTCTTCCAATGGGTGCATGCTGATGACGATGAAACTGTTCTATTGGTAACCTCTAATTTATTGCACTTTAGCCTAAACATCAATTTTTATGGTATGTAAATGGAACTTTTAAATGGTCTCAAAATTGTTATAGGCCCTTGAAAGTATCTACACAGTTGTGAAATTGACATGGTTAAGGAGCAGTCCACACACTATAAGGTGAGTCAGCATTACTGTCCTGCACTGCATGTGTGCATGCCATATTGGCCTTTTATTATTGGCTAATAGTTTATATGCCGGTGAAATTGTTCTTCTGTATGTATGTTACTGAACATTCAAATATGGCAATAGTATATATCTGGGATTGTATGACATACTGGCCATGATTGTTGTTTTAGCAAGTGGCTACAATGTTGTATTTGTTTGATCAATTAATGTGATGGCTGAGAGTCTTGATACCACCTTGAAAACCCTCAATTTCCTTGTGTGTAACTGAAAGTCTGAGAGCCATCTGGTTTTTTTATCACTTCAATCTTTAATTGCAGGTTAGTGGATGAACTAGCCATTCTATATAAGGAGGCTGCTTTGAAAACTGCTCGAGATGATATAAGAGTACATATTTATCATATAATGATCCTGCTTCAGCAGTAAGGACAGATACCGATAGTTATTTGTTACGTTGCCATTATTTTGTTTGAGAGGTGATGTGTTTGATAAATCTTTGTTTTTCTTCTGTAACCCAAAGATCCAAAGGGCTGCAGTTTGAAGTGACTTGGGAGAAGTACAAGGATGACCCAAACTTGGGGACTCTTGTTCAGTCCATTACAAATGGTTTTCCGGTAAGAATTCTTGCTCTTCCTTTGCATTTGTCTTATCTAATTATAGGGCTCCCAGTTCCAAACTTGTGACGGGAAAGTTGAATCTGTTGCTTTCCTCCATCTTGGAATAATTCTTCACAGGAAGAGTTATCTTAAATATAAAAAATAACTATTCATGAGTGTTCTTATTTGCCAAATTTATGCTATAGTTGCTGGATTTTTCTTGAGTTCATGGTTATAAAATGAACCCCACAAGTATTTGAATGAGATTTCAGAGGAAAAGATTTAAAAAACTATGTTTGTACTCTGTACAACAATAGGCGGAAAGTTGTTAATAGGGTGAACAAAATCCGTCACATACAAGGTGTGAACCATATAGCGGATCAGCGGTCACCATTATCTCTTTTAGCACATTGGTAAATGAGCACAAGACCCATCCCTATGGGTTTTCTGCCTTGCTAAAAGCTTTGTTTCCTGCTGTTGTTCTATATCTTCCTATATCAAGCCCTGTCTCTTACTACTATTCTTTGCTGCTCTGCTTTATGGAGCATTTTGTGGCCTCAATGAGGCAAAACAAATCTGATGTGCATGCTATTCTGGTGCAATGCAGGTTCTCCAATGAACACTATGGTGCTCATAAATGCAGCACAACACTTGAGACTTGAAGACTCAAATAGATTTGATATGCATTCCTTTGCACTACCAAGGGCTTAAGCCTTGAAGTGTTTATCAGAAAACATCGTATTGCAGCCCAACACTTGAGAGGAGTCGAGGGACATTGATATTGGAGGCTTTGGATAGGTTGGCACTTGAGTCACCCGGGCTTTGCAATATTAAAGAGGCTGCTGATTATATACGGAGTAAGAGGACATCATTCTGGAATCAGGATTATGCTATATTTTAGTCTCACTTTGGTTTCATCTACATGTAGGCATGTACTAAATATTCAGCTTTTTTTTTCTTTTTTTTCCCTTTGGAGCTGTGTTTATTCAAAAAAAAAAAAAAAAGGTGATATATTGGAGTCAACAATTGTCCTCTGTAACTATTGAGCACAACGTCTTCACTTACATTATTCAATCACTCATGGAAAGGGTTCTTACTAGTGTTGCACCATGACGTTCACTCGCCTTTTTCCAAGGAGTTCACAGACTTCACACTTAAATTATTTCAATTTAATCTAAGTTACGGAGTATTGATAAAACTTGTACCCGTAATTACTTATAGAGTATTTACCTTTATAATTCTTCCTTGAATTAATTGCTTGAAATTAATTTTTGCTAAACTTAATTTTATTTAACAATAAACATAAACTTATAATTACTCATTTCTCAATTTTAAATATTTGTTTGAAAACCAAACAAAAATGGAAGAGCTCATCGGTCTTTGTTCTTTGTTTAGTTTTCTTTCAAAAAAAAAAAAAATCACAAAAAGTGTTTTCAGTTTTTTATTGTCAATTTTTAGAATAATGGCGTTTTTAATAAATTTAATTATTTTTTATGAAATACATTATATAATTTTAAAAATATAAAACCAAAAAAAATGAAAATCATAATAATGTCAAACGGACCCGAAAAAAAAAACCCCAAAATCATAATACAACTCGTTTATTCCCTAATAGTATACTCCGTAATACCATACACCCTAACCGTAACGAATCAAAACCCTCTCGTTGAAACAAACTCAAATAACCGCCAAAACTCAAACAAACTTTCCTTCCTTTCTCTCTCCTCACTCTTCCCTCCTCTGTAACAAACTCTTCCCTCTCCCTCTGCAACTCACTTCATTATATAAACCCACAAACACCCATTTTCTCACTCCTCCAGAACTTTCCTTCTCTCTCTCTCAAACACCATTTTCATAATTCTGCAATATTCTCTGCTCAAGCTCACAACAATGGCGTTTTTTCCCCTGAAATTCTCTCTCCTCTTCCTCCTAACCACCATCACTTCCTTTTCTCTCACCACCTCAACCCCAACTATCGGCGTTACAATCCAACACCACCCATTTTCCGCCACCCCTGAACACATTTCCGCCGCCGTCAACCGCAATAGAATCGCCGCCGTTCGACTCATTGACCCTGACCCAAACCTAATTCGAGCCTTCTCATACTCCTCTGTTTCACTCCTCCTCTGCATCCCCAACACCCTCGTCCACTCTCTCGCCGCTAATCGCTCCAACGCCGCCGTTTGGCTTTACACCCACGTCGTCCCCTTCTACCCTCGCGCAAACATCTCCGCCATTTCCGTCGGCTCCGACATCCTCTCTTCCTCCGACGACCTCGCCGACGCTCTTCTACCCGCCATTCGCAACATCCATGTTGCGCTTCACGAGCTGGGTATTCGTCGAATCTCTGTCTCATCCACTTTCTCTCTCATCCCTCTCATCACCTCTGCTTTCCCCCCTTCTTCTGCTGAGTTCAGTGAACCGCTAAACGAACACTTAATCCGGCCATTGCTGGATTTCTTGGAAGAAGCGAATTCCTCTTTCTTGGTGAATATTCATCCGTACGATTTTTACCGGTTGAACCATGAGGTTGTTCTTGGGTATGCTCTGTTTCAAAAAAGTCGGTACAGTTTTGTGGATGATCCGACCACCGGAGTACGGTACCAGAATCTCTTTGATACCTTGGTTGATGCGGTTCTGTCGGCAATGGCGGTCGCCGGGCATGAGAATATTCCGGTTGTCGTAACCGAAACCGGGTGGCCGAATGCACCTGCAATCTCGGAGGAGAATAATGCCAACCAGGTGTTCGCCGAAATGTATCTGAGAGGTTTGCTCAAGCATCTTAAATCTGGGGTTGGTACACCTCTGAAGAAAGAAGGGGTTTCTGGGGTTTACATCTATGAGCTGTTTGATAAGGAAAGGGATCAAGGAAACAGCAATGCTTCATTCCGGCAATGGGGGATTTTCTACCCTAACTTGACCAGCAAGTATGATCTTGACTATAGTAGGTCCTACAGAAATGCTGAGAGCAATGGTTTCTGGAAGATTCTTGCAGTATCTTTGGTTGTTCTTGCTTTACTGTAAGCAACTCTTACTACCCTCTTACTGAGAATTGATGCCTGATTTAGTAGAATCTGACTTTTGGTTGGATTTCAATAATTCAATTAGGCATTTCATGCTTCCTGTTAGTTTCTTGTTCAATTTTTTGTTGTTAGATGTTTGAGGTTGAGTTCATTGATTGATGTAAAGAATTGTAGAAATCAGTGGTTGTTCTGAGCTTGTTGATCACTGGTTTAGGAATATTATACGAGTAGTAGTGTGTTGAAGAACAATTGTTGATACTGGGATTACTGTATAAATCTTTGTTACGCAGTGAATGAAATGAACATTTTAAGTTTTTTAGAATATTTGGTACTTTGTTGTTCATGATCTTAGTGTAATTTGAATGTTATTACTTAATGCAGATTTTTGTTGCATACTATATATTACTTATAGCTATTCCATTTTTCTGCTTTTGGTTTGATATTTGTTATATGATAGATTTTGGGTTTAATTGAAGTACAAATCATTGCGAAAAACTCGGATATAGAATTAGGGACTTGATGATAATCTCTTTCTCTTTCAATATCAGTCAGCTGTTGTTCTTGGCTAGATAGAATGGACTCATAATTAAGACTAGCCAGCATAATTAAAACCAAAATGAACCTTTATATTCAAGTGTTAGTTCTACTGTAGTATATTGATTGAGTAATGGTACATTCCTACATACAGCATGTTGGCAATTTTTCATGACTAATTTAATTGCACAGTTGCCTTACTAATGTGAGCTGGGAGTTTGGTTAAGTCAAATTGTTCTAGCTAGTTTTAGAATTATTAGTTGGTAGCTTCAACTGTTGTTTCGAACACTCTTTTTTCTGAAGTTTTATTTTTGGAAGTTTGAAAATAGGCTTTCCTATGGAAAACCCTGCTAAGATGTCCAAACTGCTGCTAATCACAGCAACAATATGATTTCCTTGTCTCTCTATTGCTGCTATTCTTCTTGAGAAGTATTCTAGGCTACTCAGCATCATTTCATCAGTTGATCTGCGAAAAAAGGCAAATAACCCACTCAAATCAACTATAGCATGTGCACATTAATACAAGTTTTAAAGTACATACTCAGTAGGAGGTGCAGTCTGTGCAAGAATGAGCTTACCTCGTTATCAATGATGTCCATCCAATATACCCTGCTGAGACAAGATACTTTGTGATGGCAATCTGGTGTTTCTGTGCCGTTCTTGTTATCAACATTAGAGTCCATCCACTTTCCTGAATTCTATTATACAAGCTTAGCATAAGCATACGCCTTAAATTGATCTCTTCTTCATTACAATCTCTACAACTGCTTCCATGATAAAACATGTATCAACTATTAATATAAATTTGAAGTACAAATTTTGCAATTTGAGTATATTGCACAAGCGCTAGATGTCAGCAGTCAAGACTAGAGCTTAATGCAAAAAAATTCTACAAGCACACAGCTTTGATCAGGAAAGAATAGTATCTGATGCTGTTTTGATATGCAAGTTTTACCTATCCTTCAAGAGTTTGCTGTAATGAACACTCGAAGGGAGGATGTCATCTATGTCCATTAAGACGACATTGAAATCATGATTGTAAGGCCTAATAATACTGCTGAAGTATTTCTCAGCCATTGAAATGCTGAAGTTCAAGTCTCTCACAAATTGGCCTTCCCTGGTATAGTAAAGAGCATAATACTTGCAATAATCCTCATTATGGAATGACTTCTGGCTCTCGAGTATACCAGAACTTTGACTTTGACATGATTGTAGCATCACAATCAGTGTAACTAACGAAGTGATCAATAAAATTCCTATAGTTATGAAACCAGCTATGAAGACAGTCGCGGCAAAGGATGACATATAGAATCCATTCTCATATTGATTGTGGCTTCCTGACTCTGCATAAATTTGTAAGATAAATACAAGTTATGAAGTCCTATAAAACCTAATGGTTGCAGAAACGAGTAAAATGATACCTCAACAACAGTCATACACTAATCTCAAAAGGTTACTAATCAAGTAATCATGCTTTCAGGCCATATATATCAACAAGATCCTAGAGTAATAACTGTCTGAAAAGTACTTTAGAGGCTGTTTAAGAAGGCATTATATATGTACTAACCGGAACCTCCGTCGCTAGAAACATTTTGAAATGAGTTCTCCCGTTCCATGTGATGATTGGCAGCAGACAGTACGGATTATGTAATAGACCAACATTAGGAAGGGTATTTTGGGAAGTCTAATGCTTTTAGGGTAGTAGTCACTTGACCTTAGTATAAATAGGGATAATATATGCAGTAGGATGGATGTGAATTATGAGGAAAAAATGTTGAGAGTAGTAACCTTAAGTTACTAGGAGAGTGATAACCTAAAGTTATCAAGAGAGTGATAGCCTTAAGCTATTAATCTATCCTTTTGTACCCAAATTTTGCCACTATTAATCTAAATTATCAAGCTTTTATCTCTTAATTAGTTTTAAATCAGAAAATACTAAGTCAGTCCATAACAGATTATCTAGCAGATGATTGAAATGCCTTCGTCACAGACTTAGCTTCTTCCAACATTAACCTGACATAGATCAGAGTACACATTAAAAAGATAGCACTATGTAGTTTTTGACTAAAGAAGGTAACGAGATTAAGAGAGGAGGCTTGTGAGTTGTGACTCAACTGGGGAGCAAGAAATGAAAAGATTATAAAGATTCATGATTTTCATGCTCACAAGTCAGAGCTCAAAAGTGTTATGCATCACCATCACCATCACCATCACGAAGTTTCCTTAAAGTGCTTGATTTTGGCAACACTTATAAATCAGTAAATTTGTATTTTATCTCTCATCAAGTGTAGTAAATTTGTTATGTGTCGCAAAATGGAATTTCATATGAATTGGTACAAAGTTACAAACTAGGAAGGTCTAGTAAATCAGTTCATTTTGTATTTTTCTGAGCACTACAACTACCCTTGGTAAATTTGTCAACTACTCCATCAGTTCATAGTTGTCACTTACATATTTAATAGGAGTAATTTTAAAACGAAACTTGAAAATACACTCATATAGACATGAATCATGATGTAGCAATACCGATATGGAGTATATTGTTAGAGTGTTAGGTTCCAAACGGGATTATATGACCCCGAGATGTATCCTATAAAATTTCAAAACTTTTCGACATCGGGCCCGAAACCTTCAAATTTCTCAAAAAACATTCAATTTTTGAAATTTTTTACTTTTTTTTTCGCCCGGAAATAAAAATTGCCGAAATGTTTACCATGGTCCCTAATATCCTCCGGGAGTCCAATTAGATGGGTGGAACCATCCAATTTGCCTTTAAACGGCCAATTTACCGGTTTACAACTTGCACTGATTTCATTAATTCAAGTCTACCACGAACATTTACAACAACAAATAATGATCAAATATGGTTCCAAACGACATTATATGTCCCCGAGATGTATCCCATAGAATTTCAAGACTTTTCAACACCTGGCCCGAAACCTTCAAAATTTCTCAATAAGCGTTTTTGGAAAATTTTGACTTTTTTTCACTCGAAAATAAAAATTGACGAAATGTTTACCATGGTCCCTAACTCCCTCCGGGAGTCCAATTGGGTAGGTGGAACTAGGGGTGAAACAAACTCGGTTTAAAAACCGAACCAAACCGAATAAGAAATTTGGTTCGGTTTTTTTTAATGTGGTTTGGTTTCGGTTTTTAAAAAAAAAAAAAAAAAATCGGTGTATGGTTCGATTTCGGTTTCTAAAATGAAAAACCGAACAAAACCAAACCACACCGAAATATAGGCCCAATCCCAATCAAACCCTAGCCCAAATCTGAATTACCCTAGGTATATAAAGTAAAAAAAAAAAAAAAAAAACCTAATCATTCTCAGCCTCCCTCTCTCTCTTTCCATCCTTTCTCTCTCCTTTCCCCTTCTCCTTTTTCCCGGATTCCGCCCAATCGCCCATACTCTCTCCTCTTCTTCGCTTTCAAAGTTTCATTCTCCTCTGTTCTTTTCGTTTTTCTTGTCTAAAATTCGAATTCGCTTCACCATTAACGAACACCATCAACTAAATTAAATGTTTTGATTTCGAACACCATCAAGTAAAGGTTTTTCATGTCAAATTCGACTATGTAAACTCTAGAGCTAGAGTTTTCATGGTCGATATTGACCTTTAAAACCCAAATTCGACGCTTTTTCGGTGGAATATGAGGTATTTCCTCTTTTTCTTTCTTTTAATTTGGTTTGTGTTTTTTTTTCTACTAATTTATGTCCAATTTTTTCTGATATTTCGGAGATTTTTATTACAATTAGTTCAATGAACTTAGGGTTTTATCTTAAATTTTCCGAAATTGTAGCAGTTCGATCTTTATAGTAAATATTTCTAGGAATGTTTGCGGATCTGGGTTAAAACTTGTTTAATTATGTTTGTATAAATGGGTTTGGTTTGGTTTTGTTTTTTGGTTCGGTTTTGATTGGTGTGGTTTGGTTTGGTTTTTTTTTTTTTTTTTTTTTTTTTTTTTTTTTGAAAAATTTGATGTTTATGATGCTTGATATGAAAATTCGGTGCGGTTTGGTTTTTTTTAAGAAAACCGAAATTTAAGTGGTTTGGTTTGGTTCAGTTTCAACGCTAAAGTGGTGCAGTGTGGTTTGCGAAATCAAGAAACCGAATTATGGTGGTTCGGTTTCAGTTTGGGCAAAAAACCAAACCGAAAACCGAACTTTCACCCCTAGGTGGAACTATCCAATTTGCCTTTAAACGACCAATTTACCAGTTTACAACTTGCACCGATTCATTAATTAGAGTCTAGCACCAACATTTATGACAACAAATAATGATCATATATGGTTCCAAATAGCATTGTATGACCCCGAGATGTATCTCATAGAATTTCAAAACTTTTCGACACTGGGCCCGAAATCTTAAAAATTTCTCAAAAAACGTGGATATTAGCCTTCAATTTTGGAAATTTTTGACTTTTTTCTTTCGGAAATAAAAATTGCCGAAATGTTAACCATGGTCCCTAATACCCTCCGGGAGTCCAATTGGGTGGGTGGAACCATCCAATTTGCCTTTAAACGACCAATTTACCGGTTTACAACATGCACCGACTTCATTAATTAAAGTCTACCACGAACATTTATGACAACAAATCATGATCATATATGGTTCCAAACGGCGTTATATGACCCCGAGATGTATCACATATAATTTCAAAACTTTTCGACAACAGGCCCGAAACCTTCAAAATTTCGTAAAAAACGTGGACATTAGCATTCAATTTTAGAAAATTTTGACTTTTTTTTCACCCGAAAATAAAAATTGCCGAAATGTTTACCATGGTCCCTAATTCCCTCCGAGAGTCCAATAAGGTAGGTAGAACCATCCAATTTGCCTTTAAACGACAAATTTATCGGTTTACAACTTGCACCGATTTCATTAATTCAAGTCTACCACGAACATTTATGACAACAAATAATGATCATATATGGTTTCAAACGGCATTATATGACCCCGAGATGTATCTCATTGAATTTCAAAACTTTCGACACCGGACCCGAAATCTTCAAAATTTCTCAAAAAACGTGGATATTAGCCTTCAATATTGGAAATTATTGACTTTTTTTTCTCGGAAATAAAAATTGCCGAAATATTTACCATGGTCCCGAATACCCTCTGGGAGTCCAATTGGGTAGGTGGAACCATCCCATTTGCCTTTAAACGACCAATTTACCGGTTTACAACTTGCACCGATTTCATTAATTCAAGTCTACCACGAACATTTATGACAACAAATAATGATCATATATGGTTCCAAAAGGCATTTTATGACCCCCGAGATCTATCACATATAATTTCAAAACTTTTCGACACCGGGCCCGAAACCTTCAAAATTTCTATAAAAACGTGGACTTCAATTTTGGAAATTTTTTACTTTCTTTCGCCCGGAAATAAAAATTGCCGAAATGTTTACCACGGTCCCTAATACCCTCATGGAGTCCAAAAGGGTGGGTGGAACCATCCAATTTTCCTTTAAACGACCAATTTACCGGTTTTAAACTTGCACCGATTTCATTAATTCAAACCTACCACGAACATTTATGACAACAATTAATGATCATATATGGTTCCAAACGGCATTATATGACCCCGAGATGTATCCTATAAAATTTCAAAACTTTTCGACACCAAGCCCGAAACCTTCAAAATTTCTCAAAAAAGTGGATATTTTTGACTTTTTTTCGCCCGAAAATAAAATTTGCCGAAATGTTTACCATGGTCCCTAATACTCTCCGGGAGTCTAATTGGGTGGGTGAAACCATCCAATTTCCCTTTAAACGTCCAATTTACCGGTTTACCACTTGCATCGATTTCATTAATTCAAGTCTGCCACGAACATTTATGACAAAAATTAATGATCATATATTGTCCAACGGCATTATATGACTCCGAGATGTATCCTATAAAATTACAAGACTTTTCGACACCGGGTTCGAAACCTTCAAAATTTCTCAAAAAACGTGGATATTAGCCTTCAATTTTAGAAATTTTTTACTTTTTTTTCGCCCGGAAATAAAAATTGCCGAAATGTTTACCATGGTCCCTAATACCCTCCAGGAGTCCAACTGGGTGGGTGGAACCATCCAATTTGCCTTTAAACGTCCAATTTACCGGTTTACCACTTGCACCGATTTCATTAATTCAAGCCTGCCACGAACATTTATGACAACAATTAATGATCATATATTGTTCCAACGGCATTATATGACTACGAGACGTAAACCATAGAATTTCAAGACTTTTCGACACTGAGCCCGAAACCTTAAAAATTTCTCAAAAAACGTGGATATTAGCCTTCAATTTTTGAAATTTTTGACTTTTTTTCGCCCGAAAATAAAAATTGACGAAATATTTACCATGGTCCCTCTTACCCAGCGGGATTCCATTTGGGTGGGTGGAACCATCCAATTTGCCTTTAAACGACCAATTTACCGATTTACAACTTGCACCGATTTCATTAATTCAAGTCTACCACGAACATTTACGACAACAAATAATGATCATATATGGTTCAAACGGCATTATATGATCCCGAGATGTATCCCATAGAATTTCAAGAATTTTCAACACCGGCCCCAAAACCTTCAAAATTTCTCAAAAAACGTGGATATTATTAACCTTCAATTTTGTAAAATTTTGACTTTTTTTTCACCCGAAAATAAAAATTGCCGAAATGTTTACCATGGTCCCTAACTCCCACTGAGAGTCCAATTGGGCAGGTGGAACTATCCAATTTGCCTTTAAACGACCAATTTACCGGTTTACAACTTGCACCGATTTTATTAATTCAAGTCCACCACGAAAATTTTTGACAACAAATAATGATCATATATATATGGTTCCAAACGGCATTATATGACCCCGAGATGTATCCTATAGAATTTCAAGACTTTTCAACACTGGGCCCGAAACCTTCAAAATTTCTCAAAAACGTGAATATAAGCCTTCAATTTTGGAAATTTTTGACTTTTTTTTCGCCCGAAAATTAAAATTGCCGAAATGTTTACCATGGTCCCTCATACCCTCAGGAAGTCCAATTGGGTGGGTGGAACCATCCAATTTGCCTTTAAACGACCAATTTACCGGTTTACAACTTGCTTCGATTCCATTAATTCAAGCCCACCACGAACATTTATGACAACAAATAATGATCATATATGGTTCCAAACGGCATTATATTACCCCGAGATGTACCCCGTAGAATTTCAAGACTTTTCAACACCGGGCCCGAAACCTTCAAAATTTCTTAAAAAGCGTGAATATTAGCCTTTAATTTTAGAAATTTTTGACTTTTTTTTGCTTCGAAATAAAAATTTCCGAAATGCTTACCATGGTCCCTAATATCCTCCGAGAGTCTAATTAGGTGGATAGAACCATCCAATTTGCCTTTAAAAGTCCAATTTACCGGTTTACAATTTCCACCGATTTCATTAATTCAAGTCTACCACGAACATTTACGACAACAAATAATGATCATATATGGTTCAAAATGGAATTATATGACCCCGAGATGTATCCCATAGAATTTCAAGACTTTTTTACACCGGGCCCGAAACCTTTAAAATTTCTCTAAAAACGTGGATATTAGCCTTCAATTTTGGAAAATTTTGACTTTTTTCGTTAGGAAATAAAAATTGCCGAAATGTTTACCATGGTCCCTCATATCCTCCGGGAGTCCAATTGGGTGGGTGGAACCATTTAATTTGTCTTTAAAGGACCAATTGACCGGTTTACAACTGGCACCAATTTCATTAATTCAAGCCTACCACGAACATTTATGGCAACAAATAATGATCATATATGGTTCCAAACGGCATTATATGACCCCGAGATGTATCCCATAAAATTTCAAGGCTCTTCAATACCCGGCCCGAAACCTTAAAAATTTCTCATGAAACGTGGATATTAGCCTTCAATTTAGGTAAATTTTTGACTTTTTTTCGTCCGGAAATAAAAATTGCCGAAATGTTTATCATGGTCCCTAATACCCTCCAGGAGTCTAATTGGGTGGGTGGAACTATCCAATTTTCCTTTAAACGTCCAATTTACCGGTTTACCACTTGCACTGATTTCATTAATTCAAGCAAACCACAAACATTTATGATAACAATTAATGATCATATATGGTTCCAAACGGCATAATATGACCCCGAGATGTATCCCATAGAATTTCAAAAAAATTCAACACTGGGCCTAAAACCTTCAAAATTTCTTAAAAAACGTGGATGTTAGCCTTCAATTTTTGAAATTTTTGACATTTATCGCCCGGAAATAAAAATTGCCGAAATGTTTACCATGGTCCCTAATATCATCCGAGAGTCCAATTGGGTGGGTTGAACCATCCAATTTGCCTTTAAACGACCAATTTACCGGTTTACAACTTGCACCGATTTCATTAATTCAAGACTACCACGAACATTTATGACAACAAATAATGATCATATATGGTTCCAAACGACATTATATGACCCTGAGATGTATCCCATAGAATTTCAAGACTTTTCGACACTAGGCCTGAAACCTTCAAAATTTCTCAAAAAATTTGGATATTAGCCTTTAATTTTTGAAAATTTTGACTTTTTTTCGCCCGGAAATAAAAATTGCCGAAATGTTTACCATGGTCCCTAACTCCCACCGAGAGTCCAATTGGGCAGGTGGAACTATCCAATTTGCCTTTAAACGATCAATTTACCGGTTTACAACTTGCACCGATTTCATTAATTCAAGTCCACCACAAACATTTATGACAACAAATAATGAGCATATATGGTTCCAAACGGCATTGTATAACCCCGACATGTATCTCATATAATTTCAAAACTTTTCGACACTGGGTCCGAAATCTTCAAAATTTCTCAAAAAACGTGGATATTAGCCTTCAATTTTGGAAATTTTTGACTTTTTTCTTCTGGAAATAAAAATTGCCGTAATGTTTACCATGGTCCCTAATATCCTCCGGGAGTCCAATTGGGTGGGTGGAACCATCCAATTTGCCTTTAAATGACCAATTTACCGGTTTACAACTTTTACCGATTTCAATAATTCAAGCCTACCACGAACATTTATGACAACAAATAATGATCATATATGGTTCCAAACGGCATTATATGACCCCGAGATGTATCACATAGAATTTCAAGACTTTTTGACACCGGGCCTGAAACCTTAAAAATTTATTTAAAACGTGGATATTAGCCTTCAATTTTGGAAATTTTTGACTTTTTTCGCCGAAAATAAAAATTTCCAAAATGTTTACCATGGTCCCTAATATCCTCCGGTAGTCCAATTGGGTGTGTGCAATCATCCAATTTGCTTTTAAACGGACAATTTATCGGTTTACAATTTGCACCGATTTACCGGCTTACAACGACCAATTTAATTAACTTACACCAAACCCGAATTGAACCGAAATTGACTCAAACCCATTTTAACTCGTCAAAACCCAAATTTAACCCGACCCGTTCCTAACCCGACCTGAATTTAATTAACCTAACCTGTTACAAATCTAACCCGAAACTGACTTGTTACTGATTTGACCTAAAATTCAACCCCACTTGTTATTGACCCGACCCGAATTTTACCATACCAATTACTTACTCGACCTAAAAATTCAACCCGATCTGTTACAAACCTGACTCGAAATTATCACGACTTGTTATTGACCGACCTAAATTCAACCCAAATTGTTCTTGACCTGATTTCAAATCACCTTAAATGCAATTTAGAACTCCATATTATTGTTGATCAAAGCATTTTGTCTAGAGAGACCAAGTCGGTCTAGGCCAAAAAAAGAAAGGAGCATCATCCTCAAATTTAATAGTTAAATATAGTATATATTTGTTGTATGGTCAAAGGAGATAATTATCTTCCTAAATTATAGACTATAGTTCCCTAGTATATTGTCATATATATTATAGTCAAAGGAAATAATTAGCTTGATAAAAATGATAATTATCTATTAGTTAGTTGAACCCGAATATGACCTGACTTGGAAATGACTCGTCCTGATTGTAACCTGTAAATTATTAACTTGAACATAACTCAACTTGAATCCGAGAATGATCCGACTTAGAAATGACCTAACGCGATTATAACCCGCAAATTATTGATTTGAACCGAACCCGACTTGAACCCGAGAATGACCCGACTTGAAAATGACCCGACATGATTATAATCCGCAAATTATTGACTTGATCTGAACCCGACTCAAACCCGAGAATGATCCAATGCAATGGAGTGAAAAGTGAGGGGACGGAACTTAAATTATTTTTGCTGAACTAAAATTATTTTTACTGATTTTCTATTATAAATTTTCTTTAAGAAAACTGAATTTTACTGAACTGAACTTATTTTTGCTGAACAGAATTTATTTTTACTGAACTGAATTTAATTTTACTGAACTGAAATTATTTGTACTTAATATTATTTTTTTAAGGTGAAGAGAACAAGGCCTTACAAACGATTTATACAAGGTTTTTTTTTTTTATTTTTTTTAACAAAACAAATAATACAAGGTTTGGTGTGTGAAGGTAATATTTGGGAAAAAGAAGTGTAAATTCAAACTAATACTCTATACTATTAAAAAAAAAACTAATATTCTGTACTCCCTCCGTCCCTTTTTTACATTCATGCTTTTCTTTTTGGGTATTCCAAAATTACATTCCTCATTTCCTTTTTTAGTAAGTATTTTTTTTTCCAAATATCCCAAATTATCCTTCTTTTTCTATTATGTAATTAATGCTCACTCTTACTTTCCTATTCTCACTCCTAAATTTAGATGAATATGATTGGTTCTTAATTTTCTAATAGGAGCATGTTATTGTTTTTTTTTATTTTATTTTATTTTTTGTGGAAAGGATTGATGACATGACATCATTAAATATTAATCTATCTTTGTTTTACTCAAATATCTATATCTATACTTAGTATTTAAAAAAGCAAACCAAAAAGACATATGTCATCATTCTATTACACCTCCCTGTCTTATTCATCAACCCAATGTGCCACATGTTGTTTTACCTTTTTTATTTTTTATTATACAATTTTTCTTAACTCTTTCATTAAATACTTCATCTTCATCTCCCCTCTTTAATTCAATCTTTTTACGCCTATTTCACCAAATGCCACTGAGTAATTTAAAATTTCACCAAATGCCATCGGACTTTTCAAAATTCACCAAATGCCACCCAGTTTTTAAAAAATTCATCGAGTGACATTTATGACCAACAACCGTTAACTCTGTTAGTCATTAGGGTTTAATCATGACACATGTCATGATATAATTGGTCTATTTATCTTAATTCACAAAAATTAAAAGAAAAAAAAAACCCAAAAAATTTCCATCCAACTTCCCACCACCACCAAACCCTAGCCCCTCCCTTTATCTAGCCAGCAAACGGCCGACCACCCCTTTAACCACAAAAAAATGGCCGGCCGACCCTTTTATACCCCACCAAACCTACCATCGACCCCCATAGCCACCCACACAACCTGCCCCGACCCCAAAAACCACCAACACAAGCGAGCTTTGATAAAAACACCTAGCGTTTTCCAACCATCGCGCAAAACCACTCCTCCTATCCTCCACCCTTAAAACGACGAAATCGGCCTCAGATTTCGACCCAATCGACCGTTTGAGGGTGAAGGGTTTCTAGAATCCGGTTCTATTCTAGGTTGCCATGGTCGGTTTCAACGGCTATGGTGATGTGTCGTGTAGGTGCGTGAGGTGGTTGCGGGGGCTGGGGAGGGGATAGGGCGGGGGTCGTCGGGTAGGCACACTTTTGTGGGTCATTTTCTGGGTGCTGGAGTCGGGCAGGTAGAAATCTGCGCATTGTGTGAGACGAATGCGGTGGTTGGGGAGGTTTTTTTGGGAGAAGGAAAGGGAGATTAAGTGGAGTCGACGGTTTTTGAGGTGTCAAGGGGTTCCAACGATAGGTCTGGGGGTTCTGGCGGGTTCCGACGGGAGGTTTGGGGGTTCTGGCAGGAGGTCACCGAGTTCCGGCGGTTGGCTTTAGCTGTCGGTTTGCTTTGGCGGGTGGTTACAGAGGTGGGGCTGGGTTGGGTTAGGATTTAGAGTTTTTTTTTTATATTTTTTAAACCAATAGCTGACTGACATGTGTCCGCATGTGTCATGATTAAGCCCCAATGACTAACGGAGTTAACGGTCGTTGGTCATTAATGGCACTCGGTGAATTTTTAAAAAATTGGGTGGCATTTGGTGAATTCTGAAAAGTCCGACGGCATTTGGTGAATTTTTAAATTACTCAGTGGCATTTGGTGAAATAGCCGATCTTTTTATTTTCTCTCTTTGATTTTAAGTCCCTTCATCTTCTTTCTATTAAGTCTCATTTCAAATTAAAGTCCCAAAATTTTTATTTCTTTAATTATGTTTTCAATTACATATTACACTCATAATTATTTATTGGTATTTTCTCACTCATCTCATGCAATTTTCTATGAACAAGCTGTGCATTGCACGGGCCAAAAGGCTAGTATTATTTAAAAAAGGGAGGGAGGGAGTATTAAGTTTCCTCTTAAAAAGTCTACGAACCAGCCCCATTTTTTTTTATTACTTTATTAGACGGATCTATTCCTTTAATAACTGTGACGGGTCATAGGGATTTACAGAATTGGTCTCTCTCAAATTAGTGAGATATCCATTGAAGCGCACTCAACGTTCTCTATTGAAGCGCAGTTGGCGATCTCCGTTGAATCTAGTTCTTGTATCCCCCATTGAAGCAACTTCTGAGGTAAGTTGTTTGTATTTGTTATCATCATATCAAATATACCTAAAATTATGAGATCGATAATTGAATCAAATATCCCTATAATTATGAATCAAATTGTATTGCACAACACTTTAATGTTAGTATATAACTATGAAATTAGAGGTCTTTTCCTGGATTGATTTGGACGTTTGGAGCAGAATGATGAGAGTCAGTTATTGATAGGGATGATTGAATTGCTTAATTAGTTTGAGTGGTTTGCTTATGTAATTCACAGTAATTAGAAGATGATACTGAATTCGAGCTATTTGACTTAATTTATATAGTGTGATAATTATGTAGGTGTGAATTGAAGTAAATCGAAGTCAATTGGTGTTAAATTATTATGGGGGATTTGATGTATGAAATTGGGCAAAATGCGTATATAAAGCTAGTGCTACACGCCTTAAAGCATAAGGAGAGCTCTGTGAATGGGGTTTTCGTTGGCCGCTTTGATGGTGGCAAGGGTGTGGTCGAAATTGTTGACGCTGTCCCTCTTTTTCATTCTAACATTGGTCTTCTCCCTGCCCTTGAGATCGCCCTCATTCAGGTAACTAATCTTTTTGCATATACTTAGTAACCTAACGCGATTCATTAAGATCAATTCATGCTAATTTTTTCATGTTTGAAGCCTTAATGCTTGATGAGGTCTATATATAAATTGAGTGCCAATATATGGATCAGCTAGGGTTTCCAAAACTAGAATTCAATAAAATTTTAGTTGGTATTAGTTGGTGTTTTCTGAAAAATAGGAATATGCTTGAGATGATGACACCTCTAATATCGTCCAGCCACCTCATATGGCTTGCTTCAATTCATCACATTGAGTATAGTCAGTTTTACATGGGATTGCATTCTTTTAGTAGGTACTTTGAGATGATGACACTGTAGTATTTGCTTGCCATCTGGCATGCTGCAATATATTAATCATGAGTATAGTCAGAATTAGATGAAATTGCATTCTTTTAGTGCTTATTCGTGATGGATGTTTAAGATCTTCTGGTTTATATGCAGAGATATTTAAAGATAGCTTAATAAAGTTTTTTTGGGTAACCGATCTTTTAACTCCTGCTAAGCATATCCAGAGTATCTTTATGACTATACTCAGTCAAATTTGGCTACTTTGTGGTGTTGTGGCCGGAATGGTAAATCTGTTTTAATAGGGATCATCCTCATCCCCGACTGTCTTCTTTAGTAGCCCCTCTTTGATCAGTTGCATCATGGCCTTTCGGAAATCATCTATGGTATTTATAGTGATTGACACATTTTTTTTAGTTTCATTAATCTCTAGGTTGTATACTGCTGGAGTCCTGGTTTTCTTTTCTTTGAGATTGTTACCTTTTCTATTATCTATGTTTTTCTTTGTTTGTTTATTTTTATTTTTTAATTTTTAATGTAAAAATGAATATGTACTAATTTGATGTCTGCTTAATTAGATAGAAGAGCATTATGCTAGTCAGGGTTTGAGCTTGGTGGGTTACTTCCATGCAAATGAAAGATCTGATGACAACGATCTTGGTAATGTTGCCAAGAACATTGGAGATCATCTTTGTCGATACTTTCCTCAGGGTGGAGTTCTTTTGGTATGCATGTTGACCAGATGCTGACTTGAATTTCATTATCCTTATATCTTCAAAATTCATGGTGAAATTCATGCTTTTAATTGGATCAATGCTAATATATATACCTTTTGATTTCTTAGTTGGACAATAGCAAACTGGAAGCGTTACCAAAAGTGAAAGATCGTAGCCCTGTAATGCAGGTAACTTTTTTTTCTTTCTTATTATGGAACACTAGTAATTTTTCCATTTTACTTTGTGATCCTCCCTCTGGATCTGGAGCTGTTCTGTTTGTTTATTACTTTGAAGTTTGAACCAAATTTGTCCTTTGGCTCTTGGATGATAATTTGAGGCTTGACATTGCACAGTAGAGGTTTTTGTGGGATTGATGTATGATCTGTATATATGCACACTCCCTTCTTTAATTTTGTTGTCCTGCATTGTTCTTGGTCTGTTTTCAAGTGATTGTTCTAGTTATTCATCATCACTCTGTGTAGTTGACTGCATATAACTTCATATATACATGCATGTTTTGTGAATCTGACGGGGTGAAAAGGAGGGGGTGTATTTCATTATGCATGCTGATTTGAGCTCGCAAAATGTCCAATTTACATTTATTAATATCTCATCCAACTGAATTTTTTTATTTAATGTCAAAGTGCCCTGTTCACTATTCTGTTTAATGAACTAGGTTTCTTAAGTAAAAGATAGGGCTTCACAATTGTGTGTTGTCGCTTGTCTTAGTTTTTTGTTGAGTTACTAAAACTTGTACAAACCGACCCAAATAAACAAAGCTTAGCCAAGTTTCATGTTAAAATTCTATGTAAAAGGTGTACCATATACTGGTTGTCTCATCAAATCCCTTGTCTTGGTTGTTGTTGATGTAGTGGTGCTTGCCATGACTCCGTTTTCTGAGTATCTTTGTCAAGCTCTTTGTAAAGCTCTACCGACTAAGTTGATCTTTATTCTTGTATCTTAGAAATTTGATCATCCTCTCTTATTACTTTGTGGGTTTATTGTACAGCTATATTCAAAAAATGGTTCCACATGGAAAGTAGAGGAGAGTAATCGGCTGGTACTAAAGGAGCCATCAGCAAACATAATATTGCTGGACTATGTGTCAACTCAGAAATGGGAGGACATTGCAGACTTTGATGATCACCTCGACGACATTAACAAGTAAGTTCATGTTATTTTACTCTTGTAATATTGTATCTTGCTAAGAAAATGAAGTATAATTCTGATTCAATGTTTTCTTGCAGGGATTGGCTAAATGCTCATTTATTCAAGTGAGATTTTTAAAGCTAGACAGCATTCATCTGAGTATGTCCTGTTTAATTTTGTATGCAATTTGGAGCAAAGGAAAATTAAACGAAAAGATGAATTATAGGTTCAAATCTTATGAATTTTCTCCTTGTTTTTAAGCTTAATTTTTTTTTTTGGTAATTCTAATGAATTATTTGTATTGCCTTTTGGCTTTTTTTACATTGCCAATAGCAGCTAATCAGGATTTTGACAAACTCGTATTTGAGGATTTGCATACCCTCATGCTGTATTACTTTTGTTGATTTTATTTTTTTTTATATTTTTTTAATCGAAAACTAGAAAAGTACAATAGTTAAATTAAATTTAAATGGTTGAATAGTTAAATTAAATTTAAATGGTTGATGTATGTTAAATTTCCTTGCTCAAGGCACCTACATATGATCTACCTAAAACCTAATACATCTCATCTCTCCATGATGAGAATTGAACTAATCCCCAGGTATTTGCTAGCTTAGTAAGAGGATGGGACTGCTCACTAGATCGGGTGTTGCTAGCACTCCGGCCTTAACTTAGCATTTTAGCAACCAAGTTTTTGCCACCTTATTCGACTGATAGCTTACAAATATCTACTTTGTCTAACAGCCAAGTTAGTCACTAACTTATTTGATTAGTGAAGGTTGAAGGTAAACGAACTTTTTTTTCAAAATAATATCATAACTAGGATTAGAGAAGGGATAGATATCATATGTAAAAATTATTTTGATTAGTTTAGTCGTTTAATTTACAGCATGTAATTTCGACTTCAAAAAGCGTGTCATAAGAATATGTTACAACTTACAAGTGTTTAAAAACAGAGGATGTACAATAATACTCCGTACAAGTAATTAGATACTCCGTATAATAATACTAATTGTCAAAGTTATAAGATAAGAATGAAGTAGAAAGTAGGATTATGGATGGTCGAGCTGAGCATATAAATATATTGCATTTTAGTCAATTATGCGTCGTTTAGTATAGAGTTAGTTGATGATAATAATATGGACCAAAAATAAATATTAAATACGGTATTTAACTCGTGATTCACGACTGGAATGGGGTATAAATTGTTTTGATTACCATTCGCTGACCACACTTAAAAAGTAGTCCCAAATTTGGTAAAGCAAAAAATAAACAGAAATCATGAGTTTTGGGAAAGAAGCTCCACCATTGCCAATGTATGAACGTAAAGTTCTAAGACATGTTCCTACTATGGTTAGAAGACGATATGATCCAGATCTTAACAGCAATTTTGATGCAACTCAAGGTATGTACTACTTCTTCATTGTTGCAATTTCTTATTTATATAGCTAGATTAGCTCAATATATACTACCTCCGTTACAGGTTACGTGCAACGATTAGACATTTTCTCTCTCTACTTTATGTCAAATCGTTGTACATAACCTGTAACGGAGGTAGTATATAGTTATTCTTCATAGTCTATGGGATCAGATGAGATCCTTTTTACTAATAAATTGGGAAAGATGCTTTTATATCATTTATATCTTCCTTATCTCAGTCTAATTTTTGGATTGTCATTGAAATATGTTAAGTAAAGGAAAAGTGATAGAGCATTCAAGGAGATAGACATGTATCCATGGAGGTCAACGGGTATGAAATTAAAGGGTTAGGTAGGATTTTAGAGTAATGAGTATTTCGTTTTTCCAACTTGCAATTATGAGAGTAATACCACGTCTAATTATCACATGATTTTAGATGAAGTCAATGATCTAGGCGAAGAAGATGGGAGAGGCGGGTAATTAGTTTACTAGGAGTACATATAAATTTTTATGGAAGGGAGAACTGGAGAAGACTTTTGATCAGACTTTTACCGTTATATGGAGTAATTTTCTAGTTCATTTAATACGGTACAAATACTTGCAGAGTGCAAGTATGGGAAAAAAATACCAAGGGACACGTAAAGGCTTTTTTATTTTTTATTTTTATTTTTTTTATATATATATATAGTTTGAATTTTACAATATTATAACTTAACTTTAAAAATACGGAGTACTACGGAGTACATATCATTATCAAATAAGTCACTTATATTCTTAATGGCTTGTTATTTAAATCTAAAATTACTTTGGAAAATTTGTCAAAAATAAGCCAACCTTTGTCCGGTTCGCTTAAAATAAGTCAACCTTTCGATTAATTCAGAATAATCCAACCTTTATAGGGTATTAACTTTAAATGAGTCAAAACCTATTGTAACCGGTTATTAAGGTTAATTGTGACACGTGTTAGAATATGATTCGTCATTTTTCTATTAATAATTAATTAGGATATATTATATGATTAATTATAAAAAAACTAATAATTATAAATTTCAAAAAAAAAAGGAAAAAACCCCAACCCCCTTACCCTCCCCTGCCAGCTCACCCCCCTCCCCTACCAGGCCGCCGGTAGCCGGCAACCACAAATTCCCCGGCGTCGGCACCGACGACCTCTCCACCCACCCACGACGCCCCCACCCTTCCCCTTCCCTTTCCTTTCCCCTTTCCCCATCCCGTTTCCCCCGTCCTTCCCCTTCCCCACCGTCAATCGACACCCCAAAATCCTTTAACCCAGTAAGGAAGGGGAGGGAGGGGTCGAATTCTACAGGGAGACAGGGGAGGGGGGTTGTTTCCGGCAGGGGGTGAAGGGGAGGGGGTGGTGTCGTGTCGGGGTGGGGAAAGGTGAATGGGGAAGGGGAAGGAGTGGGGTTGGGTGGGAGCATCGTGGGTGGGCGGTAGAGGCCGTCGGTGTCGGCGCCGGGGAATTTTTTGGCTGCCGGCCATCGGCGGCCTGGGAGGGCGGGTGAGCTGGGGTTGGGGTTTTTTTCTTTTCTTTTTTTTTTTAAATTTATAATTATTAGATTTTTTAATAATTAATTATATAATAATTCCTAATTAATTTATTATAAGAAAAATGACGAACCACATGCTGACACGTGTCACAAATAACATCAATAACCGGTTAATAAACGGTTGCAGGTCACTTGACTTATTTAAAGTGGATACCCTATAAAGGTTGGATTATTCTGAGTTAATCGAAAGGTTGACTTATTTTGAGCAAACCGGATAAAGGTTGGCTTATTCTTGACAAATTTTCCAATTACTTTTATAACACATTTTCCCTACCACGAAATCAAATAATTTGAGTAAGTATGAAAAACTGGCCTGGGTGTGCAAGAACTTTTTCATTGAATGAGCTAGCTAGTTACATTTTTCCTATTATGGAGTGATTGTAGTATTAAATAATGTAAAACATGATTAGAGGTATCACAAAGATTGTAGTAAGAAAGAAAACGAAGTCAAGTCTTAAGATAGTTTACTAAATAATGGAAGTCAGCCTTTAATTTCAATCTTTCATCCTCTGAGTTTGATGATCATCCTCAAATTTATAGGTATGTATTCGAAACATAGCAATAACGAAAGTGGGGGAGCCAAAGATGATGCAAACCTTGCAAGCATTGTCAATGTTTATGTTGAAGATAAATTTGTAGATGATGGACATGCAAAATTTGATGATGATCATGGTAAACAAAAATATTCATTGTTAAGCTAGCTTTTCATTAACCCCAAGAATCTAGAGTAACGGAAATGTATACTTTGTATGTAGGTTCATTATGTTTAGAAGATTGCAAAGACGAAGACAATGGAATTGTGGATGGAAATACCCATGAATACATTGTGGATGTCAGTGTAAGAAATATACAGGGTATGGATGCATTCATGAATATCGTGATTCTAAGGACCTGTAAAATTAAGAACAGACCTGTCTAATTTGAAGTACTTATATTAATATATGCAGGCTTGCATATAGAAGATAGCGAAAGTGAAGGTGATGGAACTGTTGTGGATGTTGATGTCGAAGATAAAATTGAGGATGATGGACAAGCAATTTTTTTTGATGATCAAGGTACGCGAAAGATTTACATTGTATTGTTATAAGCTTCTTATTAACCCTACAAGGTAGATTAACCAACTATTATCATCATTACGATAATCAAATTGTAGATGTGATCCTTGATGAAGATTATTTTGATGCTTAGAACTTAATCCTTTGTCTTTGTTAATTCCTGTATTAATTATTATTACCCGGGCACTGACTAGAACACGAAATGGGACAATGGTCGATACACTCATACAACTAAGATCAAACAAACCATATTGTGAAGATTTTAATAAAACCCTGAAAAGTATACTATATATACATGTAGGTTTGCTTGCAGAAGATGGCAAAAGCAAAGGTGATGAAACTAAAGCTGCAAATGTTGCTAGCTATTATGTGGATATTAGTGTTCGAGATAAAGTCCAAGACAATGAACTTATTGGAAACTTTGACAATAAACAAGGTATGTAATTATGCAAATAAGAGCACATCTAGAACGAACTTTCAAATGGAGGCTCAATATAATTTCAAAGAGCTCATGATCATAATATATATATATATATATATATATATATATATATATATATATATATATATATATATATATATATATATATATATATATATATATAGGGGAGGGATCCGGTGAGAATAGGTTCATATGTGAGAATTCATACTTATATGAAAATTGATTTTAAATTTAGAACATGTGAGTAAAAGTTTAGAACATACGAATAAAAACATGTGTCTGAAATTAAAATTTAGAACATATGAGTAATAATTTAGAACATCTATGTGAGTAATATGTTTAGAACATTTGATTTAAGAATTAGAACAAGTGATTAAAAATTTATAAAATATGCTTTATGAAATTTTAAACATATGAGTAAAATTTAGAACATCTGATTTAAGATTATGAACATGTGAATAAAAATTTAGAACAAACTGATATAAAATATAGAAAGTGTGAGTAAAAAATTTAGAACATATGAGTAAAAAAATAGAACATACGCTTTAAAATCTAGAACATATAATTAAAAATCTTAGAACACACATTTTAAAATTTAGAACATATAAGTTAAAATTTTGGAACAAGTTATTTAAAATTTATGATATTTAAACTTAACTAATTTATGGTTTAGAACATGTGAGTACTAAATTAGAATATTTGATTTAATTTAAAACACCTAAGGAAAAGTTTAGAACATACGAGTAAAAATTTAGAACATAAAGAGTGTTCTCACATAAGAAAAATTCTCACATAAGAAAAATTCTCACGAGAGCCTCCTATATATATATATATATATATATATATATATATATATATATATATATATATATATATATATATATATATATATATGTGTGTGTGTGTAGGTTCTCAAGTGGAAGAAGATTGCAAAATCAAAAGCGATGGATCTATTGATGCGATTGTTGTTAGTGCCATAGATCAGCCAGTAGAAATTGCTAATGAAAACTTTGACGATAAACAAGGTATGCAATATTGATGCAATTCTGAGGAATTTGTATCTTTAGCTAAGTCTGTTCCAACTTCTTTGATTATGTTTACTAGATTGATGCAATTATGTGGAATTTGTGAGTATCTTAACCATTTTTATAACTCCGTACCACTGCATGTACTTGTTTGTGGAAATTTATTAAGAGGAAGTTGGAACAGAGTAAGTAATAACAAATCTGTTTTATGTTTTGATAGAGGTTTATGCATGGTGGAGCAAATAAAACAATAATAACAACTAACCAAGCCTTAATTAGTTCCAAAATGATGGAACAAATGCAATTGTTTATTAGTATTACTAAAAATTTCAAGCATATATGCAGAATTTATCCAAGGAGCATTGGAGAATACAGTGGAACAGGACGGCTACGATTTACGTTGTCCCATTTGCAAGCAGTATTTCACCCAAACAATGATTTTGAGACGAAGGGAAGACCGCCAACCATACAAAACAACATGCTTTTCCAGTTTAGATGCTTTATGTAAGATTTAAGGCCAACCATCTAAGCCTGATTTTCCCTTTCTTCCGCCTTTTTATATTTTTATCATCGCATCATCTAACTAAAAAACCTGATATCATTAACCTTTCAGTTTGTAGCAACCGGTGGTAGTTGTCTAAGGACAAACAGTCTCGTGATCTCATTTTGGTAAGTTTCCTAGCTCTAAAATATATGACTAGTCTTAATTAGTTTGAGGAAATGCAAGTTTATTGCTCTCATCAGTAACTGATCTCTATGTATTTGTTGTTACGTAAATAAAGGCATTGGTATGAGTAATATGCGAGCTGATGAGCAAGCTCCATCAACATACATCGGCTGTGTTGTGGCGAACCCAGTGTAGCTATCTACAGCTTAGAAAATGAAATCTCTCTTGTGGATAGATATAATGTAACGTTTGGGGGTCTTGTAGGCTTTGCCAAACCCTCTTTAGTTATCTTGGCCTTTCTATAGACTATAATGGTATAATGATACGTTAGATATAAGCGAACTATCAACATACGTCTGGTGCATCACACATCCACACATGTTTAACTAGTATTATTTATCAATTATACCTTTATACATGTGGTACATAACACATGATTTCTTTTAAGAGGATGAATTACGTAATGTGTTGTTGTTTAAACGTATTTTTAATTTTTTATTGGAAAGTATTGAAAACC
Organism: Chenopodium quinoa; assembly: GCF_001683475.1. Lineage (NCBI taxonomy): Eukaryota > Viridiplantae > Streptophyta > Magnoliopsida > Caryophyllales > Amaranthaceae > Chenopodium > Chenopodium quinoa. Next base: position 1,587,057 of record NW_018743199.1, on the reverse strand, counting down.
TAGCTAGCCTTAAAATAAGAGTGGAAAAAATTACTTCACAATGGTTCTAAAATATTACTCCGACTTCGTATAATAAAATATTTTCTTAAGGTAAAAAATTTTTCTTTGAAAAAGTTTAAGCGGCTCCATCTTAATTAACTTAGGTGCAATGCTAAAAAAATACAAAAATATGATTAAAATTTTGGGTGATATTTCATGTGGTGCATCAAACTTTATTGTTATGAGTGTTGCCAATTAAACTTGTAACATCATGTTCTTCCGTACCATTTGCTATTGAATTCACTCAAAATTTTAATGAGCACAAGATGAACAAGATATTATCATGTTTAGTGAGTAATAAGTACAAACCGAGTACATACATGCAAAAAATTTCAAGCCGAGTCGAGCACGCACCCTTCATCAGCTTGCGATCAACTCAATTGATTAGCATCCTAAATCATGCCAAAAAAATAATGGAAAAAAAAAACAAAAATATAAAGTCGTGCCTACAAGTAATTATGTAAAGGGAATCAAATCAATGATAATTAATTATAAGTGGGGCAATACTATCCCCTCAATATGCTCAGCCAAAAAGAATAAAATGAAGGAAAAAAAAAGGAAATTCCCATTGATACACTTCAGGTTTTGACTTTTTCCAACGGTATCACATTTTTTTTTGACTTCCTAATGATACACCCAAGTTTATGACTTACTAACTCACGTGATTAAGTCTGTTAATCAGACGTTAATAAGTTAGTAAATCTAGGTTAAAATATAATTTTGTAAAAAAAAAAAGAAGACTAATTTACCCCCTTTTAAACCCTTCCCTCCAACGATAAAAAACCCTTTCCCTTCCATTTATGTCGATTTGACATAAACCAAACTCACTTTCAAATTTCATCTCTCTCTCCTCTGCTCTCTGTTGAATTCACGAAGGGTTTTGCAAGGGAAAATTTGCTAATTTCGTTGGTCTACAAAGCCATTAGAGGGAAATCTTGCATAATTCAGGTACTTTAGCACTACTACTGTTCATTTATGCATGATTTGGTGCATTTGTTTGATGTTCTGTTTTAATATGCGATTTTAGGTTTAATTCATGATTTTAATGATGTATATTTGTGCGATTTTAGGGTTCTTTCATGTATATTAGGTGGGGGCTTATGTTTGTTCAATTATTGGGTTAGAATATGGAATTATATTGAATGAAATGCCATGATCATGTTTGATTGATTGTTGGATAATTGAATTGGAATTGATTTGCATGTTGTAAGTGTGTGCATTGTTTACCTTATTTTGCAGAATGGGTGATGTTGTGATAAGGTTTCATTACTGGGATAAACATGTTGATATTGATGTTGACTTAGATAGATGTAATTTGATGGACTTGATTATGGATTTTGAGGACACTACTGCATTAGACACTGAGTATCCCTTAATCAACCCTACCTTTGGTTATGGTCACAATGAAAAGAATCACCCTTTACTAAATGATGCTGATTTTTTAAGATGATTCATACCCTAGGTGACTGTGAGATGTATCATATTTGGGTTGGGTTTGCCAAGAAACCAAGTGCCTTGAATAGAATGATCAACAGGTTAAGGAACAAATCCAAATCTGCACAACCAATTGATGCACCTTCCCAAACATTGTGAAAGACTCATCAAGGGAGCATTGGACCATTATTTCTGATAGGCAAAAGGCAAGTACTTTCCTCTTTGTGTTTCAATTTTTCGATTGTTTTGCTATGATATGAGTCTATCCCTAAGTAAGCTTATAGTGTTTGCATTAACCCAATTCCTGACACACAGCAATGGCCTGCAGATGAGTCAGGTACAATCATCATGCCTCCTAAGATGAAGAGGGGAATTGGAAGACCAAGTAGGAATAGAAAGAGGGAGGAAGGTGAAGAGCAACCTGGAAAAAGGTCCAAAACAGTCAAATGTAGCAAATGTGGTTGCTTTGGCCATAATAAGACAACTTGTAAGGGAGGGTTAACTGGGAAAGAACTGAAGTCAAATGAGCCTGTTGTCATAAAAAATCCTAGGGTCAGAGACCAAAGTAATGCAGCAAAGGCAGCTAAGGCAGCAAAGAAATGTGAAGAAGTTGGATCTCAGTCTGCAGCTTCAGCTAAACAAGCAAAGGGACAGAAGGGCAGACCCTCAACTAAGGAAGCAATAGTACTGACAGCTTCACAGTTGCCTAGCCAACCAGTGCCTATGTCTCAATGAAAATCAAATTCTCCAAGCTCCTAAGTCTTTTGTTCTGCAGTATAGTGGCATATGCATTTCGATAATTTTATAGAAAGTCAAAACTTGTAGTTAACTCTGTTTTTTTGTCATTTGAGATGATTTTTGCTGTTGTTATTTGGTAATTTAGTAGACAACTTTACTATTGAAAGTTGGATTTTTGCAATGTTCCCAAATAACCTATATATATTAATGAATGTTGGCAACTGATGTCATTTTGTCTATTTCAATTTGTCCCACATTTTAGTTACTTTGTCTATTTTAGTTGATCTCAATATTAAACATACACAGTCAATGTAAAGTTTGCAGCAATGTCAGAAGAGAAGATAAGTTTGCAGCAAGGGAGCTTTAATGGAGATGAGATAAGTTTGTAACAATGGAAGAGAACTTTAATGGAGAATAGAAGAAGGGAAATTGGCTTTTTTTAGGGAGGGAATAGGGTTTGAGAAGTTGGAGGGAAATAACAGACAATTTAAGGGGAAAAATTTGGAGGGAATGGATTAAAAAAGGGGTATATTAGTCATTTCATCTTTTACTAAGCCTAAGATGTTAATTTATCAAGTTATTAACGTCTGATTAACAGACTTAGGTACGTGAATTATAAAGTCAAAACCTTGGGTGTATCAGCAGGAAGTAAAAAAAAAAATGTGGTACCATTAAGAAAAGTCAAAACCTGGAGTGTATCAATGAGAATATCCCAAAAAAAAAGATATTCTCCACTAATAGTCTAATACCACGGAGTTTTAATCATGGAGCTAAGGTGCCAAGCATAAATATGCATGCAATCTGCTTATTTGACAATAAGGAATCCTTATTCCATCAAATCATATACGAGTATAACTAAATCGTTTGCTCGATTATGTCATTCTATGCTGAATGATGTTCCGTATAATGGTATATATTTAATCAAATGCTACGTATATATTACCTCTTTCGATAGACATTGTCACATTAATAATTTTATTTATATTAATGTTATGACAAGTAAATTTGATTTACATTATGTCGCAATCTATTGATTAGATGATCATTATATTAACGACATAAAATGACGATGCAGTCCTTCCTATGTACATAGAAAATTCTCTAACAGTCACTTCCTTCTGTGGCATGTAAGCGGCCAATTGATTCCGAGCGGCAAAGTCGTCAAACATTCCTTCAGATCTTGGCCGCCTGTAAAAATATCTTTGACTTTGGATATTTCTTTCCTCCATTATTCTACGTATAATATAATCGAATCTAAGGGCGTATTTTCATTGACTGAAGCGAGCTGAACTGAACTGAGTTAAATTGAACTGAACTGAACTTATTAGAGCTGAACTGAAATGAATATTTTATAAGAGAAGGAAATTAGGAGATGAACTGAACTGAACTGAACTGAACTTATTAAAGCTAAATTGAATTGAACTAAACTTATTAGAGCTAAACTGAACAAAAAATAATCGTATCAGATTGAATATGCCCTAAAATATGTCTAACTCTGACTCAAATTAACAAGTAAGGCTCCTTGTTAGTGAGTCCCATATATAGATACTCGTATTAGATATGGGACAAATCTGGCTCAGGTCGATATTTAACTAGGTGGTTTAATTGTTTTAATAGTTGGTAAATTACTTTATTCCATGTTAAAAGCCGTTAATTTTGGTGGAATCGTGCAGTATGATTGATTAGAAAGCTTGTGTTTAACCGTGAAGAAATTATTCATTGGCACTTTAACTTAGGTCCTACTGTCCTAGTACATTGCTCCAGCTGATAATTGCATGTGAAATGAATAGACATAAATGAATCCAATATGCTTGATTGCTACTATAATCCTCAGTTGTGAGTTTGTGACTGTACTATGATGCCCGAAAAATGTAGGCAATGTAAAAGTGAAGAGTCTAATGTAAAAGTGAATCTTTTTTTGTTGGACTAATAGTGTAGGCAATATAGCTAGCTATATAACCATAAACAGTGAAGATACTATACTGATATCAATGCCATGAATGTAACACAAATGCACACATCACATATATTTACTTATTATTGCGATTTTCGTGTTAGACACTTTTATAAAAAAAAAAAAATACTTCGTAAGAACTAAGAAAATTATTAATTTGATTAATGTGAAAGTACGTAGTGAAACCAAGATACAAATCGACGAGTACATACATAGAGTAATAGATAACTTTTAGACCAAATTGTATTTTAAAACTAATCCATTGAGTCAAAATGACATCTTTAACTTACTATAGTAATTTTAACAAATGAATTACTCCACAAGTAATAATATGTAACGCAATCACATCTAGATTACCTCTATGAAGACAATATTGATAAAACTAATTATTTGAATAGATACAAATCGCTAAATTACATCTATAAGGAAACACATAATGGCATAATGTCCATATCCATAGTCACCCTAAAACATCAAAGATGTTTCCATCTCTTTGTAAAATTGTAAATGTCTTATACCATGATACATAGACAGGATCACAGAACTCCATGAATAATTGAACTTTCATGAAAACCATAATTTTCTTAAAACACCCCCCCCCCCAAAAAAAATAAAAAAATAAAATAAAAAGCCGCGCATAAACATTTGATTATTGATATTCAAGTAGTAGTGGAGCCAGGCAAGGTTTGGTGTTAACTTTGCCAGATTTTTTTTATTTATCCCATCTTTTTCGACTCTTTCTCTCTCCTTCCTTCCTTCTCTAACTTTCTCTCTCTTCTTCCTCCGTCCATCATTATCATCCTCCTTCTCTACACCCACCTGCTTCTGCTCTTCCCTTTCTCTCTCCTCTTCACCATTTCTTCTTTCCAGATCCCTTTTTTCTAAGGTTTCTATTTCTTCCCTAATTTTAAACCCCATTAAAAATTGCATACTTTTACCCTTTATTTTCCTTTAATTGTTTGTTTTTTGATTGTTTTTTTGATTTATGAGTTGACCCACTTTTGATTTTGGTGTTCAGATCAGCTTGATTGTTGCTGGAGGAGAGAGAAAATCAGGGAGAGGTTTTGGGTTTTGGTGATTGGTAGGAGGAAGGAGTTTGTTAGATCTGTTAACAAGAGGGAGGAGGAAAGAAAACGATGTCGTTTACAGGAACTCAGCAGAAATGCAAGGTTTGTGACAAGACTGTTTATGTGATGGATCAGCTTTCTGCTGATGGTATTGCTTATCATAAGTCTTGCTTCAAATGCAACCATTGCAAAAGCAGGCTTCAGGTAATCCCTTTTTATTTTATTGCTATCTTAATTACTTAATTTTGATTAGATGTTTTTTTTTTTTTAATTTTTTTAATGGCAGTAAGACTTAATTTTTGTTGCAATTTTCCAATATTGTATTGTAATTGAGAATGTGGGGAGTTGGAAGTTTTTGCCTATGACAATCAAAGCTTTTCTGGGTTAAAAAATTTAAAGCTGTTAGTTTTGTTGTGCATGTGAATAATTTGATTTTGTTAATCAATTATTTTTATCTGATTTATTTATGTCATTTTATGAGGGTATTTTTGTCATATGGATGTCAGCTAGCTAGGATGTTCAATTGGTCTATTTGTGTAATTGTGCCTTCTTTGGACCAAAAGAGAAGGATAATTTGCTTCTGTGTAGATTGGTTTGGTGATTTGTTATTGAGCTATTTGAATGTAGTCTGTAATGTAGCTCATAGTCAATTTAGTGACTCAAATGTGTTTTTAGAACAGAACGATCCGACACACATACTTTTGTACGAATTATATAGGAGAAAGTAGATGGAGGAGTCAAGGATCAGGATATTCTTTTAGACCTTAGAAGAAGAATAAATGTTGTTGTATTTAGACTTTTAACATTAACGAATTTCATTGATGTGAATCTTAGCCATTTTTGTCTGGCTGGTAAGCTTGTTCTTCGACAATTCTTTATATGTGTATGTTTATGTATACTGTTAATGTCTTGGTATAGAACTATAGATGAAAGTGTCGTATACTGTATTAACAAATGGTAAGTGAAGATTTTAGCGTTGCTATTCGTGTATCGTGTAAGTAGTCTTCTTGTTATTTGGGTTTGTACAGCAGTATATGGTTGAGGTGGTCAGTAATAATGGCTAATGTATCTTCCATCTTGCTTGCAGCTGCACAGTTTTTCTTCAATGGAGGGTGTTTTATACTGTAAGCCTCACTTTGAGCAATTGTTCAAAGAGTCAGGGAACTTCAACAAGAACTTTCAGTCTCGTATGATTTCTTTCAATTCCTTAAACCTGATATTAAGATCAAGATCTTTATAGTTTTTGACCATTTAACTGAATAATGGAGTATTTTCTTGTGCTATTTAACTGATCTGTATATGTTATTTCAACAGCGCCTACAAGACTACTAGCTGAAAAGTCACCTGATATGAAGCCTGAGCTGGTAAAATTCTCCTCCATTATCATGCTTCATTGATAAAAATGGGCGACCTAGTTGTTTCTTCTCTGATATCCAATAATGCAATTTGGTCTCAGACAAGGTCGCCAAGCAAAGCCGCGAGCATGTTTTCAGGGACTCAAGAAAAATGTACAACTTGTTCCAAAACTGTTTATCCCATTGAAAAGGTATTGTCTTTGTTATTAAATTTGCACTTCAATTGGTCTGGTTTAGCAATTGTTTATTCATCTCAGAGTTTGATTGTGTAACACCCCCTCCTCCCTTTACACAACAACTGAAGAGACTGGGAAGAAAAAATAAAAGAGGAAGTCATCAATCTCATTTCACTGGATTGCCATTGTTGTACTTTTTTTTGAAGTTTTGTAGTCAAGATGAACAAACATACAGGTGAAAAATGTCAGCCAATATATAAGCTGCGCGTAGTTGAGGCCATTTCTATTTTATTTAGACTCTTCATGGAACCTACCTTAAGAACATGTTTGATTTTTAAAACTGACTTGACTTGGACTCTTTCCATGTGGCTTAGTCATTGCTTGGAATGCATACCTGTGTCGGACACTAGAATTAACGTCTGAGTAACATCTATGTTTACTGCTTCATAAGCCTTCATTGGGTTTTATGGTCTGTCATGGTAGTGTGATTTGAGTACCTAGTCCTTGGCTATCCAAGGGTAGCTAAAGATATGCTTGTTAGTTGTCACCTTTTGCTCATCCTTTTTAAAGTCGAGTCTTGTTTCTTTCGTGCATGCGTTTTTACGGATATCTTGGTTAACTTTTCCTTGGTCATTGATTTTATATGCAAATACCCATCAGGTGACAGTGGAAAACCAATTCTATCACAAGTCTTGTTTTAAGTGTTCCCATGGTGGCTGCTCAATTACCCCTTCAAACTATGCTGCCCTTGATGGAATTCTCTACTGCAAACATCATTTCTCACAGCTTTTCAGAGAGAAAGGAAGCTATGCTCATATTATGAAGTCTGCTTCAATCAAGCGAGCAGCAGCTCTGGTTCCTGAAGGCGTTGCAGCTGCTGTTCCAGCTCCTGAATCTTGAGTGCCTGATTTTTTTTTTAAAAAAATGAATTATTTGGATAGTGTTGCCTTCTTCCTGTGTGACTACCGTGATAAGAAGTTAACAAAAGACTTTTGCCTCTCTGTTTTGTTGTGTATTTATCGTTCATATTGACTCTGGTGTATGCTTAAAGTGAGCTTCGTGCTCTTTGTAACGCTTGGAGGATGAATTTTCTCATATAGTTCTCTGTTAACCATTGCATCAAGAAGAGAAACTAAAACCTAGTGACGAATCTCTATATTTCCCATGATGTTCGGCCTTAGCTGATAATATTATTCTTAAAATTATACTGCCTAGTGTCCTCCTAAAACTTAACGTCAAGAAAGGCCTCTGGTTTAAAGAGCTTTGTGCTTTTAAACTCAAATTGGTTGAGATAAGGACAGTTTAAGTTCAGCTTGGTCACGGTTGCTCATGTTCAATTTGTGCTTTAAGCTCAAATTGGTTGAGATAAGGACAATTAAAGTTCAGCTTGCTTGCGGTTACTCATGTTCAAATCACAACGAAACAAGTTATGAGAAGGAATAAGTTCAAATAACAAATTTTTTTTCCAAGTGAAACTTAGTGTACTCAAGGGAAAAAGTGCAAATAACGAATTATCAAGTGAAAATTTAAAGGCTTCATAGACAAGAAATCCATAGAAGTAGCAAAGATGAAGCTGGAGGTGTCCTTTTTATGTTATTTTTAGGCAACGAGAAAATTTTTGAACCATTCCAAAAGCATGCACCATTAGGAATGGAGCAGTAACTACACGACACTAACATCCTAAATTCCTAACTCAAGGAAAACAGTCAATAGGATGGATAAGGTCACAAGGACTAATGAGTAGTGGACCACCTTAAATCAAATCATGTCACTTTCGGGAGTAATTTGAGAAAGAAATAGCCATCAAGAAGCAGATTAATAACGAGTGTTCTTCGGTGCAGACTCATATTGTCTACATAACCATGAACCATGGTTGTTAAGTTCCCGTTCCGAAGTAGAATCTGTATAACAATAGGATCTAATGATCTTCAACAACAAAAACTAGCACTATTCTATACTTCAAGGATTCATTTATCCGAATAATCCGAATCAGCGACACAACAAATACTCTGTATGTACCAAATTAAGATGACAAGTGAATCTTGCATGTTATTTCTTACCAACAGTGTAACTAGCAACATGTATATACAAGCAGCAATACAATAACTCTAAAGTAGAATCTTCACGCTGACAATATTTCCCTGTACATGAAAATATTATATTACTGTGAGATTAGATTAATCTTGTTCTGTTACCAATGCTTAATATCACCCCCTAAATTACCACCAGTTCATCTTCATACATGTGAAAGAAATGCACTCTGTCCACCCCTAACGATTAAATTCAATTATTTTGTACACAGCTAAGAAGATTGTTCTGGTCACCAGAGAACAAGACATGCCCAAACAAAAGGATAAGCCAGAGTAGAACTGAGAAGTCCACAAACATTACATCAAATCATGCTATATCATCTTGGAAAAGGATTGCTTATTCTGGAATCAGAGCCATCACTTGTTCCTGCATAGGAACTTAAAACAGCTTTCAGGTTCTTTTCACTCACCTGAATGATACTCTCTATTTCTTTCACCACTTTACCCATTGAAGGCCGCTTGTCTCCTGAGTACTCGACGCACTTCAAAGCCAATTCCACGAATTCTTCCATACCAATCAGATTGCCAGAACGAATGACAGGGTCCACAAGGTTGTATATGTACCCTGTCTCATTCATTGTGACCTTAACCTCTTTTACAATGTACTCCTTGTTGTTCTCTATCGGCAACCTACCACTTACCAGCTCCAGCATCACCACACCAAAGCTATAGATATCACTCTTCTCAGTCAACTGTTGGGTGGTCAAGTATTCAGGATCTAAGTACCCCTGGAAAAGGAGGACATATTTGAATGCAAAGGAAGAAATAAACATTTGAGGTGATAGAGAAATAAATAAACAAATTGTTATATGCACAAACAGCTTCAAATAGGAATTAAATTGGATCCTTTGGCAATTGATGCAAAATATAATTAATTCTACTTCTACCCCAAATTTTGATGGAACGAAAATTCTACTTGAACCATCCACATGCCCACCCCCTTTCCCCAGAAATCATAATTAACATACCATATAAGTTAAGGCATAGAAGACTAACCATTGTTCCCTTAACCTGGGAACTAACATGATCTCCATCATTACCTAACAGCTTGGAAAAACCAAAATCTGCCACTTTTGCATTTAAATGATCGTCAAGAAGTATATTTTCCGACTTAATGTCTCTGTGTATGATGGGGGGCTCAGCAAGCTCATGCAAATATGCCAGACCTCTTGCTGCCCCAAGAGCCACCTTTAATCTTTTTGTCCACTTTAATGTAACTCCTGATCTCCCTGCAATGACACATCAGAATAATTAATACCAATTCATCTAGTATAGTGTAAATGCAAATTTCAAGTGACAGCATTCACAAGATGTCAAATACAAATATACAATCAATAACTAACAAGATCAACCAAGTAGCACTCCTTAATTGACAACAGCATACATGAGTAGAGCTGTCAATTTCGGGTTTGGGTCGGATAAGAGTGGGTCGGGTCAATTCGAATTAATTACATAACATATGCGGGTCGGGTTTGGTCATGCTTGAGTCGAGTCACGTCGGGTCATGTTTGAGTCGGGTCATGTCGGGTCATACTTCTTATCTGGTTTGGGTCGGGTTTAGGTCGAGTTAATAACAGGTCGGGTTACATTCGGGTCGGGTGAACAATAAGTCGGGTTCTATTCGAGTTTTCACAGGTTAAAACGGGTTAGGGTAATTCTCGTGGGTGCTGTTGGATGGTTCCACACACCCAATTGGACTCCCGGAGGATAATAGAAACCATGGTAAACTTTTCGACAATTTTTATTTTCGGGCGAAAAAAAGTCAAAAAATTCCAAAATTGAAGACTAATATCCACGCTTTTTGAGAAATTTTGAAGGTTTAGGGACCGGTGTCGAAAAGTCTTGAAATTCTATGGGATACATCTCGGAGTCATATAATGTCGTTTGGAACCATATATGATCATTATTTGTTGTAATAAATGTTTGCGATAGGCTTGAATAAATGAAATCGGTACAAGTTGTAAACATGTAAATTGGTCGTTTAAAGGCAAATTGAATGGTTCGACCCACCCAATTGGACTTCCGGAGGGTATTAGGGATCATGGTAAGCATTTCGGGGCCCTGTGTTGAAAAGCCTTTAAATTATTGGGGATACATCTCGTGGTCATATAATATAGTTTGGAACCATATATGATCATTATATGTTGTCATAAATGTTTGGGGTAGATTTTGGTTAAACAAATCGGCGCAAGTTGTAAACCGGTAAATTGGCCGTTTAAAGGAAAATTGGATGGTTCCACCCACCCAATTGGACTCTCAGAGGGTATTAGAGACCATGGTAAACATTTCAGCAATTTTTATTTCCAGACGTCAAAAAAATTCATAAATTGAAGGCTATATCCACGCTTTTTGAGAATTTTTGGAGTCTTCGGGATCCGGTGTCGAAAAGTCTTGAAATTCTAGGGAATACGTATCGGGGTCATATAATGACGTTTGGAACAATATATGATCATTTTTTGTTGTCATAAATATTCGTGGTAGGCTTGACTTAATGAAATCGGTGCAAGTTGTAAACCGGTAAATTGGTCGTTTAAAGGCAAATTGGATGGTTCACCCACCCAATTAAACTCTCGGAGGGTATTAGGGTTCATGGTAAACATTTCGACAATTTTTATATCCGGGCGAAAAAAAGTCAAAAAATTCCAAAATTGAAGGCTAATATCCACGTTTTTGAGGAATTTCGAATGTTTCAGGACTTGGAGTCAAAAAGCATTGAGATTTTAGGGGATACATCTCGGGGTCATATAATGCCGTTTGAACCATATATGAATATTATATGTTGTCATAAATGTTCATGGTAGGCTTAAGTTAATCAAATTGGTGCAAGTTGTAGAGCGGTCAATTGGTCGTTTAAAGACAAATTGGAAGGTTTTAACCAACCAATTAGACTCCCGGAGGGTATTAGGGACCGTGATAAACAACTCGCCAATTTTCATTTGTGGGCGAAAAAAGTCAAAAAAATTCCAAAATTGAAGGCTAATATTCACACTTTTTGAGAAATTTTAAAGGTTTCGGGGTCCTGTGTCGAAAATTCTTGAAATTCTAGGGAATACGTCTCGGGGTCATATAATGTCGTTTGGAACCATATATGATCATTATTTGTTGTCATAAATGTTCGTGGTAGGCTTGAATCAATGAAATTGGTGCAAGTTGTAAACCGGTAAATTGGTTGTTTAAAGGCAAATCGGATGGTTCCACCCACCCAATTAGACTCTCGGAGGGTATTAGGGACCATGGTAAACATTTCGATAATTTTTTTATCTGGGGTAGATAAAGTCAAAAAATTCCAAAATTGAAGGCTAATATCCACGCTTTTGAGGAATTTCAAATGCTTCAGGGTGTCGAAAAGAATTTAGATTTTAGGGGATACATCTCGGGGTCATATAATGCCGTTTGGAACAATATATGATCATTATATGCTGTCATAAATGTTCGTGGAAGGCTTGATTAATGAAATTGGTGCAAAATGTAAACTGGTAAATTGGTCATTTAAAGACAAATTGGAAGGTTCTACCCAGCCAATTGGACTCCCGGAGGATATTAGGGATCGTGGTAAACAACTCGGCAATTTGGGGCGAAAAAAAGTTAAAAAATTCCAAAATTGAAGGCTAATATCCACACTTTTGGAGAAAGTTTAAAGTTTTCGGGGTTCGGTGTTGAAAAGTCTTGAAATTCTAGGGAATACGTCTCGGGGTCATATAATGTCGTTTGGAACCATATATGATCATTATTTGTTGTCATAAATGTTCGTGGTAGGTTTGAGTTAATGAAATTGGTGCAAGTTGTAAACCAGTAAATTGGTCGTTGAAAGACAAATAGGAAGGTTTTAACTAGCCAATTGGATTCCCGGAGGGTATTAGGGACAGTGTTAAACAATTCGGCATTTTTTATTTATGGGCGAAAAAAAGTTAAAAAATTACAAAATTGAAGGCTAATATCCACTTTTTGAGAAATTTTAAAGGTTTCAGGGTTCGGTGTGTCGAAAAGTCTTTAAATTCTACGACGTCTCGGGGTCATATAATGTCGTTTGGAACCATATATGATCATTATTTGTTGTCATAAATGTTCGTGGTAGGCTTGAATTAATGAAATCGGTGCAAGTTGTAAACCGGTAAATTGGTCGTTTAAAGGCAAATTGGATGGTTCCACTCACCCAATTAGACTCTCAGAGGGTATTAGGGACCATGGTAAACATTTCAACAATTTTTATTTCCGGGCGAAAAAAGTAAAAAAATTCCAAAATTGAAGGCTAATATCCACGCTTTTGAGGAATTTCGAATGTTTCAGGGCCCGGCGTCGAAAATCATTGAGATTTTAGGGGATACAGCTAGGGGTCATATAATGCCGTTTGGAACCATATATGATCATTATATGTTGTCATAAATGTTAGTGGTGGGCTTGAGTTAATGAAATTGGTACAAATTGTAAACCGGACAATTAGTCGTTTAAAGACAAATTGAAGGTTTTAACCAGCAAATTGGACTCCTAAAGGGTATTAAGGACCATGGTGAACAATTCGGCAATTTTTATTTCTGGGCGAAAAAAAAGTCAAAAAATTCCAAAATTGAAGGCTATTATATCCTCACTTTTTGATAAATTTTGAGGGTTTCGGGGTCCGGTGTCGAAAATTCTTGAAATTTAAAGGAATACGTCACGGGGTCATATAATGTCGTTTGGAACCATATATGATCATTATTTGTTGTACCAAATGTTCGTGGTAGGCTGAAATTAATGAAATCGGTGCAAGTTGTAAACCGGTAAACCGGTCGTTTAAAGGCAAATTGGATGGTTAGGTTCCACCCACCTAATTAGACTCTCGGAGGGTATTAGGGACCATGGTAAATATTTCAACAATTTTTATATCTTGGCGAAAAAAAGTCAAAAAATTCTAAAATTGAAGGCTAATATCCACGCTTTTGAGGAATTTCGAATGTTTTAGGGCTTGGTGTCGAAAAGCATTTAGATTTTAGGGGATACATCTCAGGGTCATTTAATGCCGTTTGGAACCATACATGATCATTATATGCTGTCATAAATGTTCGTGGTAGGCTTGAGTTAATGAAATTGATGCAAGTTGTAAACCGGTAAATTGGTCGTTTAAAGACAAATTGAAAGGTTCTACCCAGCCAATTAGACTCCCGGAGAGTATTAGGGACCGTGGTAAACAACTCGGCAATTTTTATTTCTGGGCGAAAAAAAGTCAAAAAATTCCAAAATTGAAGGCTAATATCCACACTTTTGGAGAAACTTTAAAGTTTTCGAGGTACGGTGTTGAAAAGTCTTGAAATTCTAGGAAATACGTCTCGAGGTCATATAATGTCGTTTGGAACCATATATGATCATTATTTGTTTTGTCATAAATGTTCATGGTAGGCTTGAGTTAATGGAATTGGTGCAAGTTGTAAACCGGTAAATTGGTCGTTTAAAGACAAATTGGAAGGTTTTAACTAGCCAATTAGACTCCCGGAGGATATTAGGGATCGTGGTAAACAATTCGACAATTTTTATTTCTGGGCGAAAAAGTCAAAAAAATTCCAAAATTGAAGGCTAATATTCACACTTTTTTAAAAATTTTAAAGGTTTCGGGGTCCGGTGTTCAAATGTCTTGAAATTCTAGGGAATACGTCTCGGGGTCATATAATGTCGTTTGGAACCATATATGATCAATATTTGTTGTCACAAATGTTCGTGGTAGGCTTGAATTAATGAAATCGGTGCAAGTTGTAAACCAGTAAATTGGTCGTTTAAAGGCAAATTGGATGGTTCCACCCACCGAATTAGACTCTCGGAGGGTATTAGGGACCATGGTAAACATTTCGGCAAATTTTATATCCGGGCGAAAAAAATTCAAAAAATTCCAAAATTGAAGGCTTATATCCACGCTTTTTGAGAAATTTCGAATGTTTCAGGGTCCTGTGTCGAAAAGCATTGAGATTTTAGGGGATACATCTCGGAGTCATATAATGCCGTTTGGAACCATATATGATCATTATATATTGTCATAAATGTTCGTGGTAAGCTTGAGTTAATGAAGTCCGTGCAAGTTGTAAACCGGTAAATTGGTCGTTTACAGACAAATTTGAAGGTTCTACCCAGCCAATTGGACTCCCGGAGGGTATTAGGGACCATGGTAAACATTTTGATAATTTTTTATTGAAGGCTAATATCCATGTTTTTTAGAAATTTTGGAGGTTTCGGGTAGAGCTGTCAATTCGGGTAAACGGGTCAGGTTTGGGTCGGGAAGAGTGGGTCAGGTCAACTCGGGTCGGGTCAATTTGGATTAATTCCATAACTAATGCGGGTTGGGTTTGAGTTTGGTCGGGTCGGGTCACGTCGGGTCATACTTCTTATCGGGTTTGGTTTAGGACGGGTTAATAACAGGTCGGGTTACATTCGGGTCGAGTGAACAATAAGTCGGGTTTAATTCGGGTTTTGACGGGTTGAAACAGGATAGGGTAATTCTCGGGTTCGAGTCAGGTTCGGTTCAAGTCAATAATTTACAGGTTAGAATCAGTTCATGTTATCTCAGGTTTGAGTTAGGTTCGGTTCAAGTCAATAATTTACGGGTTATAATCAGGTAGAGTCATTTTCAAGTCGGGTCATTCTCGGGTTCAAGTTGGGTTCGGTTCGGTTCAATTCAATAATTTGCGGGTTATAATCAAGTTGGGTCATTTCCAAGTTGGGTCATTCTCGTATTCAAGTCGGGTTATGTTCAAGTCAATAATTTGCAGGTTACAATCAGGTCGGGTCATTTCCAAGTCAGGTCATATTCGGATTCAACCAACTATAAATAGATAATTATCATTTTTATCAAGCTAATTATTTCCTTTGACTATAATATATATGGCAATATACTAAGGAACTATAGTATATAATTTAGGAAGATAATTATCTCCTTTGACCATACCACAAATATATATTATATTTAACTCTTTAATTTGAGGATGATGCTCATTTCTTTTGCTGGCGTGGACCAACTTAGCCTTCATAGACAAAATGCTCTGATCAACAATAATAAGGTGGTCTAAATTGCATTTAAGGTGATTTGAAATCGCGTTAGGAAAAATTTTGTGTTGAATTTAGGTCGAGTTAATAACAAGTTGTGTTGATTTCGTGTCGGGTTAGTAACAGATAGGGTTGAATTTTTAAGTCGGGTTAGTAATAGGTCTGGTAAAATTCAGGTCGGGTCAATAACAAGTCGGGTTGAATTTGGGTCAGGTCAATGACAAGTCGGGTTGATTTCGGGTCGGGTTTGTAACAGGTTGAGTTAAATTCGGGTCGGGTTGAAATCAGGTCAGATTTGTAACAAGTCGGGTTAAATTCGGGTTTTGACGGGTTAAAACGGGTTTGGGTCAATTTCAGTTCAAGTCAGGTTCGGTTCAGGTTAATAATTTACGGGTTATATTCGGGTCGGGTCATGTCCAGGTCAGTTCATGTTCGAATTCGGGTCTCACATACTTGGGTCAACTCTGGTCTAGGGTTGGTTTCAGGACGGGGCAGGTCGGGTTTGGGTCATCATTTTTTCGGGTTCAGATGGGTCGATTAATAATCGGGTTTGAGTCGGTATTTCGGGTAGGGTCAACTTCTGACAGCTCTACAGATGAGCCCCTTAGGGAAGTATGAGGAAATGGGGAAAAATTAACCAGTGCTCATGCCTCATATCCCGAGCCTTGGCTTAGGCAGAAACGCATATGCCCTTGGCATAGCTTTATCCTAACATAGATCTATGTATTCCTTCACAAATCAACTCCCTCTGTAGGAGCAGAAATCTGAACCCGAGGAGTGCAAGTTGGTGATTGGAACCATCTCTTGTAGATCCTGACTACCATTACAACATAATTCCAAAATTGTCATCTTATTGCACTAAACTCATTTTAAGACTTTATCGACGGCCTTTTATGGCTCCAAGCCATCTTTAATTAGACCTTGGATTACCTACCACATCCACTTCACTTTTTTAAAAAAAATTCATAAAATTGGTCCAAAAACGTGGGTTATGGGCTTCAGTTATGGACACAATTTTTCAAGCCCGAAAAAAAGAGGTCAAGGTGTTTTTATGGACCCCATGAAACCCTAAGAAGCTATTTGGGTGGTTTAAACTTTAAACCATCCACTTTGCATTTAAATTTTCAAGTTAAGAGGTTACGTACACGACTCCCTGTATTGAATTCGAAGGTCTCTACAAGCATTTATGTGAAATTGTGAATGACTAAAGGATATTTAAGGCTCCAAACTACATTATATAGTTATGGGATGCATCCTCTACCATCACTTGAATTTTTGACATCGGGTTAAAAACTCTCCAAAAAATGGTATGATTTTTTGTATTGTATCTGTTAGATTTAGCCTACGGAAAGCATTTTTATATCAGGAAAGGTTAGGCATTGAGAAGTTTGCTAGGGTTCCCATAGGGCCTAAGAAGATCTACTTGGTTCCCAAAACCATCTTATTAATGCCTTGGCCCACCAGCCCCACCTCATTATCATGTATTAAGATGTCTTGCATTGGCTTGGGCTTAACTTATCCTTGACCTTGCCTTTCCTTGGCCCTAAAGCAAGGTCAAGACGCTACCCTAATAACCCTATTGCAAATATAAGGAGCATTTTAAGAGTTAGGTGTTTTTATCCGTTGCACTCATGCCTTGTGCCTATCCTTGGCTCAAGATTCGTGCCTATCCTTGGCTTATTCCCTGGGCCTTGGCTTTACCCTAATATCTATGGCTCTATCCATTCCCTCCCAAATAGACATGAGGATTGCATAAGTGATGAGCAACGCACTAAGCTCTTGACTACCAGTACAATATAATTCCGAAATAGTCTTAATATAGAAACAAAATCATTTTTGGGACTTTAAGGCCTTTTATAATTTGAAACTATCTTTGATGAGCTGATGACACCGGGAGACACGCCCCACATCCACTTCAATTTTGAAAAATTTCCCGAAAAGAGTCCCAAAGCGTGGATTATAGCCTTCAGTTTTAGATAATTTACGATATTTTCTATGCCCGAATAGAAAAGAGGTTGAGGGGAATAATGACTCCACAGGACCCCAGGTAGCTATTTGGGTGGTTGGAACCACGCACTTTGCCTTGAGATTTTCAATATGGCCGGTTACATAAAAAGCTCTTTTCAATAAATTCAAGGCCACCACAACTGTTTATGTGACCGACTGGTGGGTATTTAAGGCCCCAAACACACCAATCCTGACATATCTCAAAAAAGAAATATCTGACAGCATGGTTGGTGCAGCTAACAAAGAATTGTGCTGGCTAGTGAAGAACAGATGGTTTACTCAGTTTATACAGCTAGAAGCATTGAGAGGCTTGCGTGACTACTTTGCATTATTGGAATCATTGTTAAATTGCATTATTGGAATCATTGTTAAATTAACGCCACAGATTATGAACATGAATTTGCATTAACAGTCTTTTACTCTTTTATTCTAGCATCAAAGCCTAATATTAGTGTTTAAATATAAGCAAAGAAGTACCTGAAAGACTTCCCCTTAAGCTTCCATTTGGAACATACTCATAAATCAGCATCTGTTCACCTCTATCATAACAGAAGCCTACTAAACTCACAACATTTTTGTGGTGAACCCTTGATAAAAGCTCAATCTCAGTTTTGAACTCTAGAGCACCCTGCAATGACCCAACCTGAGCTCTTTTGATTGCAACTAGTTGTCCATTGTGAAGATTTCCCTTATAAACCTGATCCAGATGTTCAACAAAACACCTTTATATAAGAAATACAAGATCGGATGGTAAAATGCTAAATGAGTCCTTTTATAGACAAAATACAAGTTTCTTTTTATACAGAAATTCATAAGATGTGATTAAATCATCTGAAAAGAAAATTTTCAATGTGTAAATTGTTAAATAAAATAGAACCTATAGTTATTAGAACTATGAGCAAAGCTTGCTGACTAAGGCAAGCAACATAAATTTCCTACTACAAAAAACCTGATGCAGTTTGTGAAGCATAAGCTATGAGCAGAACCAGGAGCAGGCAATGATAAAGCGTTTCAATTCATTCGTGGTATAATATTCTAAATGAAAGTATAGAGTGTTATGACAAGCGTTGTGAATAGACTCGGCAACATAGAGTACGAGTTTAAAATCTTAGATGCTTTAAGTTCTGGTAACAATATTGAGGTTGGCTTCAGCTGCAGATCTCAAAAATTCTATTGCGCTAATAAAACAAGTAAGAAAGAGAGAGAAATCTAGGGGCAAACACACCAAGCTAAGCTGATTCATGATGAGTTACAATCCGTTCTTTGACATCTGCTCATAGAAAATATAAGAACTTACTTTTCCATAGCCACCTATTCCAATCACATTTTTGTGAGAAAATGTATTTGTGCAATGCATGACATCTTCAAATGAGATGCACCTAACTCCCTTTAGTTGAGGAATGTCACCATCACTCCAAGATGCTGCACTTGTACAAAAAAAAAACAACCATTAATCTTCAAGCATATTAATTTAGTATCGAATACGAGCAATTCAACATTAACATATGATCTTACAGAAAGGATTATTTAATTTATAGGCTCTTTGAGCAATCTTTCTTTGACGATACGCATAAGCTCCAGCAAAAATTGTAAGCAGCATAAGCACAAATCCAGACATAGAGAGCCCAATAATGAGGGTAATTTTTTTGCTTCGTTCTGCAGGATTCTCTGTGGCATGAGCAGAATTAGGAGGGAAAAAAATCAATTAAAGTAGAAGGTGAAATCTAGTTCAAAACATAATAATAATTATTCAATGATTTATTATCACCTGGAATAGCGTAAGGCACAACAAATTTGAAGTGATAAGGTCCATATGGTGTTTGGAAAAGATGGTCGTTGAGGACATTCCCAATTCTAGATACATCTGTTCGATCAAAATGAACGCCATAAGGAGGAAATAATGCTATTTCCAACACAAGATAATCAAAATCAGTTTCTATCATTGAACTAACCAAGCATATTTTTGTAACAAAGGAACCAATAGCAGTCTTCAGATTTCCATCCAAAAAGTCGTAGTAAATCAAATTTTCTAGATTAGAAAAGTTAAAAGATAGAAAGACCAGTCGAGCAAGATAGGGACGTCTACAATCAGATCCTGTTAAATCTGTAAAGCAAGACAGAGAAACACAATGCACTTCAGGTATAAACTTTGAAGCATTCAATGGTTTGCTATTCTTGCAGATTCCTATTGCTTCTTGACTTTTGCAGAATGGGTTGTCATCAAGTCTGCCACAAATTACACGGGTTCTTACTTATTCCAGCAATAAAATGATCATATAGATACCAACAAACATCTGAATCAATTCACGATTAAGACAGACCAAAAGCAATCTATACAGTAGTACTTACAGAATGCTGTGACTGTATCCTCCTAAAATAAGTTCTTCAATGAAATTATTTCGCAAATCTATAAGGCGAAGCTCACTACCGAAGCCGGTCCCAATATCGACAGTGCCATTGAGTAGGTTGTTTCTTAGTAACCTGTTGTCAGACACATAAAATTAATTTATCAGTAAAATTACAATCATATTGTTGATTAACACATTTAGCTTCTGAGACAAACTCACCAAAGGTCAAAAAAAGAAGCAAAAGGTTTTTAAAAAAAAAGGGTTTTTCTACATGGTACCTTCAAATTATCGCGTTTTCTAAGTTGTGCCCTTCTAAATCCAAACTTCTACACGGTGCCCACAAGTTTAATTAACTTAATTACTTTTAACTATTTATTAAGTTAATGTTAAACACTTTTAAATAGACTACTAACTATGGTTAGCAATATAATTTTTTTTCACTTTATTTTTTTAAAATTATAAGATAATTTAGCTATATTTCCCCCAAACTCACCATCTTCCATCATTGTGAGCTTCTTTCTTCTTCTTCTCCAAAATGAACATTGATAAAAAGAACTCTTTTTCTCTGAACTTTCTCAATCACCTCATCACTAATTAATATCTGAATTCTGCAACAATGAATTAGCAAACAACCTCAACCAATTTCTAACCCGCAAACTTCCCCGTTAAAACCCAGAAAATTTTCCCCCGTAAACCCCTAAAATTCAGGCCCATATTCACCGTATCGTCATTCTCCCATGTCATATCGACTCAAATGTAATCCAAAAAAATTTGTAAAACATGAAAGTAGCAATCCAAAAACATAGTAGTTAAGTTTGTATTATTTGCCTCTCATTTTTGATGAAGTGATATGTGTATATATTAATCGATCCTTATTAGCTTCGCATTTCCGAGTAAAAATCTTAGGGTTTGTAACAATTGGGAATTCAATGATATAGCCGTTTTCAATCAAATAGGGTGCGCGAGAGAAGGAATTTGAGGGGTTTGATCAGAATGAGGTTTTATTTTGTATTATGTCATTTAAATTAAGTAGCAATTAACTAAGGTGGGTGGTTAACTTAACTACTAGTTAATTACCATCAACAAAACCGCTTATAAAGGGCAAATATTAAACAATACATAAAATTTGTGGGCACCGTGTAGAAGTTTGGATTAAGAAGGGCACAACATAGAAAATGCGATAATTAGAGGGTACCATGTAGAAAAACCCAAAAAAAAAATGAGAAGGATAGTCATACACAGTTTGCAAATTGGATTGGTTGAACAAAACTGCAGGTAGTTGCCCACTTAAGCTAGAGTTTTCCATCCTTCTGTGCAAGCTCAAACAATAAATTAAATCTACACAAAAGGGTGAGAAAGAAACAGAAACGATATACAAAATACAATCTACATATCCTGTCTTTGATCATGATATTCTTGAATTTTGTGAAATGAAAAAAAAAAAAAAAAAAGCGAGAAAGCAATTCAGAATCAGCATAAGCTTGCAATGAACACTTCTTGTCCTATATCAAACGATTTATAGTTCTAATGACATATGAACTTAAGGCCTGTTCTCTTCACTTTATTTTCAGTTCAGTTCAGTTCAGCTCTAATAAGTTCAGTTATGTTCTTATCTTAATTTCCTTCTCTCATAAAATGTTCAGTTCAGTTCAGCTTCAATAAGTTCAGTTCAGTTCAGTCAATCAGAACAAGCCCTTATTCAGTATTTTCCTTTGGAATATCAATCATTTCTCTCTGAAGCTCATAATTTCACCTTCTTCAGACTGAAGTTGCAAAACACCACCTGTGTGTAAATCCTATAAATACCATCTTGTCAAATATTTTATTGGATGAAACGATTCTTGTCTGTTTGATCTTCAAATCCCAATTAACTGAATTAAGAGTTTATAATTATAATGCTACTTGGCTTTTAAAAGGAAGATGTTCTGTTTCATAAAAACTTCTAGTTAGAAGTGTGTGCCAAGCATTCCACCAAAAGAATTTCTAATATGCAAATAGTACAGTACTTCGTATTATAGTACGGAGGTGTAACCTAAGAAAGCCCATATCCAGAGACAGGTAATTTCTCTAATAACAAGGATAGGATAGACTCAAGCTAGTCTGTCCCAAGGATCTTATATCCACCATTGCCACTGGTCAACATGAATTGCAAACATATATTTTTGGCAGTGTCTTCTCTCTGCTGATCATCTCTTATTCTACTTCCTTTTTTTTAATAACAATTTGTATCTAGATGGAGTACATAAAATGGACAGGATTACAGGAACATACAATGTAGTCAAAAGTGGCAAAGTGTTGAACCACAGAGGGACATCTGAAGCAAAAAAACTGTTATTACTCAGATCTCTGCAAAACAAAGGTTGGTAATGTGAATTCATTAGGAAGATTTGTAATACCTCGCAATAAAAAAAACAATTATGATGCATGGTTGAGTGCACTATTCAATAATCTGACAACATGAATATATGATAATTACAAATTGGATAAAGCTACTAACACATATGTAAGGCGATTCATTCCAGAAAGCTCAGGTAATGGACCACTCAAGTTATTGTTGCTAAGTACCTGAAAACATAAGCCATCAGCCCATCAGTGTAGGACTTGGACAGACAAGAGTAAAATTGACATCCACTCTATGGCTTACTGTAAAGTGGGAGAGAATTATAGGTTGTTTTACTTACAGCTCACCCACGTTTATGAGGTCATTTAGATTCTGGGGAACCATGCCACTAAGGGAGTTCCTGTCCAAGTGTCTGCAGTCAGTGTAAGAGGGTCAGTGGTTAAACTAAAATTCATTTCATCACAATATAATTCAAAGGTATACTCACATGACCTCTAGAGCCAGCACAAGCCCTAGTGTTTTTGGGATAGTTCCTTCTATCTGGTTGTCATTCAAAATTCTGTAAAAATGAATATAGTAGAACATCAATTTTGCATATATCAATTCATGGTAGGAAAAAAAAAATTACAAAAGTAGGTTCATACAAACTAGCTGAATTAGTTTTATAGTTTTAGCACAGAAAGCAAGGTTAATGTAGATCATATTTCAAACATGTGCAGTTTGTCTAATTTAACTCAACTAATCATTAATCCTTAGTTAAAAATAAAATTAAAAAAAAAAAGAAGTAGAAATAGCTTGTAATAATCCTTAAACCTAGAGCAACAGAGATAGAAATAATAGGGAAGACGGAGGCTGTAATGTAAACTAAATTTGACGAAAGTTTACTGTCATTGGTTATGGATTTTGCTGAAGGCCAGTGGAGGCCTTTCATAACTTTGGAGTTTATCATGTGCCAGAGTACGATATGCTTTTAGATAGTTACTTTGTTTAAACTATTCTACAGAGTACAATTTTCAATATATATGCCAGAAATGAAAAATGACAAGTGAAGCCACCGCACAAGACAAAAAGGTGGGCTACTTTTTCAGTCAAACTGATGCAATCTATTTATGAATGTATCTCATCAGTCTACAGCAACTTGAAAAATCTTACAGATGCCTAAGAGCCATATCTGAGCGGAAAAATCCAAGAGGAATTTCACCAGAGAACTTATTCTCCCCAAGATGACTGCATTCAGATCAAAATACTGTTAGATTTACCATCAATACATAGTAAGGAAAAGAAGCATCAGAAAATCTGCATCAAAGACTTGTACAAGTGCTCGGCCTTTAACAAGTTATCCAGGCCAGGCGTAGTCTTGTTGGAAACTGGTAGGTTTCCATCCAGCTGGTTGCCAGTTAGATCAAGCCAAACAAGTTTGTCAAGATTACTGATGGAATGTGGTATTGGTCCACTGAAGTGATTGGAATTGAGAAACCTAATGAAGATCAAACAAATTCGAATCAGAAGCAGATGAAATATTAATGAATTGACCAACAAGGACTTCACATAGATTTTGGTATTCAGCAATGAAGAAAGGCAATAGCCAACATATGGAGCATGAAGCTGTATTCCACTGAGGCAACAACAATTTAAAGAGAAATGATAGACATCATCCTCAATTAAACTTGAAAGGAGAGGTGAGCTAATTTTCTTACCAAATTGGGGGAGAAGGAAGGGGTGAGGGGAACAATACAGACAACAGAGAAAAGCCTTACAAACGCTGGAGATGTAGGAGGGATCCAATTGATTCAGGAATTGGGCCAGATAAATTACAGCCTGAAAGAACACTACATCAAGAAAACACAGCAAGGTTGATCACTTCAGATGTTAGCAAGCTGGTTTTTACAATGTTTATAGAAGAAATTGCTTACAGCCGTTCTAAATTCTTCAGACTGCCAATATTTGATGGAAGTAGGCCAATCAGACCTCTGTTGTCAGATAGATCTCTACATACAGAAAATAAAGAGTAAACTTTAACACGGTACAGAACTATAAGCACTACAGAAGAAATCCAAGTTGTGTGTAAGTGTGTTGCAGCACCAAGTGTCTTTGGGGTGTTGAGCACACTATCATTTTGATTAAGCAAATAACAAAAAAAGCACTAAAGTTTGCTAGATAGTAGATGGTAAACTGAAGTTTTAGACAGTAGGTGGTAGATGGTAAATGTTGTTCACTGCTATCCTAACCTACACTATCTAAAGCCAAAAACTCCCCTTTCTCATTAAAAAAACAATGTTGCATTTGCCAAGTAGTCATCTGCCTAGGTGCTCTATAAATTGGTTATACTAGAATATGATGTGTTTCTGGAAAATCAAGACATGCCGAATAATAGCAATATCAACATTATATAAATACAACTTACAGTCTCTGCAGCTCAGACAATGAAACAATTTCTTCAGGCAAAGGACCAGTCAGATTTGTACCTGATAATAAGCTGCAATATTAAATTTAATAGCTCAGTTGACAAAGCTAGTGTTCATCAAGAAATTGACAAAAAATGACCGATTGAAAGTTGTAAAAAAACACTTTCTCAGCAGACTAACATAGCAATCACACGCGAACCATTGCAAAAAATACCATCCCATTTTTTACCACATGGATCATGCCCGACCCAGTTGGGAGGCATATTTTTCCATTGTGTCTTGAGATTCTCCAACACAGCCACTGCATCAGTACATTTCATGAAGTCAGAAATAGAATTCGACAAGAGCCACGTTTCAAACATGAAAGCTATGGAAACATCACTTTAAACTACTACTTGTGAAAGAAAACAGAAAATCTTGAGCATAGACATGCACACGGTCCAACCGATATAGAGGATCATCACGTAAAAGGATCCACAATACTAAGGCCTCTTTGGGATTGTCAGCAGATGGGACTCTCTTAACACAGAGTCTTAAGAGCCAGATATCTAATTATCATTGAAATGACACAGCATGAAATCTCTACACTGGATGGATCCCTTCAAATTATGGCTAGATGTAAATCAAATCCATTGTAGTTAATGAAAACATAAGAAGTCGTCTCGAATTGAATCAACCTCATCAATGCTAAAGAACAATGCAACATTGACCAAAATGGGGCTACATTAAAGAGTGCAGCCACAAAATAAAACTAGGCAAGATGATTCAAGAGCTACTTACAATCTCTTGAATTTGTTTTTGCTGACACATGTAAAACCCAGCATTGTAAGAATATGAGCAGAAGATAGACCTGAATTCTGTGATTCATGACTAAATTTTAGAAAGAAATTGACAATGGTAACCAATTCAATAACCCGGGCACCCCAATTATCAGAATCATTCAATTTTAAAATATACAAGTAGTTTCCATAGAATTAAATTAAATTAAATTAAATTACTGGGTGTCAATTCATTTGCAGAAAAATTAATGTGATAAACAAATAGACTAATGAGCGTCAATTCATTTGCAGAAAAATTAATGTGAAGAACAAATAAACTTGTAGAAGATGCAGTTTATAAAATTCGAAGAAAATGGCATAACCCAATTAATTAATACAGTAATCTGGGTCACATTCATCATTTGAAGCATTCAAATTAAGAAATGATTTCCACTAATAATTAGAAAAACTGAAATTTTACCAGTAGAGAAAGTGGCAGAGACATTCTTTTGACGTCCACTCCCATTGTTGATCAAATCTCACTGTCTCAGTCTTCAACTTCATTCTATGTGCGGGCATTCACGTACGGGTGAAATGTTACAATTTGGATTTTGGACACTCTCTCCGCCTTTGGGCTCTCATTACTTCTCATTGTGGTTGGAAATGGAAAATAATCAAATATTGGCCCATGTATTAGGGTTAATTAATATGTATTATAAAGTTTTCGGGAGGAAGTACAAATGGAGTGTTGTGAGACAAATGTAAATGTCTCACAACCATTAAAATAACATAAAAGTAAAAAGAAAAGAGAGAAAGGAGGAGAGAGATACCAAGAGTGAAAAAAAGTGGTGTGGGCCCCACTAAAAAATTTCAGAAATGATTTCATGTGCAAAAACGACAAAAAAAATTGAGACTACAACTACTAAGAGTATATTTTGTACCACTGACGATTTTTATAAGTACCACTAAAACCTCATTGAGTATCAATGTATTTTGTACCATTGAGCTCTAATTGTATTATTTGACCGTCTAATTAGACATTTGAACCTTTTTTTAAATACCACTAAAATATATTTTGTACCACTGAGAGTGTATTTTGTATCATTGAATCTAAAAGAGCATAATTTAAATCCCGCATGAAATGACCAATTTACCCTTGCGAGACTTCTACATCTCTCTCAACCCTCCGTTTATATAACCTCAGTTTTCGGACCTGACCAGACCGACCCTTTCAATTGTCAGTTACTTTTGGTTTTAAGGCTAATTGAATTATGTACTAATTATCTCTATCGGACACATTTTTCAGTTCTTAGAGAATATAGTCTCGTTTACAAGTTACGGAGAAATCACAACTTAAGAATATTCCCATAAAATATCTCGTTTGATTGTTGGAAATTTGCTTCTATTAATCTGTTCTTTGTTAAAGATGCCAAAATTATCCGTATAGTAATTTGACTTAATCATGAATAAGGGCCAAATGAGGAACATTCAAGTATCCTATAGATCAACACATTATGTTATGATTTTTCTTTCATTCTAATTGCTAATTATATGGAGGTATCTTAACAAATTACATTTTCTTATTGTTCCTAATTATTTTATAATACTCCATTTATACTTCACCAAAAAATAAAACTCCATTCATAATTTCACCCTCCTGAAATTTGTGTTATAAATAAAATTTTGTTATAATTCACTAAAATTTGCTTCTGTTAAAGTGTTAATTCGCACAAAGTACTCATGTCTCATGCTACGCATTACAAATAAATGAATAATCAATTTTAATGAAATTAGAAATTCAACTAATATCATCCATTTATCCCTAATACTCCACTGAGCATCAATCCCAAATTGGGACCTTATTTTTGAGGCCTGCCTAACATTTTTACTCCTTTCAAGTTTCAGGCCAGGTGTTGTACAAGTGCTTAATACGTTAATGACTTAATAATACTGTTTTATCCATTCACCAAAATAAACCATGCACCATTTTTTCATAAGATTTAAAAACATTAAAGTAAAAAATGTCATGCATGCCATAAATATACTGTAAACTTAACCCAGATTTGATTATATTCACAAAACATGATGATAACATCATTTCATTTTCATGGCATCCAACTCTTGGCATCTAGCCTTCTTTCATTAGATCACTACTACATATACTATATTACTTAATACTACTACCACTCTCTCTCTTCATCATAATAAAACCTAAAAAGAAAAACCCAGAACATTAAACATCATAAAACGAACCCAGAAAATCAAACGAACCAAAACTTGATCTGAAATTTCAAGCAGCAGAAATCTGAATAGACTTAGCAGGCTTCTTAGGAAGTTGAACCTTGGGAAAAGTAACAGTAAGAACACCATCCACCATAGTAGCATGGATATCATCAGCCTTAGCATTCTCAGGGAGCTTGAAACGACGACAGAACTTTCCAGACCTTATCTCAGCAAAGATCCACTTGTCACCCTCTTGTTCATTCTGCTTCTTCTTCTCTTTCTCTTTCTCTTTCTCTTTCTCCTTCTCGCCGGAGATGACAAGCACGTTATGACCACCTTCATCGTCCAAATCAATCTTAACTTCCTCCTTGTTCATCCCAGGAAGCTCGACCTTGAGGACATGAGAGTCAGAGGTCTCCTTCCAGTCCACCGCCACCTGGAAGTTTCCAGAAGAAAGGGCCATGATTCCCAAGGAAGACAAGAGTGAGCTGAGTGAGCTCGTCTCAATGGGAGACGAAGAAGAAGAAGAAGACGACGACGCCTTCTTCTTCTTCTTGGAGAGAGAGTCGTCAGAGCTCATGGACACAGGAATGTGGATGGGAAGGACTTCGGGGAAAAGACTGGAGTTAGGGCTGAGATGAACGGAAAAAGCTTGGGTCGCCATTTTTGGAGGTTTGGAATTGCAGGAAGGGTAGAAATGGAAGAAAATTCTAGAAGAGTGTAGTAGTAGTACTGTGTTTGAGAGTTAGGGTGAAAAGGGAGAGAGGGAGGGGGTCTTATTTATAGGATAAGGATGGTAGGTTTTTAGGGTTTGGCTTGGACAGCAAGCTAAACGAGAAAGTTGTACTCACTCACTACTGAAATTTCAGTAAGGAAATGCACATTTATTTGGGCTTTTGGGGTAGCTAGCTACTTGGATAAATAACAGAATTATGTTTGTTGATTATTGAGTGTTTAACTTAATTAAAACCACTAATACGGACTATAAGGTATGAGTTGTGTGTGTAAAAAAAAAAGGTATGAGTTGTGGCTAATTATTTTGAAAATCTTTAACATTATCATATTATAATATATAATAAATTAATAATAATACGAAAATATACTTGTAAAAGAAATAAAAATTAATACGACAATATAATACTCTATAATAATGTATTGTGAAAACGAAATGGTGTACTTGTACATTTTTTTAGGGCTAATGGTTTATTTTATTGGAATAAAAATTTTTGTGATATGATGAATTAGTGTACATAATACGATAATCATCTCAAAACTTGCTATACCCAAAAATATAGAACTGTTTTTAAGATATATATATCGTTGGTTTTTTTTTCCTTCTCTATAGGCTATATATAATCATTTATTAATTATCACAACAACGTAGTTCTCCTTAAATAGGAAGGAATTAACTATTAAAAAAAAGTGTTTCAAAAAAAAAAAAACTATTAAAAAAAAGTAACAATAAATTATAATACACGACAACATAACCCAAAACATTATCTAAGTAAGTTGACTAGTTATACTTGTATCATACTTTTTTATTTATGGATGCCACAATTAAACCTTAGCACAATGCACATTTGGATGTCATTAAGGTATATTAGGTAGTAATGTAGTATGATCTATGATGATAAAATACTATTATGGAGTACGGAGTAGTATATATATTTCATATTAATTGGAAAATTCGTGTAGTCATATGATTATCATTAGCGATTTGTGAGACTATATATTATATTATAATCATAATGGACATGAGCACCTTAACATTGATCATTAATTAATAACAAGGATAAAATTATAATTATAATGGACTAATTACTAACACCAAGGATAAAATCATAAAGTTAAAGACTATCGAGATAGGAATAGCTAATATTGTGACCTGTGAGGGCAGTAAAATGAAAGATTAGAATCAAATAAAGCAATATATTGAGATAGAAAGAGAAAGTAATGATTCAACGTCAAATTAAAACGTATGTGTGCAATGGTAGCTCTATGCCATGCATCCACTACACCTCAGGTTACTAACTTCTGATTTCTGACATCACAAAAAGACAAAATAAAATATTTGGCAGCTGTCCCTACTAAGAGATAAGAATTTACCCCCTACACATCAGCAGTACAGCACCAGTGCACCACCATATTAGCAATTTAGCATGCCTCCTTTGGTGGTGAGAAAATTTTTGGCCTCGTCTTCTAAATTAATTAACTCGATTATCCGACTTATAGAATAATTAAGCAGATCATACATAAACCTTAATAAATCGGATTTATTGATAAAAAAAATTGAACTCGATTGAAAGTTGAAAGTTAGGGTTCACGCATCTACATTTATAAACACAAATTTAGAGTAGTACAACTAATTTTATATACACCCCCAAATTTATACAACTACTCGTATATTATAAGACAATTAATCAAAATAATACACAGTAAGAAATTAAATTGGATGATTATAATTACTCCATGATAAAAGACTACCAAGCAAATTTTGGTTGTATAAAAAAGTGCCGAACCCATAATGACTTTTTAGCCAAAAAATTGGTTCGAGTATTGTTGAACCTCACGCTTGTATTTCAATTAAACACCTTTACTTGTAGCATTTTCATTACTTTTCTCAATTTTTTGAACATTTTCCTTTCATTAAACAAGAAGTTTAACCCCCTATCCCTTTTTTGTTTCCCTTATGTATTTGTGTGATCTAATTCAGACATATTGGTGAAATATTTTCAGATCTTTTTAAATCTCACCCGATTATAATCAATGTTAATTTGTTAATTCTAATTTTTTTTTTAAAGGATTTTTCATTGTTTCCTCTTTTGAAAAATGCAAAAAACTTGTAAAAACTGGTTTAGTAATAGATCTTTTTGTTTTTTGTTGAGAAAATTCTCGTTTCCTATCAAAGCAATTAAAAGTTAAAATTCTAACATGCAATACACAAGGAGCTAGGTGAAAATAATTAAGCAAAATCAAATTCCAGTCATTGTTTTACCAACTGTACTCAAGAGAAACATTCAACTTGGTGACTAAAACTTTATAGCAACTTCAAAAGCTAGGCAAAATCATATCATCCAATTTTAAAACATACTTGTCCAAATATATACCAGTACATAATTAAACCATAATAGTAGTAGTATTGATATAGCAACATGATATTATAATGTTTGATGCCATAAACTTCACCAAAACTAAAACAGTTTTCATACTTCTACAGAAATTAGGTTTAAACCAGAGTATTAGTAGTAGTGTCCTCTAGTAAAACTTCATTACTATTATGCTAAAAACTCAACCAAAGTCGCAGCAACCATTGCCCTTCTTCATTCAAGTGACCCGATTGGCTCCCTTTGCTAAGAAAACCTTCTTAGCCCTCAGCTGTAACATAAATTTAATACACATACCATTAGAATTAATCGATTACATGAAAATAAAACAAATAATTCGCATAATAATTATGAACATTAGTGATACTATTTTTGTACCTCATTGGAGTGTCCACACTTCTTCTTGCGACAGTTTGTAGCCCTCAATGGCAGACGAGCATAGCACCTGAAAAATTATCATTCAACAAATTAAATGCAATTTGCTCATATTATAAAAGAGATTGAATTAATAAAATTATTGAGGATAGATTTGATGCATACTTGCGGCAAATCTTCTTGTCTTGATTATACTGACGAGCCAACACCACCATACTCGGGTTGAATTTGTGGAAGTTTCCGTAGCCTCCTCCCCTCAACCTCAGCAGCAAGTGAAGTGTTGATTCTACATTTTTGTTTATTAAAAATCAACATCATTAATCATTATCAACCACCACAACAACAATACGATTATTTGTAACAGAGAAGTCAGAGATTTCACAGATAAGACAGAACAACAATTTTGATAGATTGAATAAAAATTGTGTTAACAATCAGCACTGATAACTAGAGGTAGCAACTTATTTTTTTGTAAAATAGCCAACAACAATTTGCGATTAAATCCAGAAAACGGTGAAACTTTAAAGTTGCTTCAAAAATATCAACAGAAACTGGATTTCAAAACTACATAGGAAAACAGAGGATTTCAAGATTTTTTTTGAAGAAAAAGCCATTTACAAAATGTAAAACAAACAAAACAGAGATATACTAAACAAATGCGACTATAAAAATTTATTATGAAAACAAGATAAAAAAATAAAACAGAGTAGAAATAAAGCATCAACTACAAATATGAAGAAGTTTGAAGTTTCAGGAATATGAGAAATGGCGACATGGCATTAAAACAGAGTAAGAAGAGCACAACAATAGTAGATGCAGAAATCATCCAAAAAATAACAAAATGACGCATAAATAAGTACATTATCATCATCAACGCCACAAAAAGTAAGGACGAACTGTATTCTGGAAAGAGAGAAAAACAGGGTAAAAGAGGAGGTAAACC
The DNA here is from genome assembly GCF_001683475.1 of Chenopodium quinoa. Taxonomy (NCBI): domain Eukaryota; kingdom Viridiplantae; phylum Streptophyta; class Magnoliopsida; order Caryophyllales; family Amaranthaceae; genus Chenopodium; species Chenopodium quinoa. The sequence continues at coordinate 1,554,695 of NW_018743199.1, read as the reverse complement.
TTTGAGAATGTTGTAGTCAGCAATAGTACGGTCATCTTGAAGCTGTTTCCCACCGAAAATCAGGCGCTGCTGCTCTGGAATTATTCCTTCAAAAACAAACACAAAATATGCAAAGATTAAAACACATTATTGTGAAAACTGAAAATCGACGTAAATTCTTAAAAAACAGAGTGAAATCAGTAGGAGTAAAACTTCAAAAATAACAAATGAAAACTCATAATTTCAAGTAAAATACAAGTTGTAATCTCTAAAAACACTATGAAATCAGCCAAAAAAAAATAGAAAAAAAGAATTAAAATCAGTAATAGCTTCAAAAAAGAAGATGTGAAACCTTGTTTAAGGTGGATCTTGGACTTGAGAGTGGTAATGGAGTCGCTGGGTTCGACCTCAAGGGTGGTAGTATTACCAGTGAGTGTTTTCGCAAATATCTGCATTTTTGAAGAAACTTTGTAGTGAAATTATGGAAACTGTGAGTTTTAGAGGGAGTGATAAATGGGTTGTACTGTATTTATAGTGAAGATCCCTAGGTTTTTGCCTTTCTGGATGAAAGGAGGGGTAATGACACGTTGACACCTGTCCAAAATTTTTGTTGATTGGCTGATGAAATAAAAATTTAAATGTGGAAAATAAAATGAGGTAAAACCTCTCCCCAAGTCATTTGTTTTTGTAATTTCCCCCCATTTTTTTTTTTTTTATATTTCTATCAAGTTATTTTTTGGTTTTGTAAGGGTATTGTGGTCTTTTACATTAACCATAATCTCATATACTTGTAGTAAAATTATTTTTTGAAAGCAATTTTCTAAAAATGAATTATGTGGTATTAAAATTCATGTATTTGGTGATGTTTTTTATTTTTTTTTCAAAAAAAAAAAAAATCATGTATTTGGTGATGTTTCAGGGGTGGTAAAAATAGGTAAATGGACAAATGTGTTCGGAGACGAGTCGATTTGCATGCCATTTACATTGCTTGGGCTTGGCACGGCACGGCACGGCTTGGCTTTTGGCTCGTTCCTGGCTTTTGGCTAATGAGGCCATCATCACCCAGTGCTTACAGACCTTATCTGAGTTGATTTTGTCTAAAATATGTTCTTTCAAACTGAATGGGAAATCACCCTTCAAAAAAAAAAAAAAAAAAAAAAAACTAAATGTTCTTTATTGTGTATGCATATGTATATATGTACAAGTAAAATAGTAGCACCTCATTTTATATACACAATAATAACCTATCAATATTAAAAAAAAAAAAAAAAAAAATGTAGTCAGAGAAGTCTAGTACACTCCAATACAAAGATCAATCAGAGTGGAGCAGTCAACAGATAGAATTTGTGACAGAATTCTCTGACTCTCTCATTTTATAAAAGGGCTGCTCATCCTGCTGTCCATGGATCCATAGCTGTTATAAGGATAACCACTATCTCTCGTTACATCGAAGCTAGCAGAGGTGGTAGATGATTCAACATCGTAGTACATATTACTTGCTTCAATTATACTCTCGATCTCTTTCACCACTTCATTCATTGAAGGTCGCTCATCCCCTGTGTCTTGAAGACACTTCATAGCCAGATTCACAAATTCATCTGTCTCAATAAGAATGTCTGAACGAAGGGCAGGGTCCACAAGGTTGTAAACGTTCCCCGTTTCCTTCAATGAATCCCTTACTACTCTCACAATGTATGTGTGTCTCTCCAGTGGCAACTTTCCAGTGACCAGCTCCAGCATCACCACTCCAAAACTATAGACATCACTCTTCTCAGTTAATATTTGAGTCATATAGTATTCAGGATCCAAATAACCCTGCATGGCATTATATCAAATGATCAAAACCACTGGTGAAACATATACACGATTGTAATTCACTCCTAACCCATCTTTCCTCTCTCGTCCATCTCATAATATAACAAAGATAATTGCATAGGCATCAAGGACTAACCAATGTTCCTTTAACTTGGGTGGCCACCTGACCCTTATCATCACTGAAAGGTATTGACAGACCAAAATCTGCCACTTTTGCATTCAAGTGATCAGTCAGCAATATATTATCTGATTTAATGTCCCTGTGTATGATGGGTGGGTCAGCAAGCTCATGCAAGTATGCCAGACCTCTAGCTGCACCAAGGGCAATATTTAGCCTCCGTGTCCAATCCAATCGAACTCCAGATTTCCCTGCAATTGGATCACAGGATTTTAAAGCTTCACCCAGGATAATATAAAGGCACGCATCAGTGTCTTATAATAGTACTCGGAAATCAGAATGACTGTTCATAACATTCGAAGGCTAACAATTTATAATTAAGTGATTGAGTACTAAATTGGTTGGGATGAAGGTTCATACTTCATATATGTAACAAAAATATACTTTTGTTGTTTAATTTAGGATTAGCATTATACATAGTCATACACAACTATTTGGAGTTTATCTGTCTTAGGTAAAGTGAAATTGTACCTGACAGAGCTGCCCTCAGGCTCCCATTCGGAACATATTCATAAATCAGCATCTGTTCACCCTTATCATAACAGAAGCCAGCTAGATTGACAACATTCTTGTGGTGAACCCTTGATAAGAGTTCAATCTCGGTTTTGAACTCCAATGCCCCCTGCATTGATCCCTTCTGAGCTCTTTTGATCGCTACTACTTCTCCAGTGATGAGTTTCCCCTTGTAAACCTGCCCAAAGTCAAATATCAATTATTCTATCTAGAAAGTTTCAAATTGATACATATCAACAAAATAAAGGAAAAATGCTTGATCAAGAAAATGTAGAAACCTCTTCCCAAAAGAACAAAAATTTATTGAATCATTTGAGATTCTACTGGCGTTATGCTAATAAGTAGTACTAGAGTACTTGCAGGTGGCAAGATGTTCAAGGTTCTATTTCCTATGCTTCGGGTTGTATCCTTAATCCATAGAGGAATAGAAGTTCTCAGATTGCCAGAGTATCAATTGGTGCGGTCTAACCAATTTATACGTCCATTATAAAGTATCCCATTTATTTTTTTTAAATATGTTGTAAGACTTCATTAGTTCAGATCTTATGCCTAAGATTTCAAAATTACAATGCAAAAGGAGATACAACAAGATATCAACTCTTGAAGCCGTGTGAAAAGACTATATTCTTCCTTTTGAGATAGTATTATAGGTTCGATAATTGTTACAAGAAATCTATGAATTCCTAATAGATAGACATTCTCAATGCTGTGAATAAAAAACCTAATGCACCAGTACAACACAAACACATAGTCATTTTCATCACGAGCTATGCCAGTCCATATGAGGATTTTCTGAAATAGATGAAGGTGACAATTCTCAAGACAGCCAAAAACTAAAAGAAATGGGAGATGGCAAAACTCACCTTCCCGTAACCCCCAACTCCAATCTCGCTTTCAGAAGAAAAATCACTGGTGCATTGTCTAACATCTTCAAATGAGAACCATCTGGCTCCCTTCACTTGAGGAATGTTACCTTTCTTCCAGGATACTGCGTTTACATAAAGAAGCAAGATTTATTAATTCAAACACATGAATGCAAAAAAAAAAAAGAAAAAGAAAAAAAGACACAGGGATTAATCTTACAGAAAGGATTGTTTAATTTAGCAGCTCTCTGGGCTATTTTCATTTGGCGATAGGCATAAACTCCAGCAGCAATTGTTAGCACCAAAAGCACAAAGCCACCAACTGTTACTCCTATAATAAGAGCAGTGTTCTTGGTTCGTCCTGCAGAATTTTTGTTTGAGCAAAGAAACTAAAATTCTAAAAGAATATCCTACAAAAAATAAAAAAATAAAAATTACCTGGAAAGTTATAACCCTTATCAATATAGTAATATGGTCCATATGGCGAATCAAAAACATGATTATTAAGGGCATTCCCAACTAAAGAAATTCCTGTTCGATTGAAGTAATTTTTACCAGGAGGAAAGAATGATATATTCAATACAAGGTACCCATTTGTATCTATCATTGAGCTCACTAAACACACTCTATCTATTGAAACTTGGGGTGAAAGAAGAGGTTGCAAAGTGTCGTTTAGAAAGTCATAGTAGCGCATGTTTGCCAGATCAGAAAAGTTAAATGATTTGAATACCAGGTTACCAAGGTAAGGACGTTTGCAATCAGATGGAATTATTGGGTCTGAAAAACAAGTTGGAGGGGCACATTTAAGTAGTGGTATAAAGTTTAAATATTTTGAAGGCTGAACAGTAGTGCAGTTTCCTTCAGCTTCTGGCCTCAGACAAAAAGGATTTTCATCAAGCCTGGAGAAATTGTACAATGTTCAATTAAATCTTAAGACAAAAAAGATAGTACTCTGTAATGTTTATCATGTAACAAAATTATCAGAATTCTAAGGTAAAAGGGAATCATATAAGGATGGAAGGAGTAGAGATAAAACACTTACAGAATGCTCTTGTTGTATATTCCAGAACTAAAGCCATCAATGGAATTATTCCGCAAATCCAAAAGGCGGAGATTCATGCTGACATTAGCTGGAATTTCTACAGTGCCATTTAGCTGGTTGTTATTTAGCACCCTATGGTCCAATATGAAAGTTCATAAGCCAAATTAATTTAAGAGGACAATAAAACAAAGTAATTTTAGAAAATGAGAAAAACCAAAAGAAGAAAGAAAAGGAAAGGAAAAGGGAAATCGTACACAGTCTGTATTTGAGGTAAGCTGAACAGTGTTGTCGATATATTCCCTTCAAGACTAGTGTTTGCCATCACTCTGCAAATTCATAGCCGATAGATTAGTAATGCAGGGAAAACTGACAATTTGCCTACGAAAATGTAGATGTGTTGCCAATTATTGTACTGATCTTGCATCCATGGTCACAACATCCTTGAAGATACCATCAATGATGCAGGACGAAACAAGGGTCCACCAATCAATACTCAAAATCAAAGTGAATTCTTTGTATTGCAAAATCTAGAAAAGAAATGTGATTGAGTCTCCTGAGTACTATTAAACTGCCATTGCTTTGTATCTAAAGACCTTAGAATCCTCAAATCTGATTGTAACTCTCATGGCCTTAAAATGAAGAAATATGTATCCCATTCAAAATGATTGATTACAAAAGGAGCCAAAAGACAAGAAGATTATTCAGTCTTTTGAAGGAAAATACAGCTTTTTCTTTGCTGCTTCAAGGCCTTCATATTGCTGAAAAGTTCTCATTTTTAATGAATAAGAAACACCATGATATATAAGAAACACCTTCTCTAATAGGAACACGCATATTCCCGTCACCATAAATCAGAATTTTTCTCAGCTTTTAGCAATGACGATTCTAGCATCATTCGTCTCTATAAATCAGAATTTTACCCATACCATACCTAGTGCATCTGATACTGCTCGTGCTCAAGATTGGTGCAGGTTCAATTCTACATAACTTTACGAGCTCCAATGCTAAGGGTGTGTTTGCAACTAGGCCCTCGGTGGCAAGGTATGTATATATTGGTCAGTTCATTCACAAGAATTGAGAAACTAAGGATAGGTCATTAACATGATCGATTTAGACAGCAGTAATTCAAAGCTAAAAAGTTTTCTCTCCAGTAATATAATTTAATTGGGCAAAGATATACGATCATGATGCACCCTAATACCCATTCATATGGTCATTCCTTATGTATCCTTAACATCAAAATGATCCCAATATATCTACTAAAGTTTTGCCTTCTAATGGTAGGGAAGAGGGGGGAGGGGGATGACTATATGGTATAATCACTTTTGGTTGATGTTGCCGACCCCACTTATGGGATTAAGGCTTTGATTGATTGATTAAATGGTACGGAAGAGAGGGTCAGATGAAAGTTAGAAGTTAGTACTACCCAATTAAGATACAAGTATGAGTTTTGTGTTTTCAGCATTTATAAAACCTACTTACACCCATTATTTCTACCTGTGTAAACATGTCTTGCTAATTAATGTGTTTTACCATTGTTTCCACTTGGTTAACTTATAATTATACTACCTTTGTTTCTTATTATGTGCAACAAAGAGACATAAAATATTATATTGTTGCACATAATAAGAAAAGGAAGTAGTATTACACAATTACAATTAATTCCAGATCATTCCTAAGAAATCAAAGTACAGAAAAAAGAAAAAGGTAGAAAAAACTCACAATGTAGTTAAATTTGGTAACTCCTCAACCCACTGAGGAACAGACGTTGCATCGAAATTATTATTACTCAAGTCTCTGCAAATCATAGGGGGCAATCAACTAAAATTCACAAATTCTAGCAGATAGCTTCAGAAAATATAAATTGTAATAAGCTATATTTTGATGATGATTCTAAGAACAATATGTCAAGCTACCAAAAGTTCAGATATTGCTACTACTCACACAAATGTAAGGAGAGTCATTCTTGTTAGATCAGGGATTGAACCACTCAAATTGTTGTTTGCCAGGTAGCTGTAATAAAGTACCAACAACCAAAGAAAAAAAAAGGACATAATCAATATGCATTTGAACTCATAAATCATGACGTAAAGAGAGTAACAAAAAAAAAAATCTCGAACTACTTACAGCTCACTCACATTAGTGAGCATGCTCAAATTTTGGGGTACAGAACCACTCAAGGAGTTCCTGTCCAAACGACTGCAAACCAGAGAAAAGTTAGTTACCCTGAACTGGTGTTAATTCTTTCCAGTAAACTACACTAAAAAAGATCTAATATGTACTCACATTACAGTTAAATTCTGTACAAGCCCCAATGTTTCTGGAATACTTCCATTGAGCTGGTTTTCATTCAAAATGCTGTTCAAGTCATTAAGATAGTCAATAAATTTGAAGTGTGAGAGCAAGAAGTTGAAAAGGTTTTCTCTATAAATCTATGATTAAGCAAATTATTGACTTGATTAAGGCTACCAGATCAATAAGGAATAAATGCCAGCTTCTCTGTACTATTGTAATTTCATAAGGACATCTATTCATTAACTCATTACTAATAGGTAAATCATGTGGAATTGCTATTTGGAAATACTATTCCACATTCTTTACAAGATTAGCCTTGTCTGCATAGACTGAAATCAGGGACTTGAATCACTTGTGTAACAGATTGGAATTTGAGATAAAAGAACTGAGAGCAGAAAAGGGCAATAATAAGATTGATCACAAAAATCTGATGTAATCTTCAAGCATTGAAAAGGCGTGATACACACCCAAAATACATACTAATTTGCTCCATGATTCATTTTGATCTACTTTCCTCTTTAGAAATATAAGTCTGACTTCCTTTCCCTCTCTCACCTCTAAGTCTCTAACTAATCCTCAGCTTCCTCCACATGCCATTCCCCACAGTACTCTTTGCTTTAGCTGTGTCATACCAACTTTCACATTCCATTTTGGAGTGCCCCATAGTGCTCTCTTCAGTTTTTCAGTATTACTTTTGCTCTCAATATTGTTATATAAATCCTTTGCAGTATACAACAAAGTGCTTCTAAACAAGTTATTATACAAGAAAAATCTACTTGTGGAAGAGGTCCCTGAATGCACATATTGCATTTAGTGATATAGTAAAATTCAGATATCAATTTCAGAACTTACACATGTATCAGGGACATTCCTGAGCTGAAAAGTTCACTTGGAATTTCACCTGATAACTTATTTCGTCCAAGATGACTGCACAGAGAACATATAGTTATTGCTATACGGAAAGAGAGAAAATTGGTAAGAAGTAGACTCTGCTGCAAAGAAAGCATACAAGTGCTTGGCCTTAAGCAGCTTATCGAGGCCACTTGTAGTCATGTTGGAAACTGGTAACGTTCCACCAAGCTGGTTTTCACTAAGATCAAGCCAGACAAGATTTGTGAGGTTACCAATGGAACGTGGTATGTTTCCACTGAAGTGATTCATATTCAGAAATCTGTGAAGGTTTCACATAACAAGGGTTAGATAGGAGATAAAGTAGGGTTGATCATAGTAAGCTAGTCAATCATCTTTACAATGGGATGTATAGGAAGATTGGAAATAACAAAATCAGAAAGGAGGAGGAGGGGGGGAATATGGAGACACTTACAAATGAGTCAGTTTCTGTAGAGTTACTATAGACTCTGGAATCGGGCCAGAAAAATTACAGCCCACAAGTACACTGCAATAAAAGAAGGCAATGAGATAAATCATAGTTTTTTCTAATTTCTGGAAAAAAAAAATAAAAAAATTCAGACATTATAATTTACAAGTATGAAGAAAAAAAGTATCCTTACAGGTGTACTAAATTTTGCAGATTCCCAATATTTGACGGAAGAGGGCCTGTCAGACCTCTGTTGTTTGATAGATCCCTATATAAGAACGATTTATCATTTAGTAAAGAGATCAGTTTCAGGAAGTTGAAACTCTTGAAGGGTGATGAAGAATAAGACAAGAAAGAAAGGGATGCTAATGTAACATGATAGAGTTCATAGCCAAATATGTGGAAGGGAATTTAAAACTCTGATGCACACCGCACATGGGGACTGAGAGGCAAAAGTGAGAAAATAGCCATGCATGCATTCCCAAGGCCAATTTCTAAATAATATTGCCTCATCTAGATAGACAGTGAGAACACATAAATAAAATCAGTATAACCCACAAGCTACTGGTCTTCAGTTGCATATACAACAATGATCTTTGATAATTATCCTTTAACTTGTTCTAAAATAGCTAACAGAGAATACCTAAAACCCATTTTTCCAATCAAAATTACCAACATCTCACCATTTGTTACGAAACTGCCTTAAGTAATCTTTCAAAGAAAATCACTACTTATATTATGTCAACCATTACTCAAAATTTAGCTGCAAGACAAAATAATAAGTCTAGTTATTTTAGCAACATAAGATTCATACAACTTACAAAGTCCGTAGTTCAGATAATGACAAGATATCTTCAGGAAAAGGACCTGCTAAATTTATGCCTGATAGTTTACTGCAATGTCAAACAAATTGGGTTAGTACTTAGTAGGGAAATGGGCCATATTTATCAAGTAACATACTTGTAACAACTGATTCACAGTTTATAAGTCAAGAGCAATACTCACATGCTAATCACACGTGAATCATTACAGTAAATGCCCTCCCATTTCCGACCACATGGATCCCCTTTGCCCCAATTGGGTGGTGTGTTTTGCCACTGGTTCTTGACAGATCTTAAAGCATCCACTGCATAAGATATCGAATAAGTATCTATATAGATACAATAAGAAAGATGATAGCATAAACCATGTAAAAGAAACTTTGAAAAAAATTGCTCAGAAGATATCTCATGCAATGCAACAATCAAAAGAATCTCTTCATATACCAATTCAATGTAAGCTGAGACGGTCCAGTATGAAATACAAGTGTCACAGAGTAACTTCAGGTTCTAATTAAAGAAACAACAAACATAGGAAAGCCATTTAAGGGAATGGATGTGTATCTAGCTGGTGATTGGTAAGGGTAAAGTAAGAGCCTCTTAAGCATAGTAAAGTGTAGAGTTGAGCTGATCTTTAGGAACTCTGTCGTAGATTTATTGCTTCGTATTCTATTAGCTAGAATTTGTAATCTTAAGAACTGCAAACATTTTCTACTCAATTCTGCAAACTTTTCCAAATAATCTAGCAATAAATTGTCTAGGATTTCTGCTATATGACAGTTTCAATAAGAGGATCCAAAGCTACTACACAATTCGGTTCATATTCAGCATATTAGTAGCACTGACCAAGAAAGAAAGTTGAAAGGCCTCGTAACCCAACCAAGACCATCCATATTAGGCTGTGGGAGTAAATAGTTCCAGCAAACATGATCATATTAAAACACAGCTCCTGAAAGCAAAGGCAATCCAGACAACTATAGATGCATTAACCAGCATGAAACTACACAAGGTGAAGCATGCTTTGAAGTACACCATCCTTCCAAGTTCCAACTAACCCACTTAGCAACCTTAATAATGAGCAACTCGAACCCCTAACTCTTCAAGCATGAAAATTATCAAAAAAGCCGAAAATCCAGGAACAAAATCACAACAATTGCAACTTATCATAATGGAGAGACACCACTCATTAGTTCTCAATGACATGTTAAGAGCAAGCAAAAGGTGCATAATCACAGGTTTGCAATCAAAACTTACAGTCACCAGAATCTGTTTTTGCTATTACAACACAATAACATGAGCATAAAAGCAGCAAATACACCAAAATGCCTGAATTCATAACTCCAGGTTGCCTATTTGTCTCCACTTTCTCCTCTCAACAATCAACATACACAACAAATTTCTCTTGCCAATTAGTAATTTAAAAAGGCGCTCGAAATAATCAGTAAAAAAGAAGGCAAAAGCTAATGATGATTCTTTCTTTATTTATTAGTAATTAGTAATGTACTTATTAATTATTATCCAATGCCAACCACCCTAAAGAAATTACAGAAAGGAACCTCATAAAAGAAAAGAACTGACTTTGTCAAAGTCAAAACTCAAAACCCATATCCAGAATTGTTCAAAACCAAATGGGTTTTACTCAGATTATAAAAAACTATGAAGGTGATGTAATACTCCGTATTTGATAACTCAATAGACATGGTCAAATTATTTCAAATATTCTAATTATTTTAAATTAATTTATGGTAATGACGACGGGACAATTTGACAACTATCAACTCAAGGTTAACATTAATATGAAAACATGGAAAGTGGGTAAATCGTGGGTGAAGCGTGGGTTGAAATTGTAGAAACATACCTGAAAATCTGAAGCACGAGAAAAGGGAAGAAGATGAAGAAAGACATTATGTCAGCTGCCTTAGCCCCTTGACTCTTTCTCCTAAAGAAGAAAAATCTTTTTGTACAATTATAGAATTAAGGCTTGAAGCCGTTAAGGCACGTATATGAGGGAGGAAGACCCAATTTATGAAGCCCCATCTATACCATATTACCATAGATCAAATGATAAATCAACAATTTTATCTAGTCATTATAACGTTTTGTAATGAAATCAAAAATAAATAAATTTACCAAGGTGTAATGAAAAATGTTGATTTAATTACAAAATTGTCACAAATTTTTTTAACTATGTGGTCAACTTGCATTTTCTATATAAAATGTTAATCCGTATTATATCAATTAGTATGTCACTATGTAATTGTACGGAGTACACAATCATAAGAAAAAATAATTTTCAAATTAAAGATGACATAAGAGTTGTTTAATCACCACTCACCGTCGTAAATGTTAAAATAATAAATTGGTAGAAAGGTTGTACAAGAAGTTGCAAATCAACAAGTACTCCATATGTATGTTGGTTAATGGTTTAGTTTTACACTTTTAAGGGATGGTATACAAAACTTCCAATCAAACATCATAAATAGGGTTCCAGAACATTGATGGAAAATGAAAAAATGTTAACAAATAGCAATTTGTATATAAATCAACTTTTTTTATATAATCTAAGCGCATAATTATTAATTTTTTTACTAAGATGCCATACAAATTGCTAAGTAGGACTTCCTCAAATCTCAAATGTGAATTATGTCACTACTTTTTTTTGACAGGAGAATAATGCCACTACCAAAACTTGTAAATATACATTAAAAAAAAATTAAAAAATAAATAAATAAATAAAACATTATTGCCGAATTTTAGTTTTGGAATTCAAACGAACACCATAATTACCGTGAGAAACCCAAAGAAGAGAAAAACCAAAACTTACCTAATAAGACGCCGTTGATACTGTTATCAATATTTTGGCGGGAACCATTTCCCGCCAAATCCACTCCACTACCCACGTAAATATATAGCACGCTACTTTTCCAGGGTTCCCCATTTTCCCCTGCTCCCACACTCTCCTCTCTTTCTCTCTCTTCAACCTTCAAGATTTCAAGAAAATCCCCAATTCCTCAACAAAAACCCTAGAAAAATGTTTGAATTAAGGCTAGTACAGGGCAGTTTGCTGAAGAGGGTAATTGACGCCATTAAAGATCTTGTCAATGACGCCAATTTCGACTGCTCTTCCACCGGATTCTCTCTCCAAGCCATGGATTCTAGCCATGTCGCTCTTGTTGCCCTCCTCCTTCGGTCCGAAGGGTTCGAGCATTTCCGGTGTGACCGAACCTTTTCCATGGGTATGAGCATTGCTAATATGGCTAAGATGCTCAGGTGTGCTTCCAATGATGATATCATTACCATTAAGGCTGATGATGGCACTGATACCGTCACCTTCATGTTCGAGAGCCCTTGTAAGTGTTACTACTTTTTATTAATTCAGCTTCTTTTTGTTTCGATTTTGGGTCTTAATTTGTTTTTCTGGCTCAATTGGGTTTAAATTGGATTAGGGTTTTGGGAAATGATAAATTGATTAAGGGTTGTTCTTGGATTACATTTTGACGATTGATATCAAGAAAATGACTTAATTTGCTATGGTAATTTTTTAGTTAATAATGGCAGATTGTACTGTATTAGGGTTTTGTTGCCTCTTGCATTCATTTCTGGATAGTCTGTTTACCCTTTTACAGATTAAACGATAATGCATAGGTGATAGAGTGTGATAATATTGCTGGTTTTTATAAGATTTCATCTTATAAATGTGGGAAGAATCTTGGATTTCAAGTGAAAGGAGTACTTCTTGAATGATTATGGCTTTTGGGGTTAATCTTATCTTGTTATTCCAAACCATTGGTACACAAGTTGATTGTCTTAAGTTATCGGTTTTTAGGGCTGACACTTGTTCGGTCAATTCATTGAATGTCGTAATTTCCAAAGTCAATATGTTTGAATTAGTTCCTGGAGTTTGTAATCTTTGTCTGAATTTTATTGCTTTGGTTTGATTCACAGCAATGTTGGATCTCTTTATCAGTTGTTCAGCATGTGTTTTTAGTAGAATGTGTTTTGATTTTCTTTCTTATTGTCTTGTAACAAATTGCACTATGAATTGCAATGATCATATGCTAGCAATGTGATGAATGTAACTTATATGCAGTGTCAGACTGTAAGTGTCTTATCGCTAACAATTTAACAAAGTATCCTAAATAATAAGTGTTTCCCTTGCTCATACTGCTATCCAAAAAGTATTGACTTTGGTGATCATACACTTTGATGTGCAGCACAAGATAAGATATCAGATATCGAAATGAAGCTGATGGACATTGACAGCGATCACCTGGGGATCCCAGATGCTGAATATGATGCAATTGTTCGAATGCCATCATCAGAGTTTTCTAGTATTTGTTCAAGTCTTTCCTCGATTGGTGATACTGGTAAGATGGACTAATTGCATTTGTATATAACTAGTGTTGCTTTCTCCTACTGCCCTTCTCAACAGAGAAAGGTTTGCTAACTTCTACCCACTTGTGGTTGTAGTTACTATCACTGTGTCAAAGCAAGGTGTTACTTTCTCTACCAAAGGTGACATTGGATCTGGGAACATTACCTGCAGACAGAATTCCTCAACAGAGAAGGTTGGTCTTCATTTGCAAAAATTATCGTGAATTAGGAATTATCTTGGTCAGTGAGGAAAGTTTATCGCTTATGCGATCTCATTATTTGGTTGTTGTTTTGGCAGCCAGAGGAAGCCACCATCATTGAGATGAAGGAACCAGTTTGTTTGACATTTGCTCTCAAGTATATCACTACCTTCACTAAAGCAACCTCGCTGTCCAGCCAAGTGACCATTAGCTTATCCTCAGATATGCCAGTGGTGGTGGAATACAAGATCGCTGAAATGGGCCATGTCAGGTACTACCTGGCTCCTAAGATTGAAGAAGAGTTGGAGACCAACCCTCAGCCTGAAACCAGGCCTAGAACACAGCCTCCTGCAGAAAACCACACTAAAACCGAGGCTCAAGAAGCTGTGCCTCTGACTATAACGGGCACCAAGCAAGAAAACGGAGAAGATGATGAAATTGTAGAAGATTATGAAACTGTAGAAGATTCCCAGGTAAAGATGGAAACTGAAAGAAGAGCTGAAGAACCTAAAGGGGAGAAAAAGCCAGTGAAGTCAGAATTAGTTACGGATCAAGACTTCAAGATGGAAACTGATTCTGAGGCTGAGATAAAGCCTACGACAGAAGCAACCCAACCAAAGGCGGAAGTTGAAGTTATGGAAGTGGAGTGATCTCTTTGAGCTGAATCACCTACCTATATCTTTGATCTCTTGAAACATGTTCATAGTAGACTTAGTAGGGATTTTCGGCAGCATTCTATCCGGCTGGGTAGGTTCTTAGGACCGTTTTGGCATTTGATTTGCTTTGATAATTCTTGGTCCTGAAACCATTTTGATGTAAATCGGTAATTGGTTGGATAGAAGTAGAAATTTAGGGCTTTCTTCCAAGAATTCCCTTCACTTTTGTAGTTGCTGTATGCTACCAGAAAAACAAGGAATTGGTGCAGCAGGTTTCTATATTGAATGGTCATTTTACTAGTAATATTTTTATTTGTTTTCGTATATCTGAATTCTACCTATAATCAACGATATTATAGAATACATTTTTGCCTACCTTGGAAAGGGTTGTCCTGAAAGATATGAATTAAACAAAGACATGAATTAAACAAACCATATATTATTAGTACATGTAAGTTAAGAAGAGCAAGAGAAATTAAGACCTTAGAAGAATAGGAATCGTAGAAAACATTTCGGCAATTTTTATTTCCGGGCCAAAAAAAGTCAAAAAAAATTTAAAATTGAAGGCTAATAACATCCACGTTTTTTGAGAAAATCTTAGAGAATTCGAGGCTCAATTTCGAAAAGTCTTGAAATTTTGGGGAATACATTTTGGGGACATATAATATCGTTTGGAACCATATATGATCATTATTTGTTGTCATAATGTTAGTGGTAGACACTAGACAGGAGACAATGAAACAAGTGCAAGTTGTAAACTGGTAAATCGGCTGTTAAATTGGATGGTTGCACTCAGTCAGGTGGACTTCTGGAGGGTGTTAGGGACCATCGTAAACATCACGACAATTTTTATTTTCAGGCGAAAAAAGTAAAAAAAAAAAAAAAATCCAAAATTGAAGTCTAATATCCACGCATTTTGCGAAATTTTGAAGGTTTCAGGGTCCAGTGTCGAAAAGTCTTGAAATTCTAGGAGATACGTCTCGGGATCATATAATGTTGTTTGGAATCATATATGATCATTATATGTTGTCATAAATATTCGTGGTAGTCTTAAGTTAATGAAATCAATGCATGTTGTAAACTGGTAAATTAGTCGTTTAAAGGCAAATTGGATGGTTCCACCCACCCAATTAGACTCTCGGAGGGCATTAGAGATCATGGTAAACAATTCGACACTTTTTATTTTCGGGCGAAAAAAAAGTAAAAAAAAATTCCAAAATTAAAAGCTAACATCCACGGTTTTTGAAAAATTTTGGAGGTTACAGGACCCGGCGTAGAAAAGTCTTGATATTTTAGGGGATACATCTCAGGGTCATATAATGCCGTTTGGAACCATAAATGATCATTATTTATTGTCATAATTGTTCGTATTAGGTTTGAGTTAATGAAGTCCATGATTTTTGAGAAATTTAAGAGTCTTCGGGGCTAGGTGTCTAAAAGTTTTGAGATTCTAGGGAATACATATCGTGGTCATATAATTTCGTTTGGAACCATATATGATCATTATTTGTTGTTATAAATGTTCGTGGTAGGCTTGAATTAATGAAATCGGTGCAAGTTGTAAACATGTAAATTGGTTGCTTAAAAGCAAATTGGATGGTTTCATCCACCGAATTGGACTTTCGGAGGGTATTATGGTAAACATTTCGGCAATTTTTATATTCGGACGAAAAAGTCAAAAAATTCAACAATTGAAGGCTAATATCCACGCTTTTTGAGAAATTTCGAATGTTTCGGGCCCAGTGTCGAAAAGCATTGAGATTTTAGGGGATACATCTCGGGGTCATATAATGATGTTTGGAACCATATATGATCATTTTATGTTGTCATACATGTTCGTGGTAGGCTTGAGTTAATGAAACCGGTGCAAGTTGTAAATTGATAAATTGGTCGTTTAAAGGTTAATTGGATGGTTCTACCCAACCAATTAGACTCCCGGAAGGAATTAGGAACCATGGTAAACATTTCAGCAATATTTATTTCCGGGTGAAAAAAAAAAAATCAAAAAATTTCTAAAATTAAAGACTAATATCCACGCTTTTTGAGAAATTTCGGAGGTTTCGGGTCAGGTCAATAACAAATCGAGATGATTTCGGGTCGAGTTTATAGCAGGTTGGGTTAAATTCGGGTCGAGTTGAATCTAGGTTAGATTAGTAACAAGTCGGGTTAAATTCGAGTTTGACGGGTTAAAACGAGTTTAGGTCAATTTCGGTTCAAGTCGAGTTCGGTTCAGGTCAATAATTTACGGGTTACATTCGGGTCGGGTCATCTCCAGGTCAGTTCATGTTCGGCTTCGGGTGTCACATACCCGGGTCAACTCGGGTCTAGGGTTGGTTTCAGGTCGGGTTTGGGCCACCATTTTTTATTGTTCAAATGGGTCGGTTAATAACCGGATTTGAGTCGGTATTTCGGGTTGGGTCAACTTTTGATAGCTCTACTTAGAACGTAAACTATCTTCTCCGTTTATTTATAAAATCGAAACATTTCCTACCTGGATGATTTTTATTTTTATTTTTTTTTTGGACAAGAGCTAACAACGAAGGGACAGATAAACAAAACAAACAACAAACTAAAAGGACCAAAAAAGGATATCACGACGAGCTTTCATCGCTAACCATTGAGCCGGAGCAACCCACTGTCGCGGAACCTTCCAAAGTTCGCATGCAGAATAACAGTCGGAATACCTGGATGATAATTGATTAGATTGAATATAAACTGTCAGCTTTCTTGTTGAAAACTTGTGAAGCAGCAAATTGTTTCTTGCCTTGATTAAAATAGTGTGTCCTTCGTTATTGCATGGAATTTACATCTGAACCAAAACAAGGGATGGAAGTGCCAATAATCATGGACCAAAACACAAGTGAAAAGGCAGGCAGACAAATATCCTGATGATCAGACATACGAAACCTGGAGATCTGGATAAAGAAACTTGTACAATGAGTATATTCTTGATAGAATCACACCTTACTAGCAGATATGCCAGCAACTTTTAAGAAAATTTAACCGATGAATGTATTTCATTAATTACTCAATTTGAACTGTCAAGGACAGACGAAACCTGGAGATCTGGATAAAGAAACTTGTACAATGAGTATATTCTTGATAGAATCACACCTTACTAGCAGATATGCCAGCAACTTTTAAGAAAATTTAACCGATGAATGTATTTCATTAATTACTCAATTTGAACTGTCAAGGACAGACTGTATAGAGAATGCAATTCTACAACTTTTTGCTAAAAGAATACAAAATCTTCCCCCCCTCAGAACCCAATATAAGCAAGAATAAAGAAACAGCAGTTGCTTATTGCCTTTAAATTTCCTTTTTCTTTTTAACCCCTACATATTTAGTTGACTAACTCATCTGTTGTGTTGATATTACAAGCAAAAACCCATCCCCATAGACTTACAGGGGAGAATCTGAAATACAAAAGCTGAACCTTTGGCTCCAATTTCAAGTGTATTGTCAACCCTTTGCTTCGTGATGTCAATTATGTTCCCCGGAGGTAGGAATAATAAACGCAAAACTATGTCCTATCATTTATCTCAGCTCGTTCATTTGCTTCTTTTCTTTGCTTCACTATAAAGAATGACCCCAAGGACAGTAAGGGAGTAACCAAGCATCCCGGTAATTGAGACAGGGTTTTTAAAGATCAAAATTGAGACTACAACAGCAACTGCTCCCTTTGCATTTCCAAGGACCTGGCATAATAAATAAAATTTTATTATTGAACTGTAATGGTACAATAAACGTAGACATAAACAGTCAAAATCATTCATATTGGAGGCTTAGGGTTAATTGATTAAAAGGCTGGAGATTGATTTTAAGCGCAAAACTGCAAATACCCGCCTTGAAGGATTAAAAAAACCAAACTAGAAACATAACCGTGGATTAACACAACAGAAGCTTATGAAGTTATGAGATACTGAAGCTAAGCTAACTAAAGACATTCATACATTTTAAAAGGAGATGTTTTATGGATGACAAGGTATTTTAGAGGTTAGAAAAGCTTTCTACTTCCAACACAGAATATAAGTGCAGAATAAGTGACATCCAAACACAACATTCACCAACGAGGCAATGAATGATCGGCCAACGTTATACTGGTTTACATGGATGCAAACAGCAGACAAACACGACAATAGATATTCACCACAATACAAAATTGTAATGTGATCACCAAACATTTTCTCATGAGCCATATATCCATTCCGTGAGCAAATCAAGATCAGTAACTTGTAATATGCCATAAAATATTTTTTTCGCTCCTCCACCCACTTCCAAGCTCCAATAACTATATCTACCAAAGGAGCCTCATATACATCCACTTACAAAACAGAAAGGAATTGACTTTAGGGTCAAGGTTAACGCCTTCATTTCATCTAATGATGAAATAACCCATTATTTGCCAACAACATGATTTAAAACAAAAGAAGAGCCTAAATGGAAGAAAAAGGGAAAGATTCACAAATAACATGAACAGACCACAGCTGCAATGATCCAGAATTCACACAAGTAGATTTGTAAAATGCACTTGTATATAACATTTAAGTTAGAATTTAGAATAAATTATTACCTAATTCAACTACTATGTGACAGTAATAAGAAGAATGGCAACACAAGTTACCTCTCTCATTTTCAAGAGCATAATAAAAGCTACAAAAGATCACTAGGAAATTCAGCCAAGCATCTTTGTAGTTTGTATACTGCCTCTATTCCGTAATATCTCTCTCTCAGCCTCTCTTATGAACTTCTATTAGAGATGAGAAATGAAAAGGACGAGTAGTAGGGGATTGTTAAAGACGGGGGGGGGGGGGGGGGGGGGGGGGGGGGGGGGGGGAGTTTGGTTGGACTCTAGTGAGACTGGCTATAGGTGACTTGATAAAATTGAAATTCAAACAGGTAAATGCCTCATTCAGATCATTTTCATCAACATCATCTCAAGAATGACTTCAGGATGAGTTGAGTATGGGACCCAATGAATAGTCCAACAATAAGACCAACTCAAGGTCTCGAGCTAAATTGCATATTCTAAATAAAATATCAAACAACGAAGCTCCAAATTTAGATATTATGCACAGAAACAACTTTGTCAACTGCTAAATGAAAAGGATTAATGGAGTGCAAATATTCTACTCTTACCCGTTAAAACATTTGTTTTCAATCTTGACCAACCGATACATTAGTAAACATGCAAGAATTAAATTGGTGTGGTTGCAGTGAGATTATAAATAACGTACAACAAGAGATTTCCTAAATGCAAACTTATTGATTCAATATTATCCATGCATTTATAACTATCACAAGAGCACCTATACGTCTACTATAGTAGGCTTGCACCTCCAACAATGTTCAATCTCAAATCTAACAAGCTATGTAAGTTTTCTAATCATCGGTAGATGAAAATAATTTTAATACTGTCCCAAACTATTATTTACTTAACATAACTGCAAATCAGACACCCACTTTGCTTGCAGCTCAGGTAAGTTAAAACACATGCATGCATGAAGGGGCATGGTAAAAAATACAGCCTCATAATCTATGTTTAGATGCTGTAGGTTCAGATCTCAAGGATTGGTTCTCAGAAAGAGAAAATGGGGTATTTAACCAAACTACACATGAAAGAATCTTCGTCAAGAAACAAAACAAGTTCACGAACCAGTAACACAAGGAATCATATCGTAGCAGCATGCAATCACACGATACAACATTCCCACCAAACAATGGTAGTAAAAATCTCATTTGCATACCTGGAGAGTCAAAGCACTGGTATGTTTAGTGACCAGGAAGTTGGTCAGATTCACAAAGTATGCCAGAGAAGAATTGAACAATAGGTACCAGACAATCCTGACATCTTCCCTAGCAAGTGCCAGTGTAATACCAACCACATTTTCTTCCATGAACAGTGTTGCAGGGAGAAGGAAAACCACAGCTATGGGAGCCATATAAAGGAGGAGGTTCATAGAATTGAGCTTCTCCCTAAGCAAGCATAATAGATTATAATTAGTCTCCAAGGAACAAAACATACAATGACAAATGTGGAGCAAATGAGCAACTCATCAACTATAATGAGAATATATAAACTACAAAACAATGAAAAGGATATGCTCATTACCCTTCAGATGATAGCAAAATTCCCTGAACCACTGACTTAAGAGCTCTGGCAGCAGTTGCAGCTACGCACATTAAAAATCCGAAAAGGTGGAAACTCGGTTCACTCTACAATAGTCCAAAGCAACCAAAAAAACATCAACCACTACTAAAATCAAAGCATCATCTATAAACAGCAATCAGAACATCTAAACATTGAAAGGCAACCCAATACCCAAAAATTGCTTTCGAAACCCAATCAGATCAATCAAACAGCTAACATCTACTGTATTAATCTATATGTCACTTAATACCTCACAAATTTTAGCAAATTTACCAATAAATCAGTAAAGCTACAGCTAATGCCTACTTCAACCACCCAAATCCGATTTATAATATTCAATTTAAAACAAAACAAAAAGCACCCCTAAGAAAATACATTAACTTCCTCCAGACATGAAAGGAAAATCAGCCTAACTAACACATCCAATTTTTGTTATTCATTGACAAATTAATGTAATTTACAAAATTCACAAATAACCTAAAGCCACAATCTTTACAGGACAAATCAACAACAATTTGCAATAAAATGAAATTGAAGTTGAAATAAAGAAAAAAGAAATTACCCCACTAGCAATAATAACTCCAGTAACAACAGGAACAAGGGTAGCATAAGTAAGCCAAGCCTCCCTCTTAAATGTCATAAGATAAGCAAAAACAGCAGTGAAGAAAGGCGTAGTTGCACCAATTGCTTGATTAAATGAAACAGGAAGATATTTCAATGAAATATTGCCACTAACAACAGAAGCACAGAAAATAAGACTAAGAGCTGCGATCTTAAAGAATTGAACTCGAGATCGGATTGTTTGCATTGGCACCATCTTCATCCAAGCTATAGCAATGTAGCTCAGCAATGAACAAGCAGTCATATGACACATAGTAAGGAAGATCGGGTACTTAAACCCGTAATTGCTTAACAAATACTTGTTCAGCAATAATACCCCAATATTTGATGAATACCATGCTGTTACCAGCCCTATTGTGAAGAATCTGCTCGTCGTTTTCATCTAAATTTTCTTCTGAATTTCAGATACCTCGTATTATTGGTTAATTAAGACCCGGAAAAACGACGAACTAATTCAAAACCCTAGAAATTGTTTGTGGATCTTCAATTTTTGCTAGAGATCTGACATTTTTGAGGGAATCGAAAATTCGAAAAGTGAATCGAACAGCAAAGAGGTTTGATTGCTGTAATTGTACGAATCACATTAATCAACCAATCAATCAAGTCGAAAATCTGAGGAGAGAGAAAATTGAAGAAATTGAAAATGGGGAATTTGGATTGTCGTAGGTTGAAGAAGACCACGAGTTTTAGGGATAGTGAAATGGGAATGTGAGAAGAAGGTGAGGGAGGAGAGAGAAAGTTCGAAGGTGAAAACGCGTTGATTGTGTGTTTGTAGAGAGAGAAAGAGGAGAGAGATTGAAGATATTGGCAATGGCGGATGATGGGTGAGTCGTCGGTCGTTTCTAATTTTATTAAAGAGAAAAAAAAAGGAAAATATTTATTTGTAGAGTCGTTTTCTGTTTCTAATTTTTGCTTATTTTATTTGTCCTTTACTCAATTACTCTACCTTTAATTTATGGAAATTTATTGGTGACGAAAATTGAAAATTTATAAATTTGAAAACACTTGAGATAGTGAAGTTTAGTTTGTGTTCTCTAACAATTTAAGGGTGTGAAATGGGGCCAATTTTGTGGATATTGTGTCCCACGTTAGTTTAAATCAAGTTATAAAATTGAATATAGGCATGAAAATACAGAGATAAAAATGTAAAAAAAATAATAATAATAATATGGCACCCACTTGCTTCACCCTTGTATATTTAACAATGTCTTTGAATATAACTACTTGTATTTTATATTTTCACATGTGATTCACCACTGCGGTAAAAGAAGATTGGTAATTTAAAATAGCGTAAGTGGACTTTAAATGTGTCTTTTTGCGTAGAATAGGGGTATAAATGCAAAATTCATATACCCAATCAACACAAATATGATAGGACAAAAAGAAAATGAGAAATGGAATTGAGATTATACTAATTTGTAAATTTTGTAAGACTTTAGAGTTAGTGCTAATTTCACTTTATAAAATGTGTGTTAAATTATCAAACAATTGTGTTGATCAATATTCTAAATTACAATACGGAGTACTTGATTTGGTGTTGCATACTTGAATTTGGTAGGTGTTAGAAGCAAATGAGTGAGATGAGTAATGGATGGATAAGGTACTTATGCAATTCAGCATTTGGGTAAGGGAACAAGTCTGAAATTTAAAGAGTATTAGCATTTGATTGTTTGAAAATCATCTTCTAACCCTCTCCAATGATACATAATTAACTTATAAGGATTAATAAAATACAAAATTATTTGCTTATATAAAATTCAACTAAAATGGTTGATCTTAACTTGCCAACCAATTGATAAATTAATTATATTATTTATTCATGAAAATTGTATAAATTAATCATACAAAATACATACATATCGGCATCCACTTATTTTAAATTTCAATAACTAACCCAATAAAATAACAATTTTTCAATATTATTTTAGAAATAAACACTTTGCAATAATTCTCATTGATTACTTTTTTATTTATTAGGTGTGCACAATAAGAATGAATGAACTTCCACTAATCCGCCATGATCTACCAAGTATAGTTCGACTATATCTAAAATATTGAACTTTAATAGCTAAGACATGTCAACATAAGCTCTAATATATGTCTTTATATTGGAGATAATATTATACTCCAACTCATTTAAAAAATGTAAAGGTAATAATCTCATCATTCATTTATTATTTTAATTCTCGACATTATTTGAGTGACTCACCCAACCCTAGGGAGGACCAAGCAAATGTGGAAAATTAACAATTTTTGAAGTCTTATTTAAGTTCGTACCATGACTAAAAAAGTAGTCGCTTTAATTTATTAAGTTTTCTACGATTCTCCCACTAACAATTTATGGGTCTACTACCATGTGGATTTACAACTTAATTTTTGCTTTAGTGATAATTTACCTTATTGTTTGCAAATGTCATGTGATTGAAGATGATGATCCACTCAATTTCATACTTTACAAGTTTACATATATGGATATACCATAAAGAGTGAAATCAGTTTCGAACAATTCAAGGAGATCTTTATGATAAATTAATCAATTGTTTAAGTGTATGATCAAGAAATATGGTAAACTATCCTAGATATTTTGATTCAAGATAAGCACATAATTATAGTTTTTTTTTTTTTTTTTTTAAAGAAAGCACAAAGAGATTCTTGTAAAATAAACAGAAATTTTACGAAGTACATAACCATAATACTTCATAAAATTAACTACAGTACTTTCTTAAGCAATGATTTTCCAGGCATGCCACTATAAGTTCCTAGCGAAGTACTTTGTATTAATTTTATTTTTATGGCTGCTTTTATTTCTACTTTGTGATTAAGGACCTGTTCTCATTGACTGAATTTAGCTGAACTAAACTGAACTGAGCTGAGCTGAACTGAAATGAATGTTTTATAAGAGAAGGAAATTAGGAATTGAACTGAACTGAACTAAACTGAGCTGAACTGAATTGAACTGAAATTCAATTTGTTTGGTAAACGGTAAAAACATATAAATAATAACCGTATCATGAAACTTAAAACAAAGGTAGAATAACCTATTAATCTAACTACTTAAACCTAATAAAATAACCATTTACCTAACCATCTTTTCTATATTCTTTGTCACAGAAAGATACCCATTAACTAACTTTCAAACATAACAATAATTTGTACTCGTATATAGCCTTTTTTGAAAGGCCAAATTCCCAAGGGTGTAATTAGTACAGGTACTACGAATATAAAATAATTGGAAGGACGCAACTTGACCCTTCTTAAATAAATCAAGAACAAACAGAAATCCGATACAAGGAACACATGCACATCATGAATCATATACGTTTTCTTTTACTTTCGGTTCATGTATAATTATAATTTATTTATTTTCTTTTTTGTAAAAATGTGTAATTATAATTTAACAATGTCATCTAGGTAAGTTTTCATGTAGTCCTTGGAATTTTTAAATTTAGAAGAAAAATAATGATGTGAACATGCCCTTATTTATTGACATAAATTGTGCAAACATCATACTCGTAACATACATGCACCTTATACTGGACTATCGACTGGGTAGTCATGCTCACACAGTCACACGATTTGTACCAAGTATATATTCCCTCTGATCCTTTTCTATTGCTCCACACATGGGGCTGCAAGTAAGGTTAATGAGGAGAGGGAAAGAAAGAACAAGTGCGAGTACTGAAATTTCTAGCTATATATAAGTCAATAAAACAAATCTCAAAGGAGCACTCTAAGACTCCAAGTAGAGTATAAGGCAAACAAAAAAGGGATAGAAGAATACAAGATCATTGCTCACAAGTAACAATAGTTGCATCAACTTAGCTTTTTAAAGTGACATAAGGAGTTACCTTACTCCCAAGTTTATTTCATGTATTTGTGAGACCATGATTTCAATTACTCTTTCTTATACTGAGAAGTGCGTTTAATTGTGTTAAATTCAGAGTTTTTATATACTATACTAAGTTACTTAGTCTTGCGCATTTTCTGTTTTACAACCAAAATCTGCTTGACATAGCACAACTCAAATGGCATGGTACCAATGATTGTGTCATTGGAACACAATCAGCACCCTGGAGACAAGCTAGTTTCATTTGACATGAAACACAAATCTTGATATTAAAACACTAGGTAATTTCCACAAAATTAACCTATGAACTGGAAGATGCAAGCTCACTAATTACAAAGCTTACAGCCATAGAAGTACTCCGTATACAACTTACAAGGGACACTGAATGATCAATGACCATTTTCTACCACATAGAAACTTGCGCTGACTCTAATTTCTCAGTTAGATGAGTCAACAAAATTGGGCACACAGTTCGACTTAGGTCATTCTAGCATTTGAGTCATGCCAAGTAAATATAATCATGAAGATCAGATATTGGTTCATGTCTTGGGTGGGAAAATTCTCTTAACAGACTTGCTTTTTACAGCTCTAGACGAGTGCTCTAAAGTTCTACTCCATTGCTACACCCAGCTTACGAATTAGCAGTTACCTACCAAAACCAGTAGTTGTAGCACATAAAGCAGCAAGTATTGGAGAGACTATGTAGATCATCACAAAATGAACAATCATGAACCATGAAGCAAGCGATCATAAATATCAGCAGTAATATACTAAACATATCAATTTAGACCCAAAATTTCAGATGTCAGAAACAGGTAAATCTTCAATACATCCTAGTGCAAAAATGATGACCACATAACATACAAGTTAGAAATGTCAAGAAAATGGCCCTTCTTGGATTTCAATAGAATAGCTATCCTCCAACAAT
This sequence comes from Chenopodium quinoa, assembly GCF_001683475.1. Taxonomy (NCBI): domain Eukaryota; kingdom Viridiplantae; phylum Streptophyta; class Magnoliopsida; order Caryophyllales; family Amaranthaceae; genus Chenopodium; species Chenopodium quinoa. The sequence continues at coordinate 1,529,094 of NW_018743199.1, read as the reverse complement.
TCTGCACTTCACCATCTCTTCTCATTGCTAATTTCTGCAAGACAATTGTTTATCAAGTAATTAGCCAACAAATCTTGTTATGTTTATAAACAGAAATGAAAACAGAAACTCCAAAATGCAAGAATCTACTAATAAATCATACAGGGTATCACTCTATAATAGGTTCATCTGCATATAAATAATACAAGTATACAACTGGATAATCATATTAATGGAGAAGACTAATAAATTCAAAAGTGAAGGAATAAAAGAATTTAAGTCGGGCACAGATCAAGAATGATGGGAAACCTAAAGGCAAACATGAATGGCAGTAGAAAGTGAGCCAGGGTTTCAAAAACGATCATCCTCTAAACAGCCAAGAGGCTTATCACAACACTACATAAAACAAGCCAAACTCACTAATCACTATAGTTAATAAAACTATTCTTGACCCAAGAAAGTTTGATTTCTAACTCGAACAACAGCATTTCAGAAATCACATCTATCTATTTCTACTTGACACTACAAAATGTCTTCACTAGTTGTGGTTCACTGGTTTGTGGAAGTGTATTTGGAGAGGTCTTTGGCTTTTAAATCAATGAACAATGGTTTAAAACTATTGTCAAGTTAGTGCCGCAACTCTTTCTACATAATTAACCAAAAAAAAACATCTAAGGCGATCTAACAACTTGGAACATAATCACACTGATAAACTACCTTCTTCAACAACTCAATTATAGATAATCACTACAATCTTTGTTACAACTATCCTGCCTTAGGACTTAGGAATGTCTGAAGTTACAGCTTTAAACAACAATTTCATTAGATCTAAACAGCTCACTAATCCATTCAACTTAAAATTTTATAATATTTGATCAACATTCGGTAATTTTAATTCAGGACGCTCCCATGACTTAGAGCCTAGTTACATATACATATTAAGCTCCTAAGTCCTAAACTAAAATACTGGGTTTTCTACTAGACTATAATGACATCTCAGTGTATTTTAACAGGATTAAATGGTACATTTATATTCCCAAGTACGGAAGTACCTAATGCATCTTAGCACATGATCAGTCTTTAATAGTTTCAATCCTGATATGCACTCATCTCTCCAAGCTCCAATGAAACACCAATAGATACAAGCATAATTGGCACTACTGTACTAATATTTCTACATGAAACCTTCTACTATTGCGTACCACAACAAAACGATAAGAATCAACAACATTTACACTACATTACCCTAAACAGTTTGCAATTGATTAACCCCTGATCATCACATTAGTCACAGAGCATATCCAACTAATGGGCTAAAATTTCATTCACATAGCATACATAGAACTGCATATTCAATATCATTATAATATGCCAATATAATTTACCATCAAAATGGATAAAGCTGCAATATCATAAACTATAAATGAAATTAACAATAACAAATACCTTAGATATTGCTGGGGTACATCATAACCCTAATCTTGTCACCCTGCAACAACAATATAAACAACTAAATCAGCAAAAAATCAACTTTTCAAACAACTTTGAATCAAAAAACAAAGAACGCAAATAAAAATTGATTTACCATGGATTTAGGAGGAAGGTTGGAGGTGAACTTAGCACGAACAACACCACTGTTACCATGAGGTCTGCAAACCTTGCCCCAAATGCAACGATAGTGGGACCCATTCTTCTTAGTCTCAGCCTTGTAAATGTAAGCCAATCTCTTACCCAAATACCAGGCTACTTCTTCTTGAGTGTTAACTCCTTCAATTTGAACCAAAGAAGTGTTTGGGTACTGGTTCGACTTTGACCTAATTACAGAACACAACAATCAAAACCCAGATCAAATTTTCATGATTTGAGAAAATCAAACAATACCCAGTTGAAGATTTGAAGAGAGAAATCTGGGTTATTACCTCTTGTAGCCGAGGATTGATCCACGGACATAGAGCCTGACGCGCTCGCCTTGACGACCCTTCACCATTTTTGAGTTTTTCTGGCGGTTGAGCTTAAGATTGCAGGGGAAGGGAAAGGGGGAAGAGGCAGGGGCTGAAAGTTTAAGAGGAGACGAAGCTAGGGTTTAATTAGGGTATTGGACTTTCAATTGGGCCTATTCGGTGGGTTTATACATTTGGCCAATTTGGTGTGCGAGTTACATAACCCACTTCTATGCACGTGTTTCCTAATGACCATCAACTAATGTCTAACCGTCTAAGGGTGTAATCGGACTTTTCGGGTTTTTTTCAAGCCAGTTTCGGGTTTTTAGCGGGTCGGCTCATAGTATATCACATTGTAAAAAAAAAAAATTATTATAGTCGGTAATGTATAGTGACTAACTATTTTGGGTAATTTTATAGAATCATTGACGTAGGATTAGTTTGTCATACAAATTGATTATGTAGTAGATTTTTTTTTTTTAAAAATGGGGTTAATTAATTTAACCGTTATAAAAAAAATAATCAAATCGAGTTAGATTTTAATAGCTCTAAGCATAATATTTCAAATTAGAAAAATTTTCATTTTACACTCACGTTAGACATTTATTATTGACGACTATCAATTTGATATGATTAATTTTGTATATCCCGTCATTGTGTATGACTAACCACTTATGTGGTTTTATACTTTTATTAGAAGTATTATTCCATAGTAATTTTATTGCGCAATTAAGTTTAAAACATAAGTTTATTCTTCAAAACAACTTATAGAGTTATAGCTAATAGATTAGCATGAATGCAGGAGTATTTCATAAGAAAAATAAAACAAAGTCATTTTTATCAACTACATTGTGTTTTTACTGTCTAGATAATTTGTCTCTAATTGACTTCCATAGTTCCATGTATCACATATTTGTATTAGCTCTAATTGTCAGGATAACTGTGAATACTAACTAGCATAATTAAGGGTTGTCATTTTTTTTTTTCATTCATTCAAAGCGCATCGTTGTCATTTTTAGTTTTTGTTGTTGAAATTTTTCCTCAAAATAGAACAAAACAGAGTGGCAAAATAGCTTTTAAAAACATCATTACAACTTTTTCGGAGAAATCTAAAGACTAAAACCCCTTAAAGTAGTTTTAAAGATTTTGTTTTAAAAAATTAGAAGCCAAAAACAATGCTCGTATCTTTGGTATGAAGGCTTCTCCTCTCTTTTTTCTTTTTATTTCCTTCGAAATCACCACCTGCACCCTTCTCTCCATTGTTCTTTCTACCGTGTTGATTTATTGATGTTTTGGTTGGTGATTTTGCTGTATTCCATTTAGTGTAAAATATATTGCAAGCTATTAAATCATGTTGTGAATTAAATCGATTGAATTTCTTTTGTTAAATTGAGGGATTAGTTGGTGAATTTGTTTTTCTTTAATGGTTTATATTTTATTGTAAATTATATTCCGTAATGATTTTTTGTTTCAAATATTATATGTTGAACAAATTTAATCTTTTTAATGGGTTGAAGGCTAAAAATTAAAGTTGTGTCATTGATCTTAATTGCTAGGGATAGAAGGGGAAAACGTCAATACGAAGTCTTAATTTTCAGCTGCGCATTCCTTTACGTGGTCGAGGACTCGAGGTAATTTTTTTGAGGGTCTATTGGTACATATATTGGATTTTCATTCTTAAAGTCAACCAAGAAAAATTGACCATTGTATAAGAAGATAATCAATAATACTAATCATCATTGGCTTAACATTTTAAATGTGGGTAGAATGCAAAGAATGAAAGAAGAAATGGAGGTAACAATGCCTTTGAAGCTGTTGGTAAACATGGAGGGGGATAAGGCAAAGGTTCTTTATGCGGAAGCTGGTAAAGACTTCGTAGATTTCCTCTTCAACGTCATGTCACTTCCATTAGGTACCCTTATGAAGCTCATCAAATCAAAGGAAAACATGGCGGGTTGCCTAGGCGAACTTTACACGAGTATTGAGTCTCTCAATGGTGAGTACTTGCAAGAAAATGTTGATAGAGACGCGGTGTTGAAGCCAAGAGGTTCTGTTAGTGTACCTTTGCTGTCCATACATGATGATGCCCTAGCTTCTGAGGATGAGGTTGAAAATCTAAGCAATGTTAGTGTTCCTTCATTGTCCATAAATAATAATGATGGCCCAGTTAATTCTGAGGATGTTGAAAAACCATGCAATAAAACTGGTGCTGGATATGTGATGGGAGGAGTATTGACTTATATGGTAATGGACAATTTGGAAGTCAAACCTATGTCTACCTCTTCTGTTGTTACTCTTATGAAAAAGTTTCATGTCAAGGATGCTTCTTCATTGATCGAGAGGAATGTTCGAGTTGGTCTTAATCAGGTACTCATCCATATATATTCTTCAAATTTTGATTACAATTACGATCTAACTATTTATAACTAATACATGGAAAATGTCATACATAGCCCTTAGGGTTACATATAAACATTAAATTAACACTTGAAAATCATAAAAAGTTAAGAAATCATAAAAATATAAACACTAATTACACTGATTTACGCGTGTTTTTGTCATGAATTCCTAATTTTATAGAATTTTCAATAGTGTATTTAATGCTTATATTTAGCCCTTAGAGTTACATATAACATTACCCCTAATACATAGTACTAAAACATGAGTTGAGTATCTAAAGTATTTATTAATTATGCTTGCAGGGGGTAGCAATTTTGAAGGCATCCTTGGAAACTCGAGCTGTTTTGACCAATGTATTCCTCGAATGTATTGACTTGCACCCGAGTACGTCTAGAGGAAGTGGATCTAAAGGAAGATCTAGATGGCATTTATTCAAATAAAAGTGGCATGCATTATTGTACATGTCGGTATAACCTCGAAAAACAGGGTCTTCCTTTGCACTTGTCACATGGAATTTCCCGCAATCTATCATATATGTATCTTGTTTAATGTACCTTTTAAAACGAAGTCAAATTATTTGATGCAAAAACAACAAAGTTATAAGATATGTATTGACTATTGAGAGAAATTATCCAAGCACTACCTTATCAAACGCACTTATTTAGTTGTTCCTAGTACTCTTTTGACCTAGTAAATAACCATAATCTACTCTATCTGTAATACTTGTAAATGTTAAATAAATAATTAAAAAAAAGTACGCCCTACTGCATACAACATTTTTTAAAAATTAGGAAAAAGTATTAAAAAAAATACAAACAGGCTATTGAAATTCCCTAAAAAAAACTTAAAGTTTATAGGTGGGAAAGTATTGGAACTCAAATCTACTATTGCGCATGCATGCTATGCAACATTTAATTACTCATCTGCTACTGTAATACACCAATAATCCATATATAAATTCACACCTAACCTTAATCAACATGAAAGCATAGAATCCCTTTCTAAAAATGAAAAAACTAAAAAGAAAGAGAAGTGTTAATAAGACTAACCAGAGTGAAATGGAAAACGAGAGTAAAGTAAGCTTAAAACTATTAGTAGACACAAAATAAAAAAAGGTTCTGTTTGCTGAAGCAGGCAAAGACTTTGTGGATTTTCTGTTCCATATTATGTCTTTGCCTGTTGGTACTGTCATAAAGCTCTTGAATGGTAAAGGTGGTATGGTTGGTTGTCTCGGATCGCTTTACAAGAGCATCGAGTGTTTAAATGAAGACTATCTTCAACCGAACTTTGACAGAGACTCTGTGCTGCAGGCAGAGACAAGGACTAATGATGTTCCATTATTATTGTTACCAAAAGATAATGTTGCTGAATCAGCAGCTGGTATTAGTAGTACACCGTCGTCAAGCAATGGGAGTGGTGGGTATGTGAAGGGAGTAGTCACTTATATGGTGATGGATGATTTGCAGGTTACGCCGATGTCTACCATTTCTGATATAACTCTTATATCTAAGTGACTATAAGGGAGTAGTCACTTATATAGTTCAATTAACCACTACTGATGACGTCACTCGAAGCAGGACTGTTTTGTTAATTATTTCTGGCTAGCTAAGAACTTGCCTTTCGGGTTATCTCACGATGTTTCTGTTTTCTTGTTTGGTGAATCATTAGTATGAATGAATCCATGACCTTTTGATTATCTGTTGGATTATTATATCATCACAAATAAATCTTTGGTCTTTTTGCTATTTTCATAATATGACACAAAAAATTGCCTTTTTATGCTGCGTTTATTTTGTATCACAATCCTATTTTCAACCTCTAATTACTGGATTAATTACTCTGATTCAACTAATTCAGTACAACGTTAGTGAAGTGTGGTACTACAGAGTATTTTATTTATAAGTATGAAGTAACTATGAAGTGAAACTGGCTGGTGCCTTTTCGTGTACATGTAACTATGAAGTGAAACTCAAACAACACAAGTTACGAATATGTAAGGCGACTTTATGCCTACTCTTCAAATGCTTGGCATTTTGCACATTTGCAACTGCCAATAATAATTATTTCCAGCCTTTTCATATCTCAAGGGTAGATCAAGAATTCCAGTATAAGTAGGAGTGTATAAATATGATCTCAAACCTTTTATAAATTTTCCATCTGATCCAGCAGTATTATCGAAAATTCGAAATTACTATGGCAACAAAGAGCCAGGTAAGTTTGAAACTCCTGATAGACACAAATGCAAACAAAGTTTTATTTGCTGAAGCCAATAAGGATTTTGTGGATTTTTTGTTCCACATTATGTCATTACCTGTAGGTACCATTGTCAAACTCCTTGGTGTAAAAGTCATGGTTGGTGGCCTTGGATCGCTTTATGAAAGCATCGGGTCTTTAAGTAGTGACTACTTACAGGCTAATTTCGATATAAATTCTGTTCTTAACCCAAAAACTGCTGCCAGTGCCCCTTTCTTGTCGCTCAATGATGCACCAACAACTTATTCCAGGAAGCACTACTACAGGTGTTGCTCAACTGATGCTAACTTCTGCTCTCGCTGTCGTAATAATTACTGTGTTTCAAATTCGCCTGCTTATCCGAATGAGTGTCACCGTGAGTATGTTACTGACGACCCTGAAGCAACTTGTCCAAAATGTAACAACAAAATGTCTACTGAGGTAAGCTATGTTGCCCCGGAAATATCATCAGAGCCAGTGGCTTGGAGTAGCAAAACTGATGGATATGTTAAGAAGGTGTCGTAATAATTACTGTGTTTCACATACATGGTGATGGATAATTTAGAAGTTAAGCCTATGTCTACCATTTCTAGTATCACTCTTCTTAACAAGTTCGATATCAGTGATATTGCTTCTGTTGCTGAAAAAGAGGTTAAACTTACTCTTCAAGAGGTAATCAATCGACAATCGCATGCTTTTGTTTGATTTCATTCAAGAAATTTAATTCAGTTCTTATCATTATATATATTATTGTGACTTGTTGCTATTACATTTTATGTATGTAGGGGGTAGCAATCTTGAAAGCGGCCCTGGAAACCCAAGCTGTGCTCACAACTGTATTCCTGGGAAAGAAATCAAAGAACTAGTTTTCGATGTTGGCTATTTCATACTACTAGTATAATATGTCTAGGATGACAATATCATCTTTTTTTTTTTTTTTTTTTTTTATGAGTTTGTAACTTTAGGTTTGCTAGGATTTACTTGGATGAAATAAAATCAGCTTTTTTTTTATTTTATTTGTCGGTGATGTGAATGTTGTGTAATTTCATATAGATTCATAAATAGGTTAATACGGAGTATAACTAATCTAATACATTATAAATTTTTTTTACAAGAGGAAATTATTTTTTTTTTAATAATATCGTGTAGAGCAAATTTGTATTCATATATAAACAGTGGCGGACTTGGGCTTAGACCTGGTGGGTCAAGTGACTCACCAGGCCCAAAAATTTTTTTTAAGTTATTTAAAAAAAAAAAAAAAAAAAAAAAAAAAAAAAAAATTAAAATCAGTTACAGGAGAGACGGAGAGTTCAAGGCTTTCAAGCCCTAGCCTCTTCGTGCTCTGGCTTCTCCTTCTCCGCCTAATCGCCTCCATTCTTCTCTTCGTGAATCGTGACTTCTCCTTCAGTCCTTCTCCGCCTAATCGCCTCCATTCTTCTCTTCGTGAATCGTGAGTCGTGACTTCGCCTTCTCCGCCTAATCGCCTCCATTGTTAATCGCCTCATCTCCATTCTTCTGTTCGTGACTTCGCGTCCGAGGTTATGGAAGATGACTAATTGACTTTCCCATCGTCACATTTATCAGGTTCGATCTTGTTTCTCTGTCTTGATTTAGTTTCAAATTTTTGGGTTTGATTGTCGTGGATTTTTGCATATATGTTCCTGTTGTTTTCGACATGTTCAATGTGTATTCGAATTTTTTTGGTTCAATCTTTGTGGGTGTATTTCAGCAAAATCGCTTCGTTTTTATTGGGGTTTATTTGATCATTATTTGTTTTCGATTTTTTGGCTTTATTTGGTCGATTGGTTTTCGATTATTTTGGGGTTTATTTGATCGATTTGTTTTCGATTTTTTGACTTTATTTGGTCGATTGGCTCATTTTATAATATAATGCCCTTTAATTTTGTTGATTGTTTGGTAATTTATTGTGTTTTTGTTTATTGACTGAGGGGGGTTATTAATCCCTGTTATTTGGTTTTGACTGTCGAAATGGATTAATGGGTCAATATATATTTTTGGTATGTATGCAGCTCAGTAAATTGGTTATTGGTATCATTGTTGTTTGCAATTGCAGCTTCTTTGAATGTGATATTGTCGATTAACAGGATTTTTAAATAATGGTATGAATGTATGATATGTTGATATGGTTTTATAGATTAGTATTCATTGATACTTAATTGATTAGTGATGATGGAACTGTTATCTATGGTGTGTTAGGTTCCAGTTTGGATTTTGGATGATTAGTGGGGAGCATCTGGGTGTATTTTGTTGATGGATGTCGAAATGGTTGTGGCTCGATAATTTTGGATTAATTTGAGGAGAGAATCTTATGAGTAGTATATTGTCAGATACTGAATATCGAGTATCAATGCTTATGTTTTCGTCTAACCCCTTTGGTTGGGACTGTAATTGGATGATCTTCACGACCAATTTTGCTAGGCTTTCATTTCTTTGGTTATATTTGGGGCTTTTGATGTGAAGCTTTTTGTTAATTATGTCAAATTCTATGATGTGTATGATCGAATATGTTACTTCTTTCATTTTGCACATCCAATATGCTTGTTTTGAGAAACCTATATAAATAAGATTTGACTTTTTATTTTTTTAATTTTTTTTTTTATGTTTTGTGGCCAAGTCACAAATTGGTTTTTACGGTTCTACCATTATGTCTTTGCAGGCTCATCTAGATTCAATCAATGAAGAAACGCAGAAGAAAGTTGGTAAGTTTTCTTTTTACCATTGCTTAAGTGGTGTTATTCTTGGCCTATGCTACTCTATGGATTGATTTGCTCTTCATGTCTAATGCTTGATTGTTTACGGTTAGAGAATGTATACAAATTACTCAACAAGTTTTTATATTCTCAACTTAATAACATAGATTCTATATATACATTTGGTGCCTTACTTTGGTATTTCCTTCCACCTCTCTTTCCTATGTTCACTGTTTTCATGTAAGATTTTAACATATTTGATTATCGATTGTGACTCACCAGTCGGAAAATCCTGGGTCCGCCACTGTATATAAACTTAAGAAGCACAATATGATAACAATGATTTTCAGCACTTATGCACTGACTTTACAAACTTCTTTATTTGCTTAACTTTTTAATATAATCATAGGCTCATAGCAATCATCAAAGATAATAATAATACATACGGAGTACATACTTGAAAAAGAAGACACAATACAACAACAAGGACAACAATAATGCGTGTGTGCGTTAAATTAGCGATAGACTAATTTAGGTGGAAGTAAACTTGTAGGAGCCATGACATAAGGTACCATGGTCCCAACTATTATGAATAAGCTCAGCCTTCCACATTTCACCAGCCGCCCCAATGACAACATGCAATGGATAAAAATTCTCCGGGAATGGATGTGCCAATTCCCAGTTTGGTGCTTTGGTTTCATATGTATTCACTTCTTCAAACCTGAATATACCAGAAAAATCATAGTTATATACGTATTACTCCATATTAGTTAATGAGTGTTTCGGGTGAAAACAATGGGACCTTGCCGAAGGTCCGCTGAAATGGAGAAGACTGGATTCGGTCCAAGTTATGTTGGGCCGAAGGTTTCCTGCACAGTAAACACACGTAAACTAGCCTCGGGGGTGTTGCCGAGGAAGGCCCCTCCGATGCTAAAGTCAGTACAATGTGTAAGAGGAAGACACTATGCAAGAGAGTTTGTAGCTTGAGGCTTTTATGGAATATCTCAGAATGTATGAATCAACATGTGAATCTATGAATGAATATGAATGTGAATATGAATCCCCCCTTGAATGAGACAATATGATAGCTTTTATACCTCATCATATATGGAGAGGTTGGGCCTTAGCCCAATTGGCTTGCTTTGTGGGCTGACCCTTGACTTTTGCACAATTGGAGAGTTGAACCTTGACCTTGGGCTTTTAATTGGATCATTTAGTGCTTAGGCCCAATTTGGACTAAATTGGACCCAAACAACTTGCCCCCCAGACCCGATTTGGAAGGATGACGGGTCGGGTTTGATTTAATTCAGAAAAGGAGGGAAGTAAATGATTTAATTAATCCAAAAATTTGAATTTAAACCGTAACTAATGAGATAACAACGGTTAATGATTGTGGAAGTTGGACGGATAATGGGCAGTTTAATCACAAGATCATGTGTTTAACGGTTACTTAGTGGAGTACTTAAGAGAAATTAAAACGCAGACTCCTCGTATCCCGTACCTGGAGATATAAACAGAGGCGCGTCATTTCTCCTCACTTATTCACCAACACAAACCCAGAATTCTCGAGAGAGAAACCAAGAACCCGCATCAAAACTTCGCAAATTCCCCGAGCATTAAGCTTAGAAACTGAGACTTGCCACTACGAACTCGTAAATCGGCAACTTTCGCTTCAGATTAAGGTAAATTCCTTTGATTTCAGTTTATTTTTCTTCGAATTCGAACTCCTTCCCCTTTTCTTTCGACTTTTTTCTTCGAAATAATCAATGGCAAGAGGAGTTAGAGGTAGAGCCCGTGCTCCAAGAAGAGCAAGGCTGATTCCCGATCCTAGGAACAGGATTGGGACCTGGAATGGTCAAAGGCCGGAGTCTGACCCTGCTGAAGGGATTAGGGCGACTCCCCTTTCCTCGGCTCCTCCTCAGAGAACGGAGGAGCCGAGCGCTTCTGGACGGGATGATGAAGTTCCCGCTGTCCTTTGGGATATCCTCCCCGGGTTTTCAGAATGGGAGAATGCCGAAGTTGCTTCAGCCATGATAAAGAACCGCCCCTACTCATGGTGGGTGGAGAATGCCGATCAATATCGATTTGCCGAGCAAATTGAGTTGCATTACGGCATTTTTGAAGCTGATGGGTACTGGTGCCGAATGCCCTCGGCATCCGATAGAATCCATCGTCCACCCCCGGGGTATGTGGGGGTGTACACAAGACAGCTTCAGTATGGGCTGAGGTTCCCTTTGGACGTATTCGTCCGAGACTTGCTGATCCATTACAACATCTCTCTATGTCAGTTAACCCCCACCAGCATCCGAAGGGTGATGACTTACTTATGGGTCTGCAAGTTCTTCAAGTACGTGCCGAACCTGCACTGCTTCAAAAAGCTCCATCGGCTAGTGCCAAATATTCAAAGTGGGCACGGAAGCCATGGTTCTGGGTGGTACCGGATTGAGTCCCGGCCCCAATACCTAACCATGTGGCCAAACGACTCTTCAGACAAGGACTGGAGAGGTCAATGGATTTGGGTTAGGGCACCCACAGATCCGGGCCACCCTTGCGTCTTCAGCGCTCCCCGGTACCTCGCTGAGCCTGATCCCGAAATGGGAAGTCTAGGTCCCCCCGCAGATAACGGGGCGGATCCGAACCTGGATCAGCAACATATCTTCGGCAAGCTGCCGAACCGGGGGGGCAGTGGCCGAATGCAGCATATCTCGGAGACTTGGCTCCCCGATACGCATTACGTTTTCCAAGAGAACATGCTAGCAGCTGTTGGCCTCAGCCGAAAGTTTAAGGATGGTAAGCTTCTTCGGCTGGGGCCGAGGCTTTTTAACTACCTCTTTTTCTTCTCTCGCTTTGCTTTTTTATGCTGTGCCAACCTATCTGAGCTAATCTTTCCCTTTTCCTTTTTTCAGAGCGGGACGAGACCAACGTTGGCATTAACTACGCTCGTCTTGGTGTCAACCGAGAACGAGTTGTAACTGAACGGGCCCCGTCTATCACTGAGCCGAGGCATAGGGAAGTTCATCTAGACTCTTCCCACTTCCAAATTGAGGCTGTTGCTCTATATCAGAGGCAGAAGCCTTGGTGGAAGAAGAGAGACCCCTGGTTTCAGCTGCTGGACGAAGAAGCTGAAGCTGCCCGCACAGCCGAAGAGGTTGCACGGGTTCTCGAAGCTTGCGAAGGAGGAGAAGGGTCCTCCAGAGCTGCTGAAGCCGAAGCTGCAGCTAGAGCAGCTGAAGAAGACGAGGCTTTGCTGAAGACCTCGGTGAGCTTTCAGACAACTTTTTTTTTTTTTTTTCTTTTCTTCTTTTTTTTTTTTTTTTTACTTACATTCTTCTTCCCCCCTGTCTGTTACAGTCTGAAGAGAGTAACAGACACAGAGAAGGCAAAGCTCCTGTTCGTCCCGAAGACCAAATACAAGAGTCTTCAGACTCAGATATGGACGAGCAGCCCCTTCTGAAAAGGCGCCGAAGGATGGCCATCATCGGCCCTCATGACTTTCAGAGGAGGCCGATGACCATCGGCGTTGCAATAAGGGAACCCGATGAAGGCAATGGATCGCCGAGGGTTCCCCGGCCACCACCCCAATCACCTCAAAAGACCCCTCCGCCACCTCCTGAGATGGAGGTGGATCAGAAAACTCCCGAATCTAAGGGAGGGGTCCAAGAAGAAATTAAGGAGAGTGCTGCTGAGCACCAAAACAAGGATGCCGTGATGTCCAGTGCTGAGGGCTTCACGGCAGATATCGCAAGAGAGGTTGAGGCTTTCGTCCTCACCCCTGAAGAAGAGGAGGTCATAGTAATTGACTCCTCTGAGAAGGATGATGCTGAGACAACCAAAGCTAATCAAGCTCCATCGTCATCCTTCCCTTCTTTCCAGACTCTGCATTCTGGAGAAATGGGTTTCTCGGCCCCCCGAATTCCAATCCCAGACCACATCTGGGACCTCATATGGGGTCAGAACCGAGAAGGAGCTGCAGCCTACTTCGGCGATTTTGCTGGCATGTCCGAAGTAGACAGGGCAAGGATCTGGTCGCTGAAGGCCACTGCTGGGATGGGCGAATCCAGCAGATCAGTTCCTGACCCAGCCAGGTCTAACCAACTGCTGATGATGCAGGTAATTTTCCTTGTCTTCATTTCCTCTGAAATTCAGCTCTTTATATTTTTTTTTTATTTATTTTTTTTTTTTTTTTGTCTTCCTTTTTTCAGTTCGTGCACAATCAGACTCTCACTGTAGAGCTGATAGATACCCTACAAGATAGGGTAGACGCTGCTGTGCACGACAAGAAGGTGGCTGAAGAGGAAGTAAAGCTTGCTAAGCTGAAGCAAGCAGCAGCTGAAGAGAAGCAGCAGAAGGGTGAGGAGTATGAGAAAAGAGCTGCTGAAGCCCTCAAAACCTTCTGCGACGCTATGGAGAAGGAAGTTTTTCCCCCACTGATAGAAGTGGAAAACTTCCTCCAGGAGCATATGGGAGTGGACGTCTCCAAATTCAAGGCTGCTGTTGAGAGCCGAATTCAGGAAGGAGCTGATGCACAAGCTGAAGTGCAGCAACGTTTAGAGGCTCTTGAAGCCAGCCGAATGGCTGCTGAAGAGCTGCTCCATGCCAAAGATGTCCAACTCTCAGAGGCTGCTGCTGCTGCCGAAGCTCAGAGAGCTGAACTCCATGAGGCTGAGGATCAACTGATGATCCAAAAAGTTGAAGTGGCCCAAGCCCAGACAAAGGCTTCCCAAATTCAGCAGGAGCTGAACGAGCTGAAAGGTTCCTCCTCCAAGCTCGCTGATGAGCTGAAGAAATCCAAGGAAGACTTGGAGGAGACCCAGAAGAAGCTGGCTGATGCTGAGGCTCTACTCAAAGTCCGTGTCTATACCCAAGAGGAATATGAGATGGGTTTCAGAAACGGGTTCCGAGTATGCCGAAGAGTCTGCCTTCATGCTGATCCGAAGCTAGACTGGTCTAAGTGTGCTGAGTGGGTCCAGAATCCCGAAGACCCTCATATGAAGTATGCAACTCCAGCCGAAGCTGATATCCTTAAGGCCGAGGAAGCCGAAGAGGAAGCTGAGAGAATGGAGTTGGAAGCTGAACAGAGGGAAAGGGAGGCTCGGCAGAGTGCAAAGCCCGCTTCTTCTGCTGCTGGGCTGAGGCCACCATGGGGCTCAACGCTGATCAGTCTGATCCTCAGGCTGAAGCATAGGAACTCGGGCAGTCGTCTTCAGAATCTTGCGGTTCATCATGTGCTTAACTTTAGACTTGCCGCTTTCTGAATTTTTTTGCCTTGTTTTTTGCTTCAGCTTGCCTTGTCGTACAGCAGTTTTATTTTTTTTGCTTATGTACGTATTTCGGCAGCTGTTATTTTCCGCTTGTGGGCGGCTGCCGATACTGTTAAATTGAACTTGTAGCTCAATTTTTGAGCATGAATTATATATCTGATGCTCTTTTCTTCAGTTGCTTTATTTTTGAATGCTTTACTGTTTCTGTTTCTTCAATTCTGCCGAACATACTTGCACTGATAGTGCTTCTTGCCCCCCCAAAAATTGAAGTATGACTTCAGCTGAATAAGCAATTTCTTCACTTCTTCAAAATGGGTATCCGAAACACAGGGCCAACTGAAGGCAATGCTTCTGGGATACAAGTCTTACTGAAGATTGACTTCATCTGAAAGTTGGATATCCGAAACACAGGGCCAACTGAAGGCAATGCTTTGGATATTAGCTTTCTGGGATACAAGGCTCAGTTAAGGCAATATCCCAGAATTGTCCATGGACTAATGTCTTTGGAGAACAAGTCTTACTGAAGTTTGACTTCAGCTGAAAGACCCGTGTTCTTTAAAAAGACGCATATCCGAAACACAGGGCCAACTTAAGGCAATGTTTCGGATAATGGCTCTCTGGGATACAAGGCTCAGTTAAGGCAATATCCCAGAATTGTCCATGGTTTTGTCTTTGGAGAACAAGTCTTACTGAAGTTTGACTTCAGCTGAAAGACCAGTGTTCTTTAAAAAGACGAGTTTTGTCAGCAATCTGAAACCCAGTTACCCGAAGGCGAAGGTTTCAGACGAGGCTGATTTAAAAATTTTCAACTGTTGCTGTTATCCTTGATTTTCTGTCTATCTTTGAAAAATGGATACCCGAAACACAGGGCCAACTTAAGGCAATGTTTCGGATAATGGCTCTCTGGGATACAAGGCTCAGTTAAGGCAATATCCCAGAATTGTCCATGGACTCATGTCTTTGGAGAACAAGTCTTACTGAAGTTTGACTTCAGCTGAAAGACCAGTGTTCTTTAAAAAGACGAGTTTTGTCAGCAATCTGAAACCCAGTTACCCGAAGGCGAAGGTTTCAGACGAGGCTGAATAAAAAACCCTTAAAGAGTAGATAGAACAAAGAAAATTTTGAAAGGATAAAAAGTTGTAAATATTTATATAAATGGCGGCTCCAAGGCCTTTCAGTAGTTCAAAATGTACTTACAAAGATTTTTCTGCCCCGAAGGGTTTACACATGGTATTTTTTCAGTACATCAGCGTTCCAGTGATTTTTCAACTCAGTTCCATCCAACTGCCGAAGTCGGTATGTCCCTGGCTGAAGCTCATCATAAATTTCATAAGGTCCTTCCCATGTAGCTGAGAGTTTCCCATGGATTCGGCCTTTCTGAACTGCAGCAGCATTCCGAAGGACAAGGTCTCCAATTTTGAGAGGCCTTGCATGGACCCTTCGAGTATAAAATTTGCTGATTCTCTGCTTATAGGCGGCCATTCTATCTCGGGCTGAGTCTCTTACTTCGTCGAGGAAATCAAGAGATTCCCTCATCAGTCGCTCATTCTCAGCCGAGAAGTGGTGCACTCGAAGGCTCTCAGAGCCAATTTCCACTGGAAGGACGGCTTCGGCACCATACACCAGTTCAAAAGGTGAGTGGCCCGTTGCCTCTTTTTCAGTTGTCCGAAGGGACCAAAGGGTTCCAGGGAGCTCCTCTAGCCATTTGGACTTTTGATCTTCCACCCTCTTCTTGAGGGCATTTAAGATCTGTTTATTTGCAGCTTCGGCTTGTCCGTTACTTTGCGGGTGGCATACCGCTGAATATGCCAGTCTGATGCCGAACTGATCTGTGTACCGCTTCAGCGGTAAGTTATCAAATTGCCTCCCATGATCGAAGACAAATACTCTCGGGATGCCAAAGCGAGTGATGATATTCTGCCAGATAAATTTTCTGACAGTTTGCTCTGTAATGTTCGAGGCTGCTTCGGCCTCGATCCATTTACTGAAGTAGTCGACACCAACTATCAGCCATTTTTTCTGGTACACAGCCTCTGGAAATGGTCCCAGTATATCCAGTCCCCATTGGGCAAATGGGAGTGGATTAAGGATCGGCTGAAGATCCCTTGCTGGCTGATGGATAACTGGAGCATATTTTTGACATTTTTCGCATTTCCGAACCAGCTCCTTAGCATCTGCGATCATGGTGGGCCAGTAATATCCAGCCCTCAATGCCTTGTGGGCTAAGGTTCTTCCCCCAATGTGGTTCCCACAGATGCCGAGGTGAATCTCCCGTAGGATATAATCTGCATCTGTTGGTCCCACACATTTCAGCAATGGGGCTGAGAAGGACTTTTTCAGAAGTTCCCCCCTGAAGACAATGAACCTAGAACTGGTTCTCTTCATCTTGGAGGCCAAAGCTTTATCCTCAGGAGTTTCTCCCCGAAGCTTGAAAGCTAGGATGGGGTCCATCCAACTAGGCTCTGGGTCAGCGCAGCACACTTCAGGTGCTTCGTCGACACTTCTCTCTCGACGCACTTCTACATATACAGACCTGTTCAGCTCGGTAAAAGATGAACTAGCAAGTTTGGAGAGTGCATCGGCTTGAGTATTCTGACCCCTTGGGATCAGCTGAACCTCAAAAGTTTTCAGCTCTGCAATGACTGATTTGATCTTGGCAAGATAAGCTATCATGGAGGGCTTTTTGGCCTCGTAGCTGCCACTGATCTGATATGCAACTAGCTGAGAGTCTGTTTTTAAGCAGACATGATCGGCTTCCAAGGAGATGCACAATTTTAGGCCAGCGATTGCTGCCTCATATTCGGCTTCATTGTTCGAGGCCTTAAAAGAAAACTTTAGTGCATACTCAAAGGATTTGCCTTCGGGAGAAGTTATCACTACTCCTGCCCCCGAACCGTTTTCGGTGGAAGACCCATCCGTAAACACGGTCCAGACTTTCTTTTCACTGTCTAGCGCTTCTTGGTATGAGCATTCGGCCAAGAAATCCGCTAGGGCTTGAGCCTTAATGGCAGCCCTCGGACGGTAGCTGATGCTAAATTCGGTGAGCTCAAAAGCCCACTTGGCTAGCCTACCGGATTTTTCAATCTTGCCGAGAACTTTTTCCAACGGCTGATCAGTTAAGACCACTATCTGATGGCAATCAAAATAGGGCCTCAGCTTCCGAGCAGCTACTACTACCGCGAAAGCAACTTTCTCGAGTAGAGGGTAGCGAGTCTCGGCATCCGTCAGTGTATGACTGACGAAGTAGATCGGTTGCTGACTCTTACTCTCTTCCCTCAGCAATACTGCGCTGATGGTGGCCGGGCTAACGGCCACATATAAGTATAATGTTTCTCCTTCAGCTGGGCTAGCCAGCGTTGGGAGTCGAGCCAGATGCTCCCGAAGCTGTTGAAAGGCGTCTTTTTGCTCTTCCTCCCAAACAAGCTCTTTTGTTTTCGGGAGTTTTAGGGCTTTGAAGAAAGGTAACCCCTTATCCGAAGCTCTGGAAATGAACCTCGAGAGGGCTGCCATTCTTCCGGTGAGCCGCTGAACATCCCGCTTCGTTTTCGGCTCAGGAAGGTCGAGCGCCGCTTTGACTTTAGAGGGATTGGCATCAATCCCCCTTTTGCTGACCATGAACCCCAGGAATTTCCCTGACTTCACGCCGAAGACACACTTCTTCGGATTCAGCTTCATTTGATGCTTTCTCAATGTGGCGAAAGTTTCAGCCAGGTCCTTTACATGGTCCTCTAGTTTTTTGCTTTTGACGATTGAATCGTCAACATAGACTTCCATGTTTCGGCCCTTTTGATCGGCGAAAACTTGATCCACCAGCCTTTGATAGGTTGCCCCCGCATTTTTCAATCCGAAGGGCATCATTTTGTAATTGTACACCCCAGCGTTCGTGACGAATGCTGTCTTGGCTCGATCGTCGGGGTGCATAAAGATCTGATGATACCCCGAGAATGCGTCCATGAAGCTAAGCAAGGCATGGCCACTTGTCGAATCGACTAGCTGATCGATTCTCGGCAAGGGATAGAAATCCTTTGGACAAGCCTTATTTAGGTCCGTGAAGTCAACGCACATCCTCCAGGTACCATTGGGCTTCTGAACCATCACCACATTTGCCAACCATTCTGGATATTGGCAAGGTTCAATGAATCCTGCCTCCAATAATTTTTTGACCTCGGCTGCGATGTCTCGGTTCTTATTGGCGGAGTAATTCCGCTTCTTTTGCTTAACTGGTCGACACGTCGGGTCAACATTAAGCTTATGGGAGATGAGGTCTGAACTTATCCCGGGCATATCAGCTGCCGAGAAAGCAAACACATCTCTGTTATCCCGAAGGAGCTGAATAAGTTCGCAACGGGTGTTCGGATCAAGGTCCATCCCGATTGTTACACATTTCTCAGCGTCTCCTTCGGCCAACTCAACCGTTTCAGTCTGTTGGTCCATGTCCATTGCCGATGGACTGGACTCTTCAGAATCTGGTCTGCTGCCAATGTCAGCAGGTGTCCCAGTCTTTGTGTTCTTCGGCTGGCTCTCTGAGTCTTGCGGCTCAGCTGAAGAGCTAGCCTTTTCCCTTTCGGGCCCTTTTTCTCTGGGCACGGATCCTTGGGCCGAAGCACTTAGGTCTTTCGGCTTTTTTGTGCTTGGCTCTCTTTCTTTTTCTTTCTCCTCCTCATCCTTGTCGTCATCTGGGCGACTACTGG
Source organism: Chenopodium quinoa (assembly GCF_001683475.1). NCBI lineage: Eukaryota > Viridiplantae > Streptophyta > Magnoliopsida > Caryophyllales > Amaranthaceae > Chenopodium > Chenopodium quinoa. Next base: position 1,509,880 of record NW_018743199.1, on the reverse strand, counting down.
ATGGCTTGAGGTAGTTGCACCTTCGGGCGTCCTTTTGGTTGCCCTGTATCCTTTCGGGGAAGCCGGCGTCTGAGACGTAAATCATCAGCTGATGATAAGTTGAGACGACCCCTTGGATCTCGTGAATTATGGGTCTCCCCAAAATCACGTTGTACACTGAAGGAGCGTCGATGACCAAAAATTCAATCATGACGTTCCGGGCTGCCTCATCGCAACCGATGGTGACAGGAAGTGTCACCTTCCCATCTGGATAAGTTGAAGCCCCATTGAACCCGGATACCGGATAGGGTACTGGCGTAAGGTGCTTGGGCTTCAGCTTAATTTGATTGTACGCCTTTCGGAACAGAATGTTTGCTCCACTGCCACCGTCAACAAGGACCTTACTGACGTCGTGGTTGGCCACCGTGGCGATGATCACCAACGGATCCTCATGAGGGAACGTAATCCCCCGGCAGTCGGCGGCTGTGAACGTCATGTTCGGCACCGGCGGCTGGGGAGATTGAATGTCAGCGTTGTTCACCTGGTGAGTCAAAGCTCTAAGGTGGCGCTTGTGCTCCCTCCGAGAGTATATTCCTCCCGAGATAACATTGATCGGAGGGAATTTCCCCTCCGGCTTTTTACTGTTTTTCCGGGGGAAATCAAGGTCCTGCCGAGGGTCCTTTGCTGACCTCTCGGATTCTTTTTTCTCGCGGTGATCCGCGATGTATTTTTTCAAGTATCCCTTCCGGACCATGTCCTCTATCTGGTCCTTCAGTTGGATACACTCCTCAGTGTTGTGGCCCGAAGACTCGTGGAACTCACACCACTGATTTTTATTTTTTCGCTGATACCACTCTGGGAGTGGTCTCGGCTTTCGGTAACTCTGCTCCTCCTTCGTCACACTGTAAATTTTGGCGCGTGGAAGAGAGAGCGGAGTGTAGGACTCGTATCTGCCTGTGTATGAGGCAAATCTTTCCTTCTTTGGGTCGTTGGCCAAAGATTGCTCCGGGGCCTTTGAATTTCCCTTTGCCTTATGGCCTTGGCCTTCAGACAAGGGTATTTGCCTCTGTTTCCCTCCCCCGGATTGAGGTTGGGTTTTCGCTTTGTTCCATTCTTCGGCTCGGATGAACTTATCCGAAGCACTAAGAGCTTCCTCCAAGGTCTGCGGGGTATGCATGACCATGAAGTCTAGGAACTTTCCTGGCTGAAGGCCATTCTGCATTGCGAAAACGGCTAGCCCCTGGTCCAGCTGGGAGACGCTTGATGACTCGTTACTGAAACGGGTCAGGTAGTCTCGAAGGCTTTCGGTTTCCCCCTGTTGCAGACTCATGAGCTCTGCGGTAGTCTTCTCTCGGCGGTTTGCCGTGGAAAACTTGCTCCTGAACTTGGAGGACAGATCATCCCACCCTGTTATGGAGCCTTGCCTTACTCCCTTGGAGATCCACGCTTGCGCGACCCCCTTGAGAGTGGTTGGGAAATATTTGCACCAAGTCGCCTCGGATCTGGGGCAAAGATGCATATGAGTCTCATACGAGGCCACGTGGTCCTTCGGATCCGTGGTCCCGTCATATGTGATGTGCGAAGGGATTTTAACCGTGGGTACGCGCTCTTCCAGTATCCATTGCTCGAATGGTGAACTAGCGGGTAGCATAACGGCCTTGCCCTTGTTCCTGGCCGAAGGGACCGCGCTCCGCCCTCTTAGAGAGGTAGGAGTGGTTTTCGTCCCTGGCTGGGAAGTCTGGGCCTCGGCTACAGGGAACGAGAGGCGACTACGCACGCTCGGTTCCTGGCCGCCGAGTCGGTCAAGGACGCTTCTGCGAACAGTCTCAGGTTCTCGGTGAGTAGATTCTGGCCGAGAAGCTGAGCTGCTGCTCTTATGCGCTTCTGGTCTTGAGGATGAGGATCCTTTTAAAAATTGAGGGTTCTTTTTCCTCTGTTTTTCATTTTTCCAAGAATCCTCCTCCCACTCTTCCAGTTCCCGGAAGGAAGGAAGCTTCCCACCATCATGGTCTAACTTCCTCCGCTAATGCCGGGTATGCGGAGGAGTTCGATCACGAGGTGGTGGCATATTTTGTGCCCTCATCGCCTCCATGAGTACTGCCAGCGCTCTTGCCACCTCTTCCGAACTGGGCCCCGTCAAAGGGGTCCTCGGCCGAGTGTGGGAATGAGGCCGCGCAGCCGATGGTTGGCTTTGGGACACTGAATATGTCCTGTGATCGGATTGACCCCTGCTAGACCGAGAGTGGCCCGGCCTATATTGAGAGTCATGAATTACGGGAGATAGGGAATCCTCCTTGTATGATCCTCCCCCCGAGCCGGCACCCTTGGGAGAGTTCCGGTCCGGCGAGGGCGATGGTGTAGGGGTTTTAGGCTTTTCGCCCGCTCCTTGACGGAGGCTTTTGCTCTTGCGGTTCTTAGCCATTGCTGCTAGAATAATTGCAAGATGATCTTGGTTAGGAATTTGGCTTAAAGATTTTTGAAAGTCTTCCCCACAGACGGCGCCAAATTGTTTCGGGTGAAAACAATGGGACCTTGCCGAAGGTCCGCTGAAATGGAGAAGACTGGATTCGGTCCAAGTTATGTTGGGCCGAAGGTTTCCTGCACAGTAAACACACGTAAACTAGCCTCGGGGGTGTTGCCGAGGAAGGCCCCTCCGATGCTAAAGTCAGTACAATGTGTAAGAGGAAGACACTATGCAAGAGAGTTTGTAGCTTGAGGCTTTTATGGAATATCTCAGAATGTATGAATCAACATGTGAATCTATGAATGAATATGAATGTGAATATGAATCCCCCCTTGAATGAGACAATATGATAGCTTTTATACCTCATCATATATGGAGAGGTTGGGCCTTAGCCCAATTGGCTTGCTTTGTGGGCTGACCCTTGACTTTTGCACAATTGGAGAGTTGAACCTTGACCTTGGGCTTTTAATTGGATCATTTAGTGCTTAGGCCCAATTTGGACTAAATTGGACCCAAACAATGAGTATTTTACCAATTCTTTGTTGGATATATCGTGGGACAGTAAGTTGTTACGTGGGAATATGGGGTTATGGCGTTATGCATCCCTTGTCTGTTTGTTATGCCTATATAAGTATATAACTATATAATGCTTTTATTGTAAGTTTGATTAAATACAAGGATTATTTTTTTTCTTTCCCTTCTCTCATATCTTAGATTATAATTTCAACATTCTTACACTATACCTGCAGCAAGATCCACATTGCCCACTCAATTCAAATGTTTACCAAAAAGCTAGGGCTATCATATCGTGGAACAACTTTTGAATTTAATTTTTTTTACCTACCAGGCTTCCACCATCAAATAAATAAGAAAATTCTGTTAAAATTGTTTTACAGTTTGTGTGAGTTATGCATTTCTCCCTCCCTCTCCATTTGGTTTTTTGTGCACGTTTGTCAATGTAAATCTTTAATCACAAATATCGTTAGTTACTTATTAATGAAAAATATAACAATTGAATATTAATAATATATTCGTTGAAAGTTTGAAACGAATCAAATAATACCCAATAGACTACGTTATGTCTTACTTTTTTTTTTAATTGACACATTTCTATTATCACAGTTGCCAATACATGTTTTTAAGAATCAATATCTCTAATTATATGTGCATCCAGAGATCTACATATGAAATTTGGATATGGAAATTCAAATCCACGAATCTAGCTAGATCCAGGTCTAAATTTGGATTTGGTTCAAATCTGACCCCTTATTTTTCCGTTTCCATTCCTAGATCAAGGTCTTCAAATTTGGGGCTTATTATTCAAGTTTGGACTTGTACATTTTCGAATTGAAAATCGAATATGGATTTGAACTATGTTTCCAAGATCATTTTTTTTTTTTTTTTTTTGGTATTTTACAACAAAATTGTACAAGTAAAAGTTAACAATAAATAGCTTATAAAATAATTTAGGATATTTGTTTAAGTCGAATAAATGAACTTAAAGCAATTTTTTTATCAGATTTTGACATAATTCATAGACTAATAAGAGGTTTTTTTTTTTTTTTTTTTCCTGAAAAAAGAACAAGATTTTCATGTAGATTCTTATCCATCATATCTACCTATGGATTTAGGATTTTTGGATCAGCATATAGCCACATTTAGAAAATGGATTTGGATCCATTCCGGATTGGTCGTAGACAAGATCTGACCCATTGTCATTTCATCATTTGTCATCCCTACAATTTATACTTGATACTTGTATTAGAAAATATGTGCATCAAAGGCTAAGCTAAAAACGTCACCCTCGTGCAATTTACCTTCCTTTAGTGAGAGCTACGTCAAGCCAAGAATCAAAGTCAGCAGCCCAAGGAGCAACACCACCATGATAATGAGGGGTTTCGTCCAAAGGGTGTGTTGCGCTTCCGGAACCAATGATGAGTACACCTTCGTCTTTCAGCGGCGCCAACGCCCGTCCCAAGTTGTAGTGGTACGTTCCGTCCAATTTTGGCTGAACGGAGAGCTGACATACCGGAATGTCAGCCTCCGGATACATGTACATAAGAGGCACCCATGCACCATGATCAAGCCCACGTTTTTTGTCAATGTGCACCGTGTCGAACCCGGATTTTTTCAGATTTTCTTCTACACTGCTAGCCAACTCTGGTGACCCTGGAGCTGGATATTTCAACTGATCCATATTCAACCAAATAAAAAATTTTGTTACTTGATTCACATAATCAAGTGTATAATATTTCCATAAAGATTTAACCCTACGTTTAGACAAAAAAAAAATGTCAAGCCTGACTAACTTGACGTGTGAGGTGTGAGTCTTGTGAAATTACTTTTTTTTTTTTTAAAGAGAGAGAGAAGGTGTGACATTACTTAAAATTATTGTATCCGGTTGGAAAATTATGAAAAAAAGTAAAGATATTAGATCATTACGAAATATATTTATGGTAACAATTATTATTTTTTATTTAAACTAGTACTTCGTATAAAACAAGGCAAGGTTTGAAAATAGGAAAATATTACCTGGTACATGGCTTCAGGATAGTCATCGAAATCATAGATAACATCATTGATATGAACAGCATTAACAGCAGGATGATTAGTTTCCCAGTGACCAGAGATCACAAGTATCGCCTTCGGCTTTTTCAAAAATATTTTTTCACTCCATGTTTCAAAGAATGGCCTTAAGGGATGAGTGTCTACCACGGTCAAAATCGGGTTTCCATGGGTTATGAAGAAGGTTTCTTTGATCATATTGTTATCTTCTCCTCCCATTTTTTTTTTTTCAATGTTATTTGGAGTTAATGAAGAAACTTTAGTAGGGTTATTTGATTTTGAAACTATTGTGGTTTCGCGAGTATTATAATTTATAACAATGGAGGAATCAAGAGAGAGGGGGTGGGGGCCTACTACTTACGTATATATACTAATATATGCTTGTACCACGTAGTTTCATTTTTAGACTTAATTGATTACCGTTGTACTACGTATATGTGAAGGTAGTCGGCATATACATGCATATAAATGTCATCTAATAAGCTACGGTAATATGTGGGCTAACCGGTTTTAAGTATTAAGGGGGCGTTTGGTTCGGAAAACGGAAACGGAGTGAAAAGAAAACAAAATTATTTAACTATTACCTTTTATTTATTTGGTTTAACCATGAAACTGATATTTGTTAAGAGGAGGATTAGGGTATTTGCTACCCCAAGTTTTTTAGAGGTAACAACAAGTGAGGGATAATCATACCATGCCTTAAAACACATGGTATGGTTAATCGATTCCGTTTCAAACTTAAAAATACACTAACTAAATGTCCCCTAAGAGTGGAAGTAAATACCGTGGAACTCATGATCGATTTAGAATTAAATTTTGTCAACATAAATACTTCTGAAAGGACTTTAATAATTTGAGTTTTTAATAATGATTACAGATTACTAATCGAACTAAAACACTACTGCTTCTAAGTAGCGAGTAGTTTAATTAATTAGCTGGGAAACGCAAGATTGCTTAATCTAAAGATTTCTTATGGTGGCAATATTAGTTAAAAAAAAAGAACTGCACATAATTTAAAGATTAAGTTTTCAAGCGTTGTGCTAAAAAAATTAGGAAAAAAAAAGGGCAATTATAATATAGATTTCTTGTTAAATTAGAGTGTTTTTGAAAAAAAAATATTGGATAATATAATAAAAATAGGTAGTTTTTTCGGCTAGTATGTGATTAGGAAAAATAATACGGAGAAATGAAAGTTATTTGGAGAATAATTTTTACTTTTTTTTAAAAAAAATAAATTTTTACTTTTGTTAAAGAAGTGGAAGTTATTTGGAGGCAAAATAGAGGGGGGGGTGCATGAGAATTAAGAGGTGGGGTTTTGGAATGTCAGGGTTAAAATGACTCTTAAAGTATATAACTATCTACATAGTAGGAGTAATAGAATTTTCAACCAAATTGACTGTATGTGCTTCAATTCACTTTTTCGCCCCAAGGCCCCCAACAACTAGCACGACAAATTTATATTTAGTATTTAAAAATTTAATACCATTTTCTATGAATAATCCCGTGTATTAAACGGGTCAGAAGGCTAATATAATATAAATTACGACACTATTTGAAGGATAGGATTTTTAGAGAGTAGAGAAGAGGGGAGAGAGGCTGAAGAAAACTTAAATTGACATAAATTACGATACCATCTCAAATTTAGACTAATAAATGGATGACAGGGTATCCAAAAAACACATCTATGCATGTTAGTGGAAAGTCTAATTGTATTGTAACTCCATACTAAAATCAATTGATAATGAGTATTAGGGTTTGTTCTTATTGACTGAACTCAACTGAAATGAATATTTTATAAGAGAAGGAAATTAGGAGCTGAACTGAACTGAACTGAAATGAATATTTTGTAAGAGAAGTAAATTAGGAGCTAAACTGAACTGAACTGAATTTCAACGTATGAGAACAGACCCTTAATTAGTGAATTAAAGTTGTTCACCAGAAATCTATTATAATCTATCCATTTCATAATGTTAATCTCATTTACGTATATCAATGCAAATTTTTTATTACAAATATCTTTAATCTAACACTATCAAATATTTTAAAAATTAGACATTAATAAGTACTATCGAGACGAATAAAACTATACTAGATATCATATGAGTATGTTTGTTATTATATATGGAGAAAAATCTAAAAGATTCCCTCTATAATTGTTAAGAGTTAAAATGTTCTAAATAGGACTAAGGCCCTGTTTGATTCACCTTAATTTTGCTGAACTAAAATTATTTTTACTGAACTGAACTTATTTTTATTGAACTGAACTTAATTTTACTGAACTGAAATTATTTTTACTGAACTTAAATTATTTTTACTGAACTGAAATTATTTTTACTGATTTTCTATTATAATTCTTCTTTAAGAAAACTGAATTTTACTGAAATGAACTTATTTTTACTGAACTGAAATTAATTTTACTGAACTGAACTTATTTTTACTGAACTGAAATTATTTTTACTTAATATTTATTTTTTAAGGTGAATCAAACAGGGCCTAACATTATAAAACAGAGGAACTATAATTTCATAGTTTTTTTTTTCAACTTTCATTCAAATAAATCCAAAGTTCAATTCCATCCTCGTAATTAATACTAGACCGATTCTATATTTTAAATTTAATTAAATTTTTAAGAAAATTAACCAAGAGCTACCCAAAAAAAAACATATTCCTTCAATTATGTGTACTTTTTATATAAAAAAATAACCAAAAACCCTTAAAATAGCTTTCAGTGCACCACTCACAAAGTAAAAAAATTGTTATTAACTTCCACTTCTACTTATTTTTTTCTTAAACATACCTATTACATATATCCCGTTTATGAGCACAAACACACTCCAATAAAGATTAATTATCTAGCTTCCGTCCTTATCTCCAACTTACATACACGTAAGCTATTCATTTCACACGTTTCCTCAAAAAAAAAAAAAAAAAGATATTCATTTCACACCGTAAATTCGTTTAAACTAACATATTAGGGTTCGTTTGACATCGTTTTGGTCAGTGACAAATCTTGAAAAAATTTCTTTAAGGGGCCGATCACAACTAAATGTATGCGATACATATAGATACAAGTATGCAATTAAAATAATGATAACAAATAATGAGATTAATATTGCCAAAATTTATTTAAAATGAAATTATCGTTAACTGTATACGTTATTTTAACTAAGAATCATAACATTTTTTTTTTGACAAGAAGAAGAATATTATCATTAATAAATAGTCATACGGCATCTACAACAATAATAAAGATTTGTAAACCACAGATCTAGAGAAAATAACATAACTTTTACAATAAAAAAACATAACTATTTTGCATATCGGGCATAGCTCACACTCCACCGCTTCAAACTTGACGCGAGTAGTGATTTTCGATGTCTTTGCATCATTCCAATTAGAGACCTTCGCAATTTGCGCTGATGTTTTGATCGTAGAGTTGATGACGAACCCTAAACCCATATGAATCCAAGTCACCTTCTCAATTGTTATTAAAACCCTAAAAATAAAATTCTCATCCATAGATGAGAATCAAAATCCCAAAAAATTGGGAAAAACCCAAAAAAATTGGGACAGACTCTCACAAACGGATTAAAAGTAATTTAATAATTAAAAATCTATCGCATTAGAAGATTTAAACACCAATGCCTTTTTCCAAAAAAAACCAATGCCTTTATTGAACAAAAATAGTGTAAAAAAAAAACGAAAATAAAAATTAAAGACATCATAGTATGTATAATTGAATTTAAATCTAAACACAGTCGTATATCCTAAGGTTTAGAAACAATTAACAATACACTAGAGAATTATTGGGGAAATAAAGTAGCTAGAAGGTCAAAATTCTCAAAAGCGAGTCCTGGGCTTTAGTTGTGTAGTTGTAGAAAATTAGAAACCATATACATAAAGTTGGCCCTGCTCCTACACATATCTTGTTACTAGCCTATTAGGCAATGTCAATAAACACCTTGGATCGTTGGTCATTGGCCGTGGTTTTCTGTTTTATGTTTTCTTTGTTTTGTAAGCTCATATGATGTATATCATATAATAAAATAAAATTAGACAAACTCATTAAAATCATGATAATTTTAAAATTAACAACAAAATAGTGGAACACCTTTTTTTTGTTTACTGTTTTTGATTTTTTGTTTTTAAAAAAACTATAAACTAAAAATAAAAAACAATGTCAAAACAAACCCTAAATTAACATGCTAGACTGTGAAACCGACATATCATTTGAGACAAATGTCAGCCACACTACGTGTCAATAATCTAGTATATATGGTACGGATTACTACATACGTTCATTTTTCCTTAAATTTGAGGGCTACTATACTATCAATTGTGTCATTTCATTTTTGTAACGTAATTAATTATGCAAGAACAAATAACGTGGGCAAATACAAACGATAATCAATAGTCATAGTCAGAAGTACGGCACTGTGAATTTTCGTCAACTTTAACCACAAATTTCTTGTAGGTTCATCTTTTCCTTCCAGTTAAGACTTTTCATTCGAAACTACTCAAGGTCTCAAGCAATCACAACATCCAATTAACGTTGATAGTTGTTATGTCGTGATTAATGCCAATTATCAATGGTAAAATTTAAAATTAAAGACGTGGATAAGTGCCAATCGGAAGTTCATTGGAATAAACCTTTTCATGGATATTTTCTTACAATGTAATAAAATTTTGGGTCCAAAATTTGGTGGAGGGGGGCGGTCTTCCCTTCTTGGAAATGATAAGCTAGTCTACGGATGTACATGATATATATATGCAAAATTAGGACACTTATACTTGTTGTTTAAGAAGAAGAACACCACAAGAGGGGGGTGAATTCTATGTGAGGTTCCAGTGAATATTCTTGCGGAATATAAGACATAATATAGTAGGAACTTGCAATGCACACATCATTTTATGAGGAAACCTTCTAAGGCCCAGGTGAAAGTAAAACCTCGATCTTCTAAGGGATTTCAAACACCAAGTCACTTCATTATAATAGGGCAAACTCTCCTAGGTACAACCTATTATAATCATATCAGACCTTTTACATACAAGTTCCAGACTGAACTTGCTACACAATAGAACCACCTATTCTATCCAACCTAAGTCCCTAACTTAGATTCACTCTGTACTCCCTAGTACTCTGTCACTCAGCTTCAACCTTGAAGCTTACAAATTGTATGCAATAATATCAAAACACTCACCCAAACCAAAACAGTACAAACACTTGACTTCTAATATGTGATAGGAAAGCTTAGACTAAGCAAACCTACATAATTGAGCTCTCTTCAAATTCTTCACGCATAAACTAACAAAATGTGCAAAGTATGAATTCTACTTTATATACTACAGACACTCGTATGTAAAGTAGGGTTTTCCAAAAGATAGAAGTTATAAAACTACCAAAATTCATAAAACACGTTTTATGTAAATCTTTTGTAAAGAAAATCTTTTTAGAAAACTTATCAAGGATAAATTTATGAAAAAAATAATATCATTTAAAACCAGATTTTATAAGATAAAATCTGTAGAAAATCTTTCATAAATTATAATTTATCTTGTATAACTTTCTTTTTATAAACCTTGTCAAGGTTTTCCATGCTTCTAATAAATTCCATTCATAAACCTAATCCTTAGAAAAATAAACTTATTAACATAAACCTAGATTGTCTCGTCCATGCTGTAGCGATTAAGGATATTTGGGCTTCACACAGTCCAAGATTAATATCTTGCTTTCCTTCACTCTCCAGCTTATTGCTGGAACTTTACAGGCCTTTCTCATGGAACATGATGTCTTCAACGCAAACCAAGTCAAGCTTCTCAACTTGCTGTCAAGCTTCTCTTCATGTTCATATTAGGGAACTCAGTTAGTTCCACTGACGAACTCTTCTTCAAAGTTAACTTCATCTGTTCTAGTTACAACACTTAGAGAATTCTCATCATAGCTGAAGTTTGCTTTTTATTCATCTTCATCAAAACTCTTAAGCTTCAACAATATTGTTGTTGAAAAATAAAATAGGACAAACGTGTGTATTGCATTCTCCTTTAAGGCCGTGTAATAGTCAGGCCGTGTAATATTAAATGTAAAATTAACAAGAAAAACAAACACAAATTCACGTGTGGTTCACCAATAATACGTTGGCTACATCCACAGGCAGGCAAGAGTAACATTTTTATTGATCTTGGGGGAATACAAATTACATATTCAGAACAGATTTGAGACCAATCACAGAAAACTGATTGGTTGTCTCTTGAATTTCTAATTATATCTCTCATTGAACTCACAGATGAGAAATATACAAAAGACTCTCAGATTTCTGATAATCACTCAACTAATGATCATTGGTTGTATACAGCTTAGAAATAACGTAGAGTATTTATAATAACCCACAAACTAAAAAAGATAGACTTTATTTAAGAAATAAATCCCATGGCCGAAGAATTCGATCAAAATCGTGCCTCACGTCCATAATTGCCAAAGCGCGAAATCTCCTCCCTCACTGGTCGAAAGTCTTTTGAGGCACGGATGTGCCTTGTTGAAAATCAGTGAAGCCTCGTTGAGGCACGGACGTGCCTAGCTAATCTTCAACGCTCCTTCGTTGAAGCTGTAAATCATAAAAATTCAAACCTGCAATATACAAATAGAGAGGCAAGAAAATATACGAAAACAATAAATTTATTAATAATTTGCAAAGTTACAACTCCTGTAAATCTCTTGATTACTCTCTCCAAAGGGCTAGGCCCTAGGGTTTTGATGTCCGTTTATAGTACAGAACCTTGTCGGCTTAATCCATACTATATACCTGCAATGTTTGGTACTAGGGAGACGATCAAAACCTTAGCCGTTTGGAGAGGGGAATCAAGAGATGTACAGAATTGTAATATAATCCACGAATTATCAACGAAATCATTGTTTTCGTATATTTTCTTGTAACTTTAAATGTATATTGCAAGTTCGAATTTTTATGGTTTACAAATTGGTACGTTCGATGGGACAATTTGCGCTCTTTATCTTTGTTTTCCAAGTTTCAACATCCGTGGAATCATTAGGCTAGGGGCATGCCAAATTTGCTTTCAAATTCTGCAAGAAAATTTCGAGACCAAGTTAATTTCGATATCGAATCTCCACAACAAATCTCAAAAGGGCATTTGTTGATTGTTAATTTTTAGGTTTCAATAGAGGCACGTACGTCCATGCGTCCCTAAGGCATGGATGCGTCTTGCCCCACTTCTTCCTAGTTCCCGACTTCTATCTCTCGACTCGAGGTATATTCCTTGGATTATATGGTTAAAATTAGTGTATGGATAGTGAAAAAAGGTCAAATGTATATGTTAATTATTTATTTATAAACGAAGATAGACAATAATTTTTTTTTCCTGGTAAATTGTATTTGGTTATGGTCCAATAATACAGAACTATGATTGACATGTAAAGAGCAAGAGAATGTGCAATATGTTAAAAGTTAATAAATTGGTATGTTAAGTGTGTAGTAGAGGAATTACGAGGAAGCCCCAGTTTATCAATTTGATAAACAAAATTTGTTTATCAAATGGCAAGATGGTAAATAAAATAACATAAATACCCAGTCATCATAGCATTTTCGTAAATATATCAACAACAGTTGGACCCATATTTACTAAAAAGTTGTTGATTTATTTACAATTTTATCATTTGATAAACAAATTTTATTTATCATATTAATAAACTTGTATTTTCTCAAGAATTACTATGTAGTCACTAATTCACTATAGCTATATAGTGCGTGTCTCTAAGTTTCAAGTTGGATGATGATATGGTGATGTAAATTTGGTACGGAGTACTTTTTATCTTGTTTATATAATTTTGGCAAAACTTGTTATTAATCATGTTGTTAACATAAATCATTTTGAAGTGATTGATTAAACATGTGGACACATGGTTGGTGGAAAATTTCACAGTACAAATATTTTTTTAAAACAAACGTGGCAAATGAAGTTCACTTGCTGCATGGGTACCCCCTCTAGCGACATGATTATTGTTGAATTACACCATAATTAATCGTCTTTCTTCAAATAATACAAATAAGACAGTACTCATATCGTATCAGTGTATCACGTTATATACTATATGTGTTAATTGTTTGTTTTCAAATTACTACCTCCAATTTTTTTTAGTTGTAACTTTGAAATATTTTATATCTCTCAAATAATATCTCAAAGTAATAACTAAAAAAAATCGGAGGTAGTATTAAAGATTGTTGAATATCATGATATCAAAATTCATGCAATGAAATAATGATCTATATATTTATACTTTCGTAGCCTATTGGAAGCACCACATAGGTGTGCTACTCAGCTACTCTAATAAAATACGAAGTACAAGTTTAATTAGGATAGGAGAATGGTACTGATGATTCTTAATTTAATAAACCAGATGAGTAAACAATACAAGTATAATAAGACTCATTAATTTGTAATATGTTTAGAATTTGACTAACTACTCATGATAATTAAACTAATCAATAATCTTCTCAAATAACAGTAAAATAAAAAGATCTTTTAAGCCATGACCTCTAAGCTAGATTATATTTATGTATGCATTGTTTCACCAGTAATTATATGCCAATAAATTAAGTAATTAAATAATTTCTTGTATTCAGTTGACAAAACAACACGTAAATTTATGTGATAGTCTTAGAAGAAAAAGTCTAGCAAAACCCTAGCATTTTTTTTAATATCGTACTAGAACAAAACCCTAAGAATCAATAAATATTGAATATAAAATTAACAAGAAAAACAGAAATAAATTTACGTGAATCACCAACATTGTGTTAGCTACATTCACGGGCAAACGAGATTAATAGTTTTATTGATTTTGGGGAATACAAATTACAGATTTGAGACCATTTACAGAAAACAGATTGGTTGTCTCTTGGATTTCTAATATTATCTCTCCTAAAACTCACATATTTCTAATACTAGCTTAGGTTAGGTTCCGTGCCATGCACGGTAATATTAAATACTTATTCTTAGTTAAAACTACATTTAATAAAAAAAAAAACATAAATTTGTCTAAAATATTACTACCTTCGTATCATATTTTTTACTTTGAGGTATTATTTATAAGATATAAAATATTTTAAAGTTGAAAAAAACATGAAACAGAGGTAGTATAATGAATTTATTATGAAAATCCTGTTAGCCAGATAGGTATTTTAATATACACATTTAACAATATCTATATATTTTTGTAAATTTCACAAACAAATTGGTATTTTTTTATTGTCTTATTAACCAAATGAATTTCTTAAACTATGTACTACATATATATTTAACCCGTAAATAGATTTTGATTTTAATTTTTTTTAGAAAATAAATTGGTGTTATAATAAATGTAGTACATTACACTCATATGTCACATGTTAAGAATCCGATTTTTATTCTTAAATTTATGCTCCATAATTGTTAATATTTTTTGTGGAATGTTATATCAAATCTTTTTTTTTTAAGTAATTAATATTCAAATTACTTTCTTGGAGCTTATACAGTATTATTTTATAAAAAATATTCAAAAAATATATGTAATTATTGAAGTACATGACACTAGCTATGTTTGGCAAATTTTATGTTGAATTTTGAATTTTTTCTTTCTTTTACTTAAGTTTATACAGTTGTCAATGATACATCAAATCTTCTATTTATGGTTTGTAATACTTTTTTTTTTGTTTAAGATTTGTTTCCTTAATAGATTTTTATAAAAAAATTAAGCGACATACTAGAAAATAACACGTGTCATTGCTAGTGTGTCTTTTAGTATATAGTTATTGATTGATTATCTCTAACTGTGAGACTCATTGGGGTTTTTTTTTAGAGAGAGTGTTTTTTTGTAAATTAAAGGATATCGAGAAGTCTCTAAGTTTGGATACTCAACTTTGGGTATCAATCAATCAATCAATAACTTTATACTAAAAGACACACCAGGAATGGTATGTGTCATATCTTAGTTTGTCCTTTTAAAAAAAACCAATTATAGTATAAAATCTTATATATGTTAAAGTTTAATTACTGTAAATAAAAAAAGAATTAATATTCCTTTCCACACAAGCATATATGACTATCAATTAACCTATACTAAAAGCGAACCTAAAGTGACACTTGTCACGATGTTATAAAAAATTTTCCCGCCTTTTTATCTTTCCTTTTTTTTTTTTGCCAATTTTTAATAACTTCCATTTTATAACCTACCATAATACTTATTTCCATTTTAACAACACATTTAATCCAATCATACTCAATTTAAATTTTTTTTTTATTATTTTTTAACATATATTTTATATACTATAAATCTTTTAGCAAATATACTAACATAGTTTAAAAATAAGGTATTGACATATATCATCATCCAAAATTATCATAATATTATTATAATTTTTTTTTCCTCCGACTTAAAATTTATTTTAATTAAAAATAGGAATAATATTTTTGGTATGATACTTTGTATAAATATTACAAATATACATAACGTTTATAAGAACAACTGAACAAAATCATTTTATTATATTATGCTCCTCCGTTTTTTTATAAGTTATGGTTGAATTTGCACATTTATCGCGACACAACTTTGACCATCAATATCTTTAATTAGAGACTATTATTTTGTTACAAATATTTTTTTTGGATAAATTTGTTGAATTAACACCATTCTTTATAAATTTTGTCGTAAATTTTAATTATGACCGTGCATGGCACGGGATTTAACCTAGTAGTATAAAATATTATGGAGTAACATAATTTGTGACATACTTTAATTTACTTTAAGAAAGTATTCATTTATATTTTTTCCTTAATAAAAAATAGTTGTTTATTTATTGATTAGGATTCACATCAAAGTGGTGTGTGTATATTTATTATTATTATTATTATTTTTTGGGTCATGTGTGTATATTTATTATTGTTATTACTTCTTTTTGTAAAATAACCAATTATATTCAAAAGTTTGATATTATTTTTTTTAAAATTACTGTGTATGGCACGGGATCTAAACTAGTTGGCAAAAAATGTGAGCCCTTATCAATTTTATATTGGTTTATTTATTTATTAAACTTTTAATTTTTTTTATATACATAATTAAAATTGTTTATTTCGTTGGATGTAGACATGTAGTGGGTTATATTAGAAAATGACATTAGATTTTAAAGAGAGTCTTGCCATCTATACTTATATATTAAAAAGCGTTCCTAAAACAGAATATGTTCCACATGTCACTTTTTTTCAAATTTGACATGTCAGCAATATGCGTCATATTCATTATAAACATAACATGTCACTTTCACATGTATTAAAAAATGTTTATAGCAAGATTTTAACTTGAAATCAACAAGTCTTACTATCTAAACAGTCCAATTGATTAGCAAATTAAACAAGTACAAACTAGTACCCCGGGGCGACATCGTCCGAGCCACACACTAATTAGGAAATTTTATGTCACATGAGTTGTTAAATTGAGAAATGGATTGGATATCACCATTGGGCGTGAAAAACAACTCACTTTGTAATTTAGTAGTCAAAGTTGATTCTCATCATTAGAGATGCACAATCAATGCCAAGTTTTTTTCAAAAAATAAATAAATAAAATTTTAAAAAATAAAAGAAAGAAAGTAACAGTATAGAGTAATTGCCAATTGCACGGGTTTCATAAATTCATCACTTTCGTATAGTTTCATCTATCTTTCATTCCCTTTCTGGCTAGGGTTTATTGTACGTTGTAATTATATTTTAGGGCCACGTGTTAGAATGTGACATGACCTTTTCCACCCTAACAAAGACATACAATGACACAAATGCATATCTATTTTTTAAAGATTTGATTTTGTGTCATACCACATTCGCATGTGCACATCATTAAAATACAATAAATTACTCCCTCTGTGCTAAAGAGATTTGAGCACCCAACCTCTTATAAGAAAGATGATTTTTAACCATCTAAGCCAATAATCAACTATGTTATAAACATGAAAATAAATGTATATAATTGATAATCACATGGTTTACTTTAAATAAAAATACATTTTAAATATCAAATACATATAATTATAAGCAATAATTAAAGTAGCAACACTAATTTTACTATAAAAACTACGAGTACTAATGATTTATAAGATTAATTCTTATATATAACTGGTAGAGTTAATTTGCAACACTTCACCACAATCCTTCAAAATCCCAACTCTTAATTCTCACGCACTCTCCTTTTTTTCTTTTTATTTTTTTTTAATTTTTTAATTTTTTTAATTTTTTTTTATTTGGCATCCAAACAACTTCCACCTCTCTTAAATTTCACTATTATTTTTCCTGATAACACCCAACTATCCAAAAAAAAAAACTATCTATTTATTATATACCGAGTATTATATATATATAAATCAACTTCACGTATTTGAAATATAATTTTATTATATATCGAGAACTATATAAAAATCAATTTCACGTATTTGAAATATAATTTTATTATATATCGAAAACTATATAAAAATCAATTTCACATATTTGAAATATAATTTTGTTATTATTTTTTTTATATATTCCGTGCATTTTGCACGGGGTACACTCTACGGAGTAGTATAAACTAATTACGGAGTATAATTTATTTTTATAATTCATTGATTTCCTGCGTTATAATCATATAACTAATATATAGAAAGCTAAAATTTTAGGCAGGTGACGAGGCAGTGACACTTGGCGTTCTAACTTTTCGCCAAGTGTCGTGCCACGTAGGATAGAGTTATATAGAATTCAATTTGTAGGATAAAAAAATTAGTTTAGAATTTTATTTTCAATCAAATTTGGATAGAATTTTAGGATAAAATTATTAATTTAGAGTTTTATTTTTGATGAAGTACCAATATTTCATATGTAGAAATTGAATTATAATTTTATTCAAAAATAATTAGATTATAACTCTCATAATTATCATATTAATTTATTTTTTGTATCATAATATTTTTTTGGAGCGAAGGAATTAGTTCAAAATGTACCACATCCATTGTTTATAATACATTATAATCAATTAAAATAATATACTTCACAATCTAATATAATTTTATTATTGTGTGTAGACCTGTCAATCAGGTCGGATCACGAGTCATTTCAGACAGGGTCATTATTTTAGGTTACGGCCTTACGGGTCAAGAAATATTTTGGTTAACATCTCAAATTTCATGCTGAATGAAAAACTACTATAAACAAATGATAAAATGGAATAAGTATTAGCGCATAGGATGTAAAAATGTATTATTATATCATAATAATTTATTTGGAGCGAAGAAATTAGTTCAAAATGTACCACATCCATTGTTTATAATACATTCTAATCAATTAAAATAATATACTCCGTACTTCACAATCTAATATAATTTTATCACTGTGTGTAGACCTGTCAATCAGGTCGGATCACGAGTCATTTCAGACATGGTTATTATTTCAGGTTACGGGTCAAGAAATATTTTTCACCAATATTATTATTATTAGTCATTACATGTCTACAAGTTTAAATCGTCTCAAAAACACATCAATACTAATTTTGTATCAATGATATGTTTTAAAATTTGACAAAAAGATTAAAAATATATCTTAAAATTCAATAAACAAGCCGAGCATCGCACGGACACAATACAAAATTAGTTTATTCTAAAACAATTAAATGATTTTATTGATTATTAAAAGATGGTTGCATATTATTATGCCATGTGTCCCTTTATGATCCCCATTTTTATTTTTACATCAAATTAAAAAAATTACAACCCTTCTCCTATTCGGCTATTCCTCTTCGCTTCAATCTTTTTAACCTTTATTTCAATGACACTTTTTTTTTTAATAGCAAAAATATTTCATTAATTAAAAGTCATACGACATCTACAATAGAGATTCGACGTTAACAGATACATAAGATATTGAATCAAATAAAATTTTCCTTCATAAAAACTACGATCGTTAAGTAGATATTGTACTGCGTAGCATCTCCCGCTTATATCGCTGAAAATTACAGCCTTGTTGGAGAGACAATCTAACGATCCTTTGTAGTCATGAGGATGTTTTCCTTCTGATTCATCTGTTCGTATATCGAAAACTTGATAACTTTTTCACCAACGAAATAATTTTACGACAATCCATTAGATCTGCTACCATGGATTCAAAACTAAGAAATTTCTCCCTCGAAAAGAGGAGATAAACCTTGTCTTTCGACGGAAGTCGAAAAACCCTTATCTTTCGAAGGAGATCGAAGACCCTTTCTTTCGAGGGAGAAAAGTTCCTCCTAAAAGGAGGAAGCATTATTATAAACCTTAAAAAAACAATAAAGAAATAAGGATTGGGGCTTTCCACCGATTAAAATCGATGGAAGCCTCTTCAAAATTCAACAATGGAGGCTAGAGTTTTGGAGAGAGAAAGGAGGAAAAAGGAGGAGATTTATCGATTCATTACTTATTTCAATGACTCTTCTAATTACTTTTCTTCCACTTTAAGTAAATGAAGCTGTTTAACCAAAAATTAAAAAAAAACAACGCAATAATTAAACTTTGTTCAAACTTCCCAATTTATCGAAATACGGAGTAGATATCTTTTCAAAAGAAAGTACGGAGTAGCCTGTTCTTTTCACCTTAAAAAAATAATATTAAGTAAAAATAATTTTAGTTCAGTAAAAATAAGTTCAGTTCTATAAAGTTAATTTTTGTTCAGTAAAAATAATTTCAGTTCAGTAAAAATAAGTTCAGTTCACTAAAATTCAGTTTTCTTAAAGAAGAATTATAATAGAAAATCAGTAAAAATAATTTCAGTTCAGTAAAAATAATTTCAGTTCAATAAAAATAATTTCAGTTCAGTAAAATTAAGTTCAGTTCAGTAAAAATAAGTTCAGTTCAGTAAAAATAATTTCAGTTCAACAAAATTAAGGTGAATCAAACAGGGCCATTATGTACTAAAATTACATCATTATTGCATTATTTTAATTTTTTATATAGTCCATAAGATTATACTTACCTACTTAAATTGATTTTCAATGAATATTACTAGTACTCCGTATTTTTTATGAGAAAGAATATATATATGGTTTATATGGAGCGGGAGAAATGTCTACATTTCAGTCCAAAAAAATTGGCTTGTAGATTCAATTTAGATGGGAAGTACTCATATTTTTTGGGAATTAAATGGGATTTAACAATTTTAGTTTTCAAAGTTTATACGTTAATCAAGGGTTTAAAGTATATACTTCCTCCATTATTTTATTATTGTACCACTTGCCTTTTTAGGAAGTTTCACAAATATTGCACCATTTCCTCTTTTGGAAAAAAATTATTTGTGTTCACAACTTCACACTACAAATACCTAACATACCCTTACTTTTTATCACTTTTTAGTTTATCAATATGTCACATGGGCAATTTTAAATTTACCTTTCTTTCTCTTACTTTTTTCCACTACTAAAATATTTGTACCCAATTGCTATGGTGCAATAATTAAAAAAAAAAGGGAGGAAGTATAAAGTTTCTGAATTATAAGGCTCTGTCATGTATGTAGCAATTATCTTGATCACTTTATTAATTATTTAATAAGTTAGGATGCAATAAATTGGAAAAATAAATTCTACGGAGTACTAAATTAGATACATTATGAAAAATTTACTTTTCAGAGTTGCTATTTCTTACAGCTTTTTTTTTTTTTTTTTTTTTTTGACAAGTACAGCTATTTGTTAAATCGTTATTAATACAAGGTATAATTTAATTGAGTTCATTGTCTTTATTTAGGGTGAAAAAGCTTTAACTGGCTTAAGTTATATGTCCTCGATATACGGAGACACGGAGTAGTATTTCTAACCTACATCTATCTTTTGAAATATTGATAAGTAGATTATTGGGTTTCGTTGTTTCAAGTATTCAAAACCATGATCTTTCAAACTATAGAGCCATTAATTGGATTTGCCAAACACTAATGAAATAAGTAAAATATTCAAATTTATAATATATATATAGAAAAAAAGATAGGGGAAAAGAAAAGAAGCTAAATTACCTTGTTAAAAATCTGAATTTTGTTTATAATTTTCATAGTATGTGATTCCTTTCTTCTCGGATGTACTGATACAATCATTATAAATAGATAATGCTAGAAGTTTACGTAAGTATGCACAACATAGCAAAAACTAACCAACTTCTATTACATTATTTTTTTAATACTTCTTTTGGAGGAGAGCAAATCATGGATAACGCAAGCCTAGCAATGGTACTTGCAATTTGGTTCATTGCTTTACAGTTCATTAAAATATTACTTACTGGCCAAACTTCCAAACCTCTTCCTCCAGGTCCTAAACCTCTTCCAATAATCGGCAACATTCTTGAAGTTGGTGACAAACCTCACCAGTCATTTGCTAATCTCGCCAAGATTCATGGCCCTGTAATAGTAGGATTTGGGCATTATAGCTATGAGTGTTGCACAATACATGATCTAAATCATATGCGATGATTTATAACGGATAGACTAAATTAATATACTCTGTATTATAATCAATTTTTGGATTCATTATATTGAGGGAAAATACAAGTTAATCTGTCATATAAACGAATTTTTGTTAAGCTGATGGCATTTTTGCAAATATATTTAAAAAAAACGGGGTCATTTATTCAGTACTTTTGATGAGCTGTCTAATTACTGTTTGCAACTTGCTTTTGAAATTACACATGTACCATTAGAGATGGATGTTATATAAAAAGTCAAAAGCAGTTTTGTTTATATAGGGAATTTAGTGGCTTTGCCTCTTATATTGAGCTAATTTTGAACCCCATTTATGATTTATCAATGCAAACTGTAAAACAATTCCTATCCTTAAGCTAAGATGAATTTCGGATATATCCAACATTGTAGATTGGTAACCTTGTTTGCAAAATGAGTTTCTTATTTTAATTTGACATAACTATAGAGTTTAGTATCTTTTCTATTTTTCATGTTTTGAAAATCGTTATGGCTTGTGTAGTGTTTTTGCAAACGAATTAAAAAAAAATGAACACATATAGATGTACTTTTCTCCTTTCCAATTCAAAATATAATTGACTTAAATTGTTTTTTTTACTCCGTACAATATATGGATACAAATTAGCAAGATCTAGTTCATGCACTAGGTCATGAAATCGGCAATTACTGTGGCAATATTCAAATTAGCAAATGCATGCTGTTGGTTTTTATTCATCTCAAAGAGTGTACAATAGTTTCATTTTTTCTTTTTTTTTTTTTTTGAAAATTATAAAAAGTCATAATTTTTGCACTGTGACCTAAAAAAAAATTGCTACAAAAAAAAAAAAAAAAAAAGAAACTGTTTAGTTCGCCTTATATTTGCTTATCTGATCCGATCTAATCTGTTCTGGTTTAATATGATCTAGTCTGATTTGATTTGACCAAACTTTGACCTTAAGTGTACGATAATATATACAGAAAAAATATATCAAATGAGATCTTGTTATATTCGTAATAATGTGTATTTTATTAATATGTAATTTTCATAATTTTTTTATTACAAAATTAAAGATTTTTAGCAATAAAAAACTGCACATAAAACGATGATCTGATCTGAACTAATTTATTCTGATTTGATCTGATCTGAACTTATTTTTTCTGATCTGGTATGATATGAACTTATTTTTTTCCGAAATAAGGAAAAATAAGGTGAACTAAACAAGGCTTAATTGTGTTTTAAAAAAATGGTGCTACAATAAATGTAAGTTCAATTCACAATACGGAGTACTCGTAATAAATTTCTTGGTTATTCATGTAGCAACTGGTTCAATAGTTGATGTAAGGGTACTTATCAAGCGAGTCAATCACGAGCTGAGGGATGCTCAACTCAAATCGAAAACTTCTTACATATGCTCAACTCGTGCTCGCTAAAGTTTTGAGCAAATAAAACCTGCTCGACTCGTTCTCGTTAAAGTTTCGAGTCGAGTCGAGTAGCTCACGATCTGCTCGTTAAAATTTTGGTCCTTCTATTACTATATACCTTTATTTATTTTTTGTTCAATTTATATTGTTTTCCATATTACTCCCTCCGTCCCCTTTTGATATTCCCTTACGGACATTTTTCACGAGAATTAATAAACACAAATAAGAATAGTTAAAGTACATTGAAAAGTAAATTGATATTGGGTATGCAAAAAAGTAGAGAAAGAAAGTAATAAAAGTACATGGAAAAACAAAATTTACGTGGAAAAGTTAAATTTGCACAAATATTGTTGCAAATTAGAGGGAATTTTGATAAAAATTTAATATTAATGGTTGTTGAAAAAAACAAATGAGGTGAACATTTTGGGACTAAAATTTGTTAATACAGGATTATCAAAAGGAGATTGAGGGAGTATTTATAGATATTATTAAACATTTACTCTTTCTTTTTTATGGTATAAATTAAGACTTAATAAGTGTCAAATTTGTTTAAAGATAATAACTTTATTTGCAAATTCTATATTAAGATTATATTATCGAGTTGCTCACGAACTTATCGAGTCGAGTTAGGACTTAGGCAAAAGAGTCAGCACGTGACAAGAGGCTTGTCACGTGCTGATTCTTTTGCCTATGTCCCTTGCATGCGGTCCACTAGTAGACAGCACCCGTTGGTCTCCTAGTCAGGACTCCCCTTTGTTTTGCTAGCCATACCTTAGCCATCAATTGTAAAGTTCTCTCAAGTAATCAAAGCATTCCTTTGAAATCTCTTGTGAGCATCTTTATTCTCTTACTTAGCCAATTTCGTAGCACACTTAGCCTAGCAAAACTAAGGGGAGTCCTGACTAGGAGACTAACGGGTGCTGTCTACTAGTGGACCGCGTGCAAGGGACTTAGGCAAAAGAGTCAGCACGTAGAGCTTGCTTAACTCTTGCTCGTTAACATCTCGACTCAAGTCGAGTTTCGACCAAGCGTTGACTGAGTCGAGTACGAGTTGCTCGCGAGCTGCTCAACTCAATTAGCACCCCTAAGTTGATGCATAGTGCTTAGTAAAATCAATAAATTGGATGTTGGAAATTCAAATGGTGTTGTATCAATAAACAAAGGAAACTTTAAAAAACATTGGCTTTTGAAATTCCCCTAGAAATTTGGAAACAGTGAAACAGCTACGAAGTATGGAGTACTGTAGAATAATGCATATGGGTTAAATCACTTCCACAATTAACTAAGCAATATAATTTCTCTATAAATAAGCTCTGACACCCAACAAAATATTTACAATAACTTTCATTGTTGCTGGAAAAAAAATTACACCCAACTACACAAATAATCCAATATGGCTAGTTCAGGAAGTGAGAGCAAGATGAGTTTGAAAATCCTGGTAGACATAAAGTCTAACAAGGTAGTGTTCGCAGAAGCTGGTAAGGATTTCGTAGATTTCATCTTTCAACTAATGTCATTGCCACTTTCTACAATCACAAAACTCCTGAATGAGAAGGAATTAGGCATGGTAGGTTCCCTTGGAGCACTCTATAAAAGTATCGAGTCTCTAGATGTTGAGTACTACGAAGCCGATAATAACAAAGATTCAGTGCTCAAGCCAAGAGACGATGTTTGTGTTCCTTTGTTCTCAGTCAATACTGGCCCAAGTCCCCCAACTAAGAGTGCTGCTGCATTTATGTGTCCGTATCATTCTAGTTGCGTTACTGATTATCAAGGGACATCTTGCCCCATTTGCAAGTTCGAGATGAATTCGGTATGCCCTACCGTAAGATACGCTCATCCAGCAAAAAAAACATTGAGCTGTGGGTATCTGAAAAGGGCGGTGAGTTACATGGTGATGGACAATCTGGAGGTCAAACCAATGTCCCTTTCGCTTATAAGGTCTCATGTCAAGGATTTTGATCACTTGGAGGAGAAACAGGTTGAAGTTGGACTCCAAGAGGTGATTATAATGTTACTACTGTTGAAATTCTACTAGTATTTAGCACGTCTTTTTATTGTGATAACCCTTTATGTGCTCAAGGAGTAACATTTTTCAATTATTTTGCAGGGGCTAGCATTGCTGAAAGCTTCTATGGAGAGCCAGGCCGTGCTAAGTACCGTCTTCCTTTCGGCTTTTCGAACTAAGAAAATGAAAAAGTGAAACTAGTCTCCTAGCTACCGGATCGGAGAGGCCAACATTAGCTATCTCTTGTTTCATTTTGAATTGTTGCAATTTAATTGCCTTTTGTGTACTGTCTTCGTATTAGCTAGTAATTGAATTGGTTGTATTGTAATTAGTGCAATTTAAACTTTTGATGTTTGATCATATCTTGTGATCTACGGCAAAACATTACTTTATGAACATGTAATTGATCAAATTTAAAGCCAACTAGCCAAGAGCATTTGTTAGAATTGTTAATTACTTTGCATTTGAAGATAAATGGTTATGATTTTGAAGTTCCATAAATCAGTCATTAGTACTCCCAACAATGTGGCAATACTAAATTAAAAAGGGAAAATATTATGCAGGTAAATCGTGAAAAAATTAAAAATTATAAGCACGTAAATCAGATCAGATACCAAAAAAAATCAATTTAGACTAGTTTAAATTTTTTTAATTCTCATTTCACTTGTTAATAAAAACCTTTGATTGCGAATTAAAAATGTGCAAAAAGTATACTCCGTATATTTGAAGAGTATTAGTTAGGTACTCCGTATAATTTAGTGTAAAAGTATTGTCAAAATTTAATTAAATGAATAGATTAAATCAAACCCAGTGAAATTTGATTCAAAACATACCTTAATAAATTTAGGGTCTATTCGTATTTATTGAAATAAGTTGAACTGAATTGTTTATGAAAAAAGGAAATTAATAATTGAACTGTAATTAAGCTGAAATGAACAGATAATTAGACCAGATTACGTTATTTTAAATATTGAAAACATACTGGTGAAACATGTAATTACTGTAGTAGATTTGTATTAATGTGTATTTTTCAAATACGTACATCTTTTAAAAATGTATTTTTTTTTATGATATTTTATACTACTAAATTTTTTATATTTACTGATAAAATATCGCATATAAACCAATAAATTATACTCTATTTAAATTTCAATTTAAAAAATAAAATATGGAGGGTTCATTCAATCAAACCATATCAATTTAGATTCAAACCATACTTTATTAGATTAATTTCAGATTACGCCAATTCAAGTGACGTGTATTTTGTGTGCGGCTAGCTACATCATGTGGTCATTGTAAAAGAACAAAATAACCTTTATAACATCGAACGAATGACTTTTGCATAGTAATATTAACCAAATAACTCTTTAACATTGAACGAAGTAACCATTGTAAGGTCAATGAAGTACTTTCTAACTTTCATGATAGCTAATCACACGCCTCACACCATGTGACGTGTCAGTGTGTGACCAACCACAATAAGAATTTGTGTTTAATTTAGAATAAGTCTTTATAAGATTTATTATTGTAATGTGTATATTTTTCAAAATATGCTTTTATCATAATTTTATATATAAAATTTATAATATTTAATGAAAAAAAAATGCATATAAAATGACAAATTATATTCAAAACTTTTTTTTTCTTATTCAACCTATTTTTTAAGATTTGATTTGAGACAAATAAATAGGCCATGAACATGAACTCATGAAGCAAGGTGAATTAACATAGCCAAAATCCTCGTCCTCTTGATTATTTTAATCTTAACCAAAATTAATCCAACTGAAGTCGCTAGTAATACGGACTTGCAGAGTACTGTATAATCTTTACTCTCAGATTTTGGTAATGATGGTCTTTAGCAAAATAGCAACAGGATGAAGCAACCCAAAGTCATTTGACCTCACTGCAAGGTGAGTAGTCATTTCGATTCAGTAAAAAAGAAGGAATATGGAGTAATAATTATCCTCGATCAGTAAAAAACAGAGTAATCATTTC
The DNA here is from genome assembly GCF_001683475.1 of Chenopodium quinoa. NCBI lineage: Eukaryota > Viridiplantae > Streptophyta > Magnoliopsida > Caryophyllales > Amaranthaceae > Chenopodium > Chenopodium quinoa. Next base: position 1,482,977 of record NW_018743199.1, on the reverse strand, counting down.
AAATGGCAATGTTCAGACTTCAGAGTTTAGACACAGTGAGTAGTCATGGGGACTGCCTTGGAACTGCACTACGCCACCACATGACCATATCAATACATCATGCTTCGTGTGGAGTAATTCAGATTTTTTTTTTTCTTTTAAAATTTCATATTGAGGATTACACACATGTTCATAGTTCATACACATTTTATGGAATACTCACTCCGTTTTAAATACTTACGCCATTTTTTTTTTTTGAAACACTATGTCATTTTTCTTAGACATGCATATGGATGTTAATTTTTTAAAATAATATTCTAACAATTGAAAATTTATAATCTATTCATTGAGATGATTCCAATAAGTACCCACGTCACAAGACTATTTTTTTTTTCTTATGTATAAATCACAAACATTAGTCAAAGTAGGACAAATAAATAGTGTAAAAAATAGAAATTGAGCAATTATTTAAAAACAGAGGGAGTAATTTAAATACCGAGTACAGTACAATTTTTTTTAAGTTGTACTACGTATTTTTGTTGGTTTTAAAAAAAAATTAAAAAAAATACTACCTTCATTTTGTATTAGTTGACACGTTTTGACTTTAGCATTATTCACACACCTCCCTTTGACCATATTTTGTGATCTATATGTTAGGAAAAATATAGTCAAGTGGAATCTTGTTAGATTCGTCACAATATATATTTTCAAAATATCAACTTTTTATAATTTTTTCTTATTGATAACTAAAGATATTAATAATTTAATTTGTGCATTGGCAAACGTGACTAAAGAAACGTGTCAACTAAAAAGAAAAAGGGAAGTATTGTATTTGTAAACTACTTATTTTACATCTATTTTTAAATACTTTAGTTGCAACACTTTTCGTTTCATGCTTGTCAATGTATTATGTGTGATTTCAATAGATAATATCTTTAATTACCAATATGTAAAATTATAAACATTTGATATTAAAATAGTATACATCATACCGAATCTAATACGATCCCACATAACTAATTTTTGCATCACTTTTCTTTTTGAGGGTGTTTTTAAGAACTGTAGGTTTTATCACATGATTATATGACAATAAAAAATGTATTCCCTCTGATTTTTTTTTTTTTTATTTACATCACTTTTCTTTTTGGATTTTTTTTATTTATAAATACATCACTCCTATACGGTGTATTTGATAACTTTTTAGTACACTTTATCAATTTTCTTTTTTACTTTAAACCCACTCAACTTATTTTATCATTTCTCTCTCTTTCATAATCACCACTAAACTAATAAAAATATCTATCATTTCTCACATATTTTCTCTTTCATGGTCTCTATCTTACTTTACTATAATAATTTGTTCACCCACTCACAATATTATATTACTCTCCTAAAACTTTGTGCAATACAAAGTGATGCAAATAAAAAAAATAAAAAAAACGGAGAGAGTATATCTTATCCTTAGAAAGTGTTCGACATTCTCGTTGTTAATCTTTTCTTATCAATGTAGACACTTACATGTGTAGTTAAAAAAGACTAGAGGTGTTCATCATTATTAAAATTGAAATTTAATCTAATCTAATCTGGATAGCTTATTGGGATTGGATCTGAAATTTAAATTGAATCAGATGGATTAGAATTTTTTTAATGATTCAGATTTTCGAATTGAATTGGATCGACCTTGTTCGAATTCCAAAAAAATAGATGTAAAAGAATAAAAATCACATTAGACCTTAAAAATTTGTAACATATTTTAATTTAGATTTTTAAATGGGATACAAGCAACTTAATTTTAATTCCGATTGGATCTGATTGAATTCGGTAATTGAAAAACGAATTATATTTTAGATCAAATTAAACTTGGGGGTGTTAAATACCGCCCTCCAAAATTTATCAAAATCGCCATCATTTGAAGAAAAATGTCAATCCCACCCTTACTAAATCCTAACCCACTTTCCTCCTTTTTTTTCCTCTCTCAACAAACACTCCACCACAACAACCTTTTTTTTTGGTTTATCGGGAAGCTATTGGTGGCGCAAAACTCAGGCAGCAGAGGCGGTAGCGCGACCACCTCAGACAACAACATCGACGTGTCCTCAAGCAACAGCGACAGAATGGGTGGAATATGAAACATTCACGTTATTTTTTAGCTAATTCCGAGCTCAACTTGGTTCCCTAAGAACTAAATTGACCCCTAAAACCTTAGTCGAAGATTTTTCGACATGTAAACCGATGAAAAAGTTAAACCGGGTCGCAATTTACAATTTATACGTATTTTGGGTTGCAATTTGCATTTTTTTGTTAAATGGCTGCAATTTGCAAAATACGAACTTTAAATGACTGCGATTTACAAATTTTCCAAAGAAATTAGGAAAAATATTAGTAAGGGTTAAATTATCTGTTTCCTTGAAATGATGGAGGTGGCGATAATTATAGAGGACGGTATTTAGCATTTCACGGGCCTAAATACAAACCAAAAATTGAATAAAAAACCCCTACAAAAAGACCATGCATGAATATTCAATACTCTCATGACACATCCCATCAATATTTAAATAAATAAAAAAGTAAAAATAACAAAAAGAATTCATTTATCCTTTATAAAAACACTTGCACTTGCAGTAAAGAGCTTATTTCAACAAAACCCTAGAGCTAGAGCAGTACTCCAGTAGCAGCTAGTAGGTGAAAATGGCAGAAAATGGGGCACATCTAAGCTTGAAGTTGCTAGTTGACACAAAGGCAAACAAGGTGTTATTTGCAGAAGCAGGCAAAGAGTTTGTGGATTTCATCTTCCACATGATGTCTTTGCCACTTGGTACCATTGTCAAACTCCTTAATTCCAACAAAATGGTGGGTTGTCTTGGAGACCTCTACAAAAGTGTCAACAATTTCTGGGATAACACTCATTAACAAGTTTAATGTTAAGGATGTTTCATCCTTGGCGGAGATGGAAGTTCAACTTGGTCTCAAAGAGGTATTTTTTGTTTATAACTTTTGTGTGTTCAATTCAGTTTGTCATTATAGTACATACCATCTTTGTGATTTTGACTTCCTAGCATTTTTCTGTTAATTTTTGTTTTTTATAACTACGTTAAAAAAATATTACACGGTAATTGAAATTGTATATTACATAGCACCTAATTTGGGTTTAATTTTGAGTTGTATATTTTGTGCAGGGATTGGCAATACTGAAAGCATCGATGGAGACCAAGGCTGTGTTGACTCTTGTCTTCCTCGGGAAGAAGATGTAGTGTGTTCTGACTTTCTGACCTTATAATAGCATAGGCATAGCTGACTTGGTTTAATGTATTTTGCTATCAAGTGGCTACATTTTGGGTCCGGTATGTTGATCGGCTTGATGATGTTAATGTATTTTTTTTGCTGAACATGTTATCTTAGAAGTTTATGACCTTTATGTTAATAGGATGTGAATTAGACCTTTAAGGGTGATATTGCTGTAAATCTACTCTAGCTTGCAAACTGCAATATATGGCCTTTTGTGTTGTTTAAATACGGAGTACTGCGTATCTTAGAGCACCCCTTTAAATTTTATTTATTACTCTGTACTTGCTTAATTATGACTGGAGAAAGAATGAAAAGTGATTAATGAACCATTAATAATATCTGGGCTGGTGTTATTATTCTCTTCATATGTCGAATTAATTAAAGTTGGGCATTATCAGATACGAGTAGTGTATTTACACAAGCAATATGATTATAATAATGTAGTAATAAATAAAATCAAGGCTTGTGGCCGGAGGTGTGATAAATGGAGTATAGGGAACCCAAATCAGCCGCCCATGAAATTATTTCATGTTCCGGTTCTCATCAAATCCTCAACTACAGAACTACTTTAATAATGTTCGTACTATTTAAACACTAGCTAATACTCTTACTGACATATCACCCTTTCAAGTATTTAACAAGTTGATAGAGTCAATATATATGGCTGAGGTAGTCAAGACTGAGGTGAAGCTGAGTTTGAAGATCATTGTAGACACACAGGCTAACAAGGTGGTATTTGCAGAGGCAAACCTCGACTTTGTCGATTTCATCTTCAGTATACTGTCATTGCCACTTGCAACTGTTGTCAAACTTCTCAATGCAAAAGACATGGTTAGTTGCCTCGGATCACTCTACCAAAGTATTGAGTCTTTGGAACCTAAATACTTTGAGGCCTTTCGAGACAAGGATTCTGTGCTGAGGCCAAGAACTAGCGTAGTTAATCCTTTGTTGTCATCGAATGACACCCCAACTTCAGTAACTTACTATTTGTGTAGGGAGCATAACTACATTAGTGATTTCAAGGGTATAGTTTGTCCCTCTTGCTTTAGTAATAAAACAATGCCTTTTCACACCAACTCCAAATATATTGCACCAAAATCATATGTCAAGGTTCTGGCAACTTATATGGTGTTGGATAATTTAGAGATTAAACCGATGTCGGCCACTCTCATCAAGTCGGAAGTTCAGGATTTTGATCCCTTGGTAGAGAAAGAAGTTGAAATTGGCCTTCAGGAGGTAATTGTTCTGTATTTTATGTCGTGATTTGTCATTCGTATTTGAGACTAATTTTTATCTTGTATTGATGTGTTTTTAATTTTTTGTTCCAGGGTTTAGCATTGTTGAAGGCTTCCTTAGAGACCAATTCTGTCTTGAGTACTGTCTTTTTAGGAAAGAAGACCAAGGGTCGAACACGTTCCACCTCCTAGTATTCTTGTAATGCGCTTGAACTGATTGTCACATTTAATTTTACTAATTGTTTATGTTACTCGTATTTTCTTGGAGCTAAAATCGACTGTGTTACTAGTTTACTGTCTTTCTAAGAAGAAAAAAACAAGGGTTAAACGCGTTACAGCTCCTAAGGTTATGTAGTTCACTTCATGTTGCATTTAGTGCTTATGTTATTTTGTTGGTGCTAAAATCATCCGTGTTACTTATTAGTACAATCTTGCTGTCGAATAATTTCAGTTCCAGTTTTAGACTTCTGATTTCAACACTAGCAGGCAGTACAATTTTACATATGGCTATAGTGTTTCATTTCATCTTATGCACACTACTGATTTGCTATGATTTCCTTGAATATCACATTCGTGTTTTAGAGTTCGAGGCAGGTAAAAATGATTTCAACCATAAATTTAGAAAATAAAGTTGTGGATTGCTGTGCAGCTAGCTCAGATCAGCTTAGGGACTCCAGACGAATTATGTTAATCAACCATTAAAAGTTTAATTTATGTATTTTATATGTTGATGAATAAAGAAATACATTATTTCATTACAGAGTAATTTTATAGTTCATTGTAGAAATTGAAACATACCAAACAAATATGTTTGAATTTTTTAACTCATTCAATATTGTTAAATTTACAAGCAACTCTACATGCATATTTAAAACGAGGCAAAATTAACAGTAAAAATAAAATGAAATAAAAATAATAGATCATTGAATTATGATTTATCAAGTTAAATTTTAGGTCTCTATAATTTCTCTGTATTTCTAATCTAATCAATCAATTACATATTACTAAAGGCAAATCTAAAATGACACTTGGCAGAATTATATTGAGTGTTTTCCCTCCAAAAATATTTGCTTAAAAAAAAAAAAAAAAAAAAATCTTACCATAATGAAGGATTAATGTATCTAAATAATGATTTGCTTAACATAAAATCTAATATAAACATTTTTAAATATTAAATTATTCATTATAACTATTATGTGATTATTTTTTTATATTTACTTCATAATTTCTAATAATTGGTGTCAAGTCCTTAATTTTTTTGAAGTAATGATATATGTAGCCCTTAGGGCTATATATAAGCAATAAATATACTTTCTAAAATGAAATTATGTTGGGAATTCACGACAAAATCACGCGCAAATAGGTGTAATAAATGTTAGCCCTGGGCTATATTTATCATTTTCAATTTTTTTTATGCATTTTTAGAATTTTGTTGTATTATTATATAACTACTTCGTATTAAACAATCGTGCATCTATTGCACGAGAATTAATGTTGTACTTTACTATATACTTAGTAAAATATGTGCATTGCACGAGAATAAAACTAGTATCTAATATATATAAATAAAGTAGGCATTTTTTCGGAAGCATTTGGCGCACCACATAAGAAAAGGTATTATTTTGGGATTATTTACGAAAGTTAGTTATTTAAAACTTATTTACACTTTTGCGTCGGAATAAAACTTAATTACGAAATTATTATCCACGTAGGCTCGGATAAGTTTTTATTTTATTTTTTTATTTTTCAAAGTAAAACCGCTACCTCAAGTAGCTACCTCAGGTAGCGGTTTATGTACTAAAACTAAAACCGCTACTTGAGGTAGCGGTTTTACCCTTCATAAATTGATTAAATGTATCTTTACTTAAGTAGCGGTTTTAGACTATAACCGATTATAAATGAGACTAACATTTTAAACAGAATGAGTATATTAAATAAACGCATAGGCAAAAGACTAAAACGAATAAAACTAAATCTCATAGGACTAATTTCTCATAATTTTTAATAGTTAAACGATTATAAATGAGACTACCATTTTAAACAGAACGAGTATATTAAATAAACTAGATTTGTCATCTATTTTATGAATTAAAAATTTCAATTGTCACATAAGCAAAACTAGTGAATAAGGTTTGAGATTTTAAATTCAAGCGTCACATAAAATTAGTAAAACAACAAAAGATAACTTTAGCGTTAAAATTAAAAAATTATCTTATGATATTAAAAATTTTATCCATATATTTTAATGAATGATCTTCATAAATATACAAAATTTTAAATTAATAAAATAATTTATTAGAACTGTGCATCGCACGGGCTTCCATCTAGTTCATAATATAATAAAAATACTTGGAGAGCAAGCACTAATATATGCTAATATTCCCTAGTAATCTCAACTACCTAATATAGGTCACATTTAATTAACATATATCTTTTCACTAGATAATCTCTAAAATATTATCTCAATAATATTAGTTTACTTAATTGAGTTCATCTTTACATTAATAGTCCCAAGAATCTTCTATATATTATCAGCATAACATATTTCAGTTTACAAACACAAAGAAAATTCAGAAATTGCAAGTAGGGACTATAGTTTGATTGAGAGAAGACGAAAATCATAGTAAACAAAAAGATTAACAAGGTCATTTTTGCAGAAGCAGATAAGCAAGTTGTTGATCTCATCTTCCACATTTTATCATTGCCGCTTGCTACTGTTGTAAAACTCCTCAATGAAAATCAGAAAGGCGTGATAGGGTGTCTTGGAGACCTCTACAAAGGCATTGACTCTCTGAGCAATGACTATCTCCAGACTAATCTCGACAAGAACTCCGTGCTCGACCCTATGAGTGCTGTTGTTGTCCCTTTGCTTACGAAACAGCCACAAGATTGCTATAATTATTATGGCCCTAAATACTTAAAATTCTATTTCTGCGCCAGTAGTAACAATTGCTGGATAAGCGATCGCCAAGGAACCTTTTGTCCTCGCCACCGCAGTGAGATGGCTCAGAAAACGTTGGAATATGTGCCCAGAGCACCGGGTTATGTCAAGGAGGCGTTTATGGTGATGGATAATTTGGAGATCAAACCCATGTCTGTTTCTCTCATTACCTCCCTTCTAAAGGACTTGACTTCATTTGAAGAGAGACAAGTTAAATTTGGTCATCAGGAGGTAATAAATTTTCAACTTTTAATTGTTTATATGAACGTGGTTTATGAAAGGAACGCTAGATTGATACTGCATTATTGTGTTATGTTTGTTTTGGCAGGCAATAGCAATTTTGAAAGCGTCTTTGGAGACCAGATTTGTACTAACTACTGTCTTCCTTGGGACGAAAGTTTAGTGACCACTGAACCAACTCCAACACATCAATGGTCTTTTTTTTTTTTTTAATGTGGCAATAATGGAATCCTTTATTTTCTTGCTAAGATTTTAGATGTAATGATGCAATTCCGACGTGTTATTATGTTATGCTACTGTTAATATTATTGATTATGACTTTACAAATGCTTTTATGATCAGAATTAGCCTCTTATTATGTGTGGAAATTCAGCATTACATTTTTAAGAAATGCAAGTTTTCACTCTATTTTGAACTTACCATTTTCTCAAGCATCAATTACCATATGGTTAAGACTTTTTAATCATGCTAACATTCAAACTGAGCTTATATGATATGTTTGGCAAGAACGTTAAACATGAACAGATTTAACTTATACTGACGCCTCTCAAGGCCTCAACCAATAAAAGGGGGTAAAACAATGAATCACAATTAAGGTCTCAGTGTCAAACCATACAACTAATACAAGGTATAGATTAAGCATACATGCATGAATTTAAAGCCTTATGTGAATTTACAAGTTAAATCATCACCTGCCAAGTTTAATTTACAAAGATTGTTTTTAATGTGGCAATAAAATCGATCTATAACTTAAAAGGTTGCCCTTGATCATAAAAGCATTAGGAGTATTAGTTTGCCAATAAGCAACCTGTGCACGGTTAATTCCATGGATTAGTTGAATTGGATTCACTTTTTTGATATTAAAAAGTTTCAGACCAACTGACCTATAAAAAAATTTTCCCTTTCATTTAGGTTGGGTTCTATCAATTTATTCACTTACAATCTATGATTAGAGCAACAAGTTTTTATCCTAAACATTTATGCTGAGAAAAAGGGAGCTAAGTAGGCTTCTTTTTCCTGATTGAACTTTGAAAGACAAATAAGTAAATGAACAATGTATGCTTAACAGGAGTACAGACATACCTGAATGGGCTGTATCAGTTAACTTAGGTTCTGGTCCTTGGCAAGAATTTCACTTTCAGCAAAACAGCAGCACCAGAAATGTAGAGTATGCGGAGTAATAAGGCATAGATGCAATCTTCTACTTAGAAGGGATGTATCCTTAACCATCTGAAGCTGAATGGCAAAAATCCTTCATAACAAAAAATAAAATAAAATAAAATAAAAGACTTAACATCCAAAACAATCACTTTCATTGATGACCAGGTAGTAGCAAACATGTTTTTACACTCAAAAAATTCTATAATCTTCAACATGTTAGCACATAGTAGTGAGAAATTGCATAATCATAACATCAAATTAAAAACAGGAAAAGTAGCAGATATTGATGTTGAAGTTGTAAAAGATGCACTTTAAGTTTTTGTAAGGTTTCAACTGCAGTTCCAGCTTTGGTGTAAAATGGCACATCGAGGATGGTCTCCCACCTTATTTATATATTTTCAACTTATTCTACCAATTCCCTCATCAATATTGTTTATAGAACACAAAATATGCAAATGAGGCAGACACAACACTTAGAATATGTAATCCTTGTATTTGTTTTTGGCAATAACATCAACTGTACATTACGAAAATTGAATGAGAAGACAATCAGTCATTTTCTTTATACACCATAAGTCCAACATAAAGATACATACAGAATTTAAATTGAAGCTAATATAATGATACATACAGAAGAGGTACCAAAACTAAGCTCAAGAAAAAACAATAATTATACACCATAAGTCCAACATAAAGATAGCTTGGAACTTACTTCCTGCTCAATGCTATCTCTCCTGTTCGGTGATCCGATGCATATCAACATAATCGTGCTTATGTTTCATCGAATATTTTTCCAACTCTCCAATGCTGTCAAGCTATAAATTCAAAATTGCCAAGCAAAATCAGCACATTACAGCATTGCAATGCATCAAAATTCTTTGTCCAATCAAATTAATGCCTCGATGATTAAATTGATCCACCAACTGTTTTCAAAGAAGATTTCATGAACGGAGTCCATTCGCGAGGCTTGTGTATTATGAATGATGCCATTATAGCAGCAATTTTAGACTAACACGCCAAAATTGAAAGTTCATAAGAATTAATTTCTACAATTTGCATCAATTGCAAAAATCTATAGAATCAATCAGGATACAATTATAATCATAATTCAAGTCATTCAAATACAATCAATCATCAATCACCATTTGTCAATAACAATAAACCACAATAAATTCAATGTACCTTATTGTACTCCAAAGAGACGGCTTTACGGCGAGCAGCATCTTTAAAATCCTCAGTCCTATCCCTAATTTTCGCCATTGTTGGATCATACAATACACCAGAAGAAATTTCTATGAATTGAACTACAATTTGACCGAAGATGAACTGAATTTGCAACGATTTCGACTAAATTTCGAAGGAATTTCACCCTATTGATGTGAGATATAGACAGAGTATTGATTTTAGGACGCACCGCTGCAGATCGCCGTGATGCTAGGCGGTGACCGGGCGCTGACTTGGTTAACGGAGATACGATCTGAATACTATGAACGGTCTTTTATTTAATTTTAAGAAAACGGCCTGTTTAGGAGAGAATGAAATAATTAGAACTGAAATTAACTTAAGAGAACAAGCCTCAAGACTATGTGTTTTGTTTTTCATTCGATTCACTCTTTCGGCTAATTGGATTTGGGAATTAAGTTTTAGTCCTCGGCTAAATATTGTTGTGGGGATTAATTAAACCAAGATAATGTGAGATGACAAATTTTAGCATTACACCAAAACTATGTGAGATGATAAACCTTAGAATTAGAACAAGTGTTGCTTGGGAGGTTTTGTGAAACATTAATTGATTATTCCTACAAGTATACTTGTATAAGTAGTCAATGTATAATTTGATTGATTTCGGGCCTGTTCTTATACAATTATTTTCAGCTCAGTCAGCTCCTAATTTCTTTCTCTTATAAAATATTCATTTCAGTTCAGTTTAATTTAGTTCATTTCAGTCAATACAAACAGGTATAAGAGATACTTTGTATACACAATGCTTGACCATTACCATTTACTAATAGAAGCATTGGATTTTGTTTATGAAAGCGTTGCATAATGAATTACGAAACCCTAATCTATTCTATATGATCAGCACAATACAGAATACTCAACGGAGTGCATGAACTAAAACCTTGAAGATATGGTTGACGACTTTTATGATAGGATCCTGATTAAATTGTTGGAAAGTGTTTCTTATACAAAAAGTCAAAAGCAGTTATGTATGCATTTGCAATAACTCTGATACAAAAAGTCAAAAGCAGTTGTGTAAGTGCACACAATCCCTATGTAAGAGTATGAGTAGATGCCAGCAGATTGGAATAGAAGAGGACAAATGGACCATTAGAGATGGATCTTAATAGGATGAGACCACCATTAAGGCTTTGGGTCCAAACTATTATGGTCCCCCATACCCAAACTTATGTTTAGCAGTCCTGCACCTACGTTATCATTCATCTTATTAAACAACTATAGTCCATAGTTTGGCAAGTCCATTGATTTGGCTATTATGCAATAAAGAATTAGCCAGGCCATACTTCTTCCACCTATAGCCCTAATCCAATTGGGTACGTAGTAAGAAATAAGTCAAGTGGATCCACTTGATCACATAGCTTCCACTCGTCCATAATATCTATCCTACAAAACTAATCAAGAGTGGGTTACAAGGTGATTCAATTTGTTTCAAGTGTCGTATTTGCGTTACAAGCATTAAACTCTTATATAAATAATAGAATATTAAATTAATAATCTTGTCTATATGATATTACTTGGATTCAAGCCTACAGTCTAAGAGTGGAAGCATATGTACAATAAATATCATATATGATACGAAGTGACAAAATACAATCCGAATATTGTATAATCATATCAATTAAGAGTAGCACAATAGTATATAATCCACCTTAATATCACAATGAGTTTGTAATTCTGCTTGATTTTCTGGAATCCATTAAAATAAATTATGATAAAGCTGATTTTGAATTGATTTATTTTGATATTGTAAATCTGCTTGATTTTCTAGAATTCAATATAAAATCAATTATTTTAAGCTGATTTAAAATTGATTTGTTCTTTGAAATTCTATCCAAAATAAAACCGTATTTTGAAGAAGTGTAACTTTTCACGAACTTTCGTGGCAAAGTTTACCAATGAGAGTTGCTTACGTGCTTAACTTGGTAGTTGAAATGCTGAATACATACAAAATTTATTTCTTCCCTGAATTTGATAGTTACGAGGTTGCTGATGTTTAAAACAAGGAGTATAAAGTATTTCTCTTATCAGATAAAAACAATTTAGTGAGTAACTTTATATCAGGGGATGCCCATAACCAAATATCAGTATCCGCCCTTTATACCTTCGAAATAACTGCAGAACATTTGCAGCTCTTAACACTGCTCATTTTCTTAATTTCATCATGTGCTTTTTTTTTTTTTTTTTTTTTTTTCCTTTTCTGTGCTTTCATGCAAACGAACACTACGGAGTATAATGCATGGACGGAAATACCATATAAAATTTTATGTACATATCGTGTGTGTCAGACTTTGCAATATGAGAAAGGAGGCCGAATTTTCTCATAGATTAACCGGGTCCTCCCAATTTGGTTTAACGGGGTTTAATCACACAAAGGGAAGAAAGCAAAGGGATTCCCCACCCCCAAAGTAGTTCTAGTGAGGTTTTCCCGAGGTGACAAACTTTATCACTAGACTAAGCTTTGATACTTGATAACGAGTATTTGATACGGAGTACAAAGTATTTTGAATACATGACATGCTATGCCACCTATTGAAATATGTGTTTTACAAGAACCTCACAGTACTTCCTCTTTATTGTATCTTACTGGTGATGAATATATTTAGGAAAAAAAATGTCTTTTTCCCCTTTTTAGGAACCTAATAATTCAATAAAGGGCCTATGGAGTATGACCTCAGCATATTTTGTTGGTGAAAAAGGGCAGAAATAAAGTATAGAAATGCATGAACTTTAAATAAAAGCAGCAAAAAAAAAAAAAAAAAACAAGTGGGGAAAATAATATGCTTCCTATTATTTTTTGATTTTTCATTTTATTTATCCTTCTCTCCAATACAATGCAATACGTACATATTACCCACTATGAAGAATCACAGGAAAATCCCCAAATGGACCAAAAAGCCAAATAGGAAGTGTAAACTAAAGTTGCTGATAAAATTTAAAAAAAAAAAAAAAAAAAAAAAACACTCACACACTACTAGTTGCTGATTACTCAACCTAGTTAATAAGGCTTAAATATGTGTAAAAATATATATTTAACCCTCTAAATCAGCAAAGACATGATATGTTTTAGAGTCAACAGCGATTAATCTCAAAGCAGCAATGAAGGAAGCTACAGACATACAGGAGAAGAAAACAATATTGATCCAGAGCCATATCTTCATTGCCATGCTCAACTTGTTCCTCTTCGCTTTGAAGTACATGTGATTTGCTAGGATAAAGGTGAGTGGGAAAGTACTGATAGCACCTGTAAGGCTCATGAAATCCCCTAGGAAAGGCAGAAGAGCTGAGACGAAAGTGTTCAATGCTAGGTAACCTCCCCTGATTAGTACTCGCGATCCCAAATTTTTTGGATGGAATGCACTCCCTGTGATCCCAAACCTTGTGTCAAGGTATTCATACATTGGACTTGCAAATATCTGAGAAATACAAACAATAAGAATTATGAACATTTTTTTCATGGATTTTGGAAATAAAAATCAAAGACAGTCGAGATGTAAACTTACATGTAAAGCAATGACAGTTTGAAGGAAAGTGCTGATATTAGCCAAGGCCTTCACCCAAACAGGACCATGGACATTGTTCAACAAATAGGAGTCTGTTTTATTTCCGTATGCCCAGTAACCAATAAAAACAATAGCATACATGGGTACAACTCCAGCCGAGAATTGAAAGTACAGGGCTTTCATCATGTTCCCAACCACAGGCTTTCTTACTGTTGCCTGCTCACACAATTTAATTGCAAAAAAAAAAAACATGTGAGAATTAAGATTCATGTATCAAGTATTATGAGTAGAATAATGCAGTTATGTGAAAATATATATTATCACACTTCATTTAGGATTAAGGAAGAAGCGATTACACACCTGAATCTCAGGAAGCATTCCTGTATTAAACGCAAAGACCAAATTAGCAGCTGCTCCGATAGTTGTAAAGACTTTACCTCTTTCAGTTGGTACGGTGTAGTCTCTAGGCGGAGAATTGATTCCTGTACATCATTAAAACACAATTTTAGTTTATTACAGTAGTTGTATGAACACATCATATTGCTACAAGAGTACAAGATATGGGTGGTTTGCGCCTAGCTTTAGATTGCGCCCTTCAAGTTAAAGGTCTTGAGATGACTTTCAGATGAATTTTGGACAAAGCAACAAGGCAAGGCAAAAGGGGCAGAGATAATGGTCTGAACAGAGTGAAAACATAGTCGGGATACATGAAGACTCTTCAATTCACAAAAAAAAGGTTCAAAGTTAAGGGTGACAGATTATATGGAAAGGGCATAGTGTTCAAAATTGCAAGTATTGTATCTATCTTTAACTAAGTCGCAAACCTACAAAATTCGATGCATACATAAGCTTAAAAGTTCCTTAAGTTCTAAAAGTTAGTTTTATTTACGTTTTACAAAACAGGCATACAGTATATTTGATTGGTACAGTCTAACATGTATGTTTTAAACATGTAGTAATATTAGATTACCTAGATTTAGCTTTTCCATTGAAGAAAAACGGGGAAAATGCAGCAAAATAAGACAGCAGTACAACAAATAAAAACGAAACTATAAAATCTTACCACCGGGAAGGTTTCAGCAACCAATCCTGCAACTCTAAGAAGAATATCAGAATAAATCATGTCTCTTAGCTTATACAAAATGATGCATATAGTATCATACATGCTGATTTAAAACCTATTTGTAGGCCAGGTACACAGATTGATATATACAGGATTCACATGCTCACTAAATTCTACATTACATCTCAAAAAAAACTATTACTAATGAATCATTAGTAATTACAATAGATTGAATAATAGTTTGTAACATAGACTACTAAATTTAAAAACCCATGTACTGTGATGTGAGCATGATTTTTTTTTTTTTATTATTTTATTTTTTTATTTTTTTTGTAAAGAATGGTAAAGGCTGGAAATGGAATCAGGCATTACCATCTTTAAGTGAAAGAGCAATAGCAATTACTATGTAAATCAGACCGAAGAACGTTGAAACTCCAAGCCAAATTCTCAAAGCAGACAAATGAGGAATCCCAATGGCAAAAAGGGCACATACAAACCCAGAGATGATTATGCAATATGGAAGCTTCAGTGCATGACTTTCAGTGAACAACTCATATGCAGCCTACAAAATTCATATAAACAGAGTCAAAAATAATTTTAGTTAAGTAAAATAAATTTCTGTATACTTGAATATCAATTATTACATAAAAAATAAGTAGAACTACTCAAGATTAAATTTAAGATTTACCTTAATAGAAGAACCTGCCAAGATAATGAAACCAGTGTTGATCATAAAAAGATTGATATATTGCAAAGCCCATGTAAGTGAATAGGCTCTTGGACCTACAAAATCCACCAAACAATTTTATTGTAAGTTTTGCCCTTATGCAAAAATTAATAGTCACGCTGATAGTGTAACATGAGGTAGCAGCGTGACAACTAAATAGAAAAGGAAGGAGTAGTTTCGTATCGGGCATACCATAGATAAATCCAGCAAGGTCTCTGTATCTGATATGTCTTTTGCCACCATACTCATGAAGTTTGGCAATAAGAGCATTAGCATAGAGAGAAATTACAGTAGCAGCAATTAGACCAAGTACTGCAGGTATCCATCCAAGTGGGACCATTATAGCGCCAGAATATCCCAGTACATATGCACTGTTTATTCCAGTCGTCAGAACAAACCCAGCTTGCAGCCATGAATCTATACACAACCATATTTTACCAAATTATACAGTATCCAATGATGTAAAACTAATCAAATTACTGTAATTAAATTAAATTATACAAGTAATATTATAAACTTCTATATTATGCCAGACAAATTATAAAGCAACCAAAGTGACTTGTGACCCACGGGTCAATATCATAGACTAAAATAAATAATACGATTGTATAACAAAATTACTAACTTAACCTTGTGGAAGTTAAGATGCACCCCACAGACAAACATGAAACATGTTATCATCCTTAAAAATAAATAAATAAATAATTAAGCGGGAAAATTAATAAAACAGAAGCTAACCGATTGTCTTTCAGAGTTAACATGTTATTTTAAAATAATGAAATCACGAGGAAATACCATGGTTAGTTAGTTAGTTTATTAGTCTAATTCAAAACACAAGTATTTTTTTACTCATTTGATCTGTCGTTGTTCTTTTCTTTTTTGTGATCTATTTGGGTATAAAACGAGATAAATTTTGATCACGATAAAATAAAATAAAATAAAAATCTTGTTCATGAGTATCAATATATAAAATTTTTATATACGTAATCAAAGATTATACGAAGTTTAATTTTAAAAACAGGAGACAAACATTAAAAAAAGGTAGAAATTTCAGAAATTTAATTTTAAGAGTAGTAATTTTTTTCCAAACAGCAATATTTTCTTTTCTATAAACGGAGTAATATTGAAGGAGTGTCCATTATACACTTGGAAAGGTGTAACGTTGCACCTAAGACTATTTTGTTGCTGAATTGGTTAGAAAACTACACTAGGAAGAAACAAAAAATAGTTACACCAAGTGTCGCGGTGCATACTGAAAATTGCACCAAGGGACACGCATAAAAAAAACCAAAACAAAATTAAAATTTAAAAAATAAAAAATAAATAAAAAATAAAAAATTACACCACCACAAGCAAATTATTTTATAAAAATCACAAAATTCATAACAACCTACACGAAAGATAATGACATTTCAACACCCAACAAAAAATTAATTAAAAATAATAGAGAAGAAAGAGAAAATTAAAAAATTATACCAGTGCTGATCTGATGGGCAGTTTCGGGAACAACAACAGTTTGTTGTTTTTGTTGATGATTAGAATTATCGTTGTTGACGGAAACGGCGCCATTAGTAGCACCATTTTCTGGGTCGTAAGACGACATTGAATTATTATTTGGAGAAGAGAAAGAAGAAGAAAGAGGAGAAGAGGGGTTTTGTATGATAAATTCGGTATTAGCAACGTTGTTGTTGGTGTTGTTATAGTTGTTGTTAATGTTGTTAGGAATATGAATGTGTTGAGGTTGGTTGTGTGAATGGTGTTGGGAAAACAAGAGAGCTGTTGTTATTTCTGAGTCCGATTGTTTGGGGATGGCCTCCTTTATATACCCCATCTTCCAATCCTTGGGATCCTCCTTTTACTCTTTTTATTTTCCGAAAATTAATTTAATTAATTTTCGAAAAATAATTTATTTCCTTAAAAAAGGTGATTTGTTTTCATATTTGGAGCTAGGAGAGAGAAAAAGGAGTAGGATTTATTTTCATTTCCTTTTAGCTCCCCGCTATAATAGATAGAAATTCAGATTTTGTTTTATTTTTTGTCACGGAATTATTTTGGGATATCAGGGACTATTTCGCCTTTTTCAATTTCTTAGTGGGTGGTGGGGTTCACACACTCTTTAATTGCGTTCACCTTTCTTTTTTATTAACAAAAATATCCAATTAATAATAACAAAATAAAAAAAAATAATTCACTATTCGATTGTAATAATTATGATCTCTCAATTTGATGACTTGTTAGGCTCAATGTATTTAAAATAAAATTAACTCATTTCAAACTTGAAAAATACTTCTTTCAATTCAACTTAAATATAAAAGAAAAAACTTTATAAAAAGGGTAATGTTATATGCAGCCCTAAGGGAACTATATAAGTACTTAATATACTTCATTTTTTTATTACTCGTATTAAATTGGATATTTATCGATAATTTACGAGTAAATCGGTGTAATAAATATAGTTCGTACCCAGTTCAAATACATTTAGGAAAATGATATACTTCGTTCTTTTGTTTCATGACTTATAAATTTATACTCTGTACTCCATAATACTCCGTATAAAACTATGGAGTAATAAAATTAACATTCAGAAAAAGTTTTTTATACACAAGTATATTTTAGATTTACATATAATAAGTTCTTTCAAAAAGAAAAATAATTACAGATGAGTTAAGTTTACATTTAAGTATTTTACTTAATGTTTAGATTAATCTAACTAGTTTTCGGTAAAATTAATATTAAGGATCCCAAAGTTTTTTTTTTAAATGACATATGGATATAATACTCTGTATAATTTAATAATTATAAAATTCAAGTTCAAGCATATTTAAAATATCAAAAAATAAAAATTTTAATATCAAAAAATAAAAATATTTAAAATACCAAAAAATAAAAATTTTAAAATAAAAAAAATATATCAAAAAATAAAAATTTTAATTTTTTTTTTTGGGAAACATTTTAATATTATTCTTGTGATTTTAACAATAGTTGGTAACGGTTTTAAAGCGATCAATATAATAATTTCTTGCAATTATTTTTATAGAAAATTTTTACAAAAGAATGCTTGCCAAATATAACTTATCTATATCTACATCAATATATTAAGAATGATCTTATTTAATTATATTTGGAAATTATATCAACATTAAAGTATGTTGCCGGAAATAGTTTCAATCAAATCGACGATGGGATCTTATTAAAAGAATATTCTTTGTCATGTAACATTAAATCTTATCTAAGTGTTAATCACTATAATTGATTCACGTTTCCTAAATTACACTTTATCTTATAGCTAAATATGTCTAATCCAATTTGATTAACCTAATTACATTAGAAATTCCCCTTGTAGTAGAGTTTCATAATGTTTATTCTTTCTTACCTCTTTCAAAGAATAAACAATCTATTAACCTAATGGGACTCAATCTAGAATATGGGCCAATTTAAGTCAAAAATAAAATTAAGCCCAACTGGATTTATGATCACCTTTCGATATGACCTATAATCGCCTTTTAATGTGGGCATATGATTATAGAATGCAATATCTGGTTATCTGGGGAAGACTCCATCTATTATGTATTACAGTTGTCCGTTGAACTAGAATTAAACTTTGAAGGCTTGTCACGTGGGGGTCTGATCAAAGTAGTGATACTGATTTTGGTCCTCTAGTGATGTTGATTTCGTGATACTCGTATTATTCGTATATATTAATGTATAAATTCAGCTCCACCGTATGCCGTATGGTATATTGGTACGGCATACGATCCTACCCCTTTCTATTTTAATTAAAATTCTCTTTTTTATCAATGATTTCTGCTTCTATATTTTATTTTTGACTTTACGGCTTTATATTACTAAGGATCTTGCTAACGAGCGCCCCGGAGCGTTATATAAAGATAAATTATAATGGTTGAAATGGTATTAAGTTAGGAATTCATGATAAAATCAAGCGTCGTTCGGTGTAATTAATGTTAATTTTACTCTAATATTTGCACTTTAATTCTCTTATCTGACGCCCTGGGGACGCTCATTAGCTTTTGCCTATTAATAACTCCCCAGTCAAAGAAATTGAGTTAATTACTTTCCTTTCGGCAGTGATTCAACAGTAACGTATAATTGCCTTAGCTTAGTAAATTATGTAATAAATGTGAAAGGTTTAATTTAAAAAATATGTCCTTTTTCCTTCAGACCATGACATGCATAATGTCGTTCATAGTACTCCGTTATTACGGAGTATAATTTTTTTATTTATTTATTTTTATTTTTATATACTCCATAAAAGAGTATTACTACGTTATTGGTTTATAGATGATTTCACCTCACAATTTGAGGTAGGATTATCCATTATTAACATTAAAACAATTTCCATTCAAAAAAGAAAAAAAAAAAGCATTAAATCAATTTGAGGGTAAGGATTCTTTTACTCTCCTCCCAATTTTTAAGAAGTTTTGCATGCCAACTCACCTAGATTAGGTTAACTGGTTTGATAAGACACATTATATCAACTTAAAAAAATAATATGACCTTCAAGTTTCAACTCTTTGTTTATGTTAAGAAAATATTTGGTTAAAGTGGAAAAAATTACAATAGACACAACAGATATACTAGAAGTTTGAGACACCGAAAATATTTGGTTAAAGTGGAATAAATTAGGACAAAGGAGGTAATACATATACTCCCTTCATTCTAATACATAATACATGTTGGTTTGTTGATCCCATGAACAAAGGTTAATTGAGTGAAATTGTTATCCTACATTAAAATAGTGTAAAGTAAAGAGGAATATTAATATGTCTATCAACATTAAAAAAAAAAAAAAAAAAAAAAGTTATCTTCGCTTTATAATCCCTAAGAGATTATCATCTTCATAATATTGTTTTGAGTTATGTATAAAGTGAACATTTTGGGTGAGTGTGGCCTAGCCCATTTATCATGTTTTAATGTTTAAACAAACTAAAAAATAATTTTAAATAATTTTAAGACGCTATTCTCTTTGTTTAAGAGTTTTTTTTTTTTTTTTTTGATGGGGATCATTAATATTTACACGTAGTTATTATAGTATAGAATCAAGGAGAGGGATAGAGTATCATAATTAAAAGTTTCTTCAAAAGGTGAGTCAATTTGGGGTGAAATAAAGTATATTGTTAACAAATAAGGGGAAAAAAAGGATGGATTTATTTTTTTATATATTAACGTTTTTTTTTAATGAAATGGCCTAAAACTAAAATAACCCCATGTATATAACTAGAAATTGATATAGAAAAAGTATAAAGTATTACCCACTTCCAACATCCAATAATAGAGAGAGTTTGTTTACGATAGGTAACAAATATAAATCCCTAATCCCCATTTATTTATAAGTTTTAATGCCCTTATGACTAATTAATGACCCAAAAAAAAAATACAATTTCAAACACATGTGAAATCATTGATTGGTCTTATAGATGGTAGAAAATGACACCAAAAATATCCATACGACGAGAGAAAAAAAAAAAAAAATCCCGTGATTAGTAGTATATAATGAAAACACATGCATAATATATGCACTAGAGATTACACAATGAACAAGCAAGGAACAAAGGACGTGCCAAAATTTGACAAAAACAGGAATATATAGAATTATAGATAGACAGAGCATCATAGACTAGAGGAGGAGATATTCAAATGGATAGAAGTTTAGAATGTAGGTAGGAACATAAAAAGTAAGAGAATCATTTTAGAAAAGAAAGTATTACTAAACTCTTTCTTAAAGTAATTTGTCCAAAATTTGTGTGAGATTCCAATTCAAGTTCATCTAGCTGCTACTACGTCTCTCTACAATAATTTTGGGATAATTGTCCGTTTATACGAAGTTTGAAGTAATTGATATTCAATTTGATTTGGCCAACCACTTCGGATATGTTTTTCCTATTATAGCTAGTGAATCTATATTTAATATTGGTATGCTTAATTTCAATTTTGTGCAGATTACTGCAAATTTCAATTGCAACCTACTCGTAATAAGTTACTCAAGTTGCATTTTTTCAAACATGATAGGTACGTATACACACATGAACGCAAAGAATCTACTAATTAATGAAGCTCTATTATAAGAAGCATGTTGCATTTTCTTTTATCAAGGTTTAGGTGAACACATTAAGAATTGAAATTTTGTGTTGAGGATGGAGTTCAATATGAAGTCTTTGGCACTACCTTTCATGACTTATCAATATTTTGTATTTCGCGTGGTATCCAGAAAGAAAAAAAGAAAAAAAATAAAAAAATTCCATTGCCTTGAGCTAACTTCTTGAATTGTAAAAAATCTCTCATACTAGCTAGTAGATTTTGTAATTGAAATTCTAATATTGTACGACTACATACAAAATACAAAGTATACTTTTCCAAAAATTACATGATATGGTATATAATAATATACTGATGTATTATAATTATTGAAATCCATTGTAAACCCACTTGTTAGTGTTCGTTCCACATTAGAGAAAGAGGAAAGTTAGTTTCACTTTTCGAACTTCTCCTGAATCCATGGGCACACAAGAGACAACAATGCTGAATTTTTTGACTTTTTTTTCGTCCGGAAATAAAATTGCCGAAATGTTTAATATGGTCTCTAATACCCTCCGGGAGTCCAATTGGGTGGGTAGAACTATCCAATTTCCCTTTAAACGACCAATTTACCGGTTTACAACTTGTGTCAATTTCATTAACTCAAGTCTACCACAAACATTTATGACAACATATAATGATCATATATGGTTCCAAACGACAATATATGACCCCGAGATGTATCCCTTATAATCTAAAGGCTTTTCAACACCGGGCCATGAAACCTAAAAAATTTCTCAAAAAGCGTAGATATTCAATTTTGGAATTTTTTTACTTTTTTTTCGCCCGGAAATAAAAATTGCCGAAATGTTTACCATGGTCTTTAATATCCTATGGGAGTCCAATTGGGTCGGTGGAACCATCCTATTTGCCTTTAAACGACCAATTTACCGATTTACAACTTGCACCGATTTAATTAGCTCAAGCTACTATGAACATTTATTACAATAAATAATGATCATATATGGTTCCAAACAGCACAATATGACCCCAAGATGTATCCCTAAAATTTTAAAACTTTTCGATACCGGGCCTCGAAACATCCCAAATTTCGCAAAAAGCGTGAATTCAATTTTGGATTTTTTTTTACTTTTTTTCGCCTTGAAATAAAAATTTCCGAAATGTTTACCATGGTCCCTAATACCCTTTTGGAGTTCAATTGGGCGTGGGTGGAACCATCTAATTTGCCTTTAAACGACCAATTTACCGGTTTATAACTTGCACCGATTTCATTAACTTAAGTCTACCATAAACATTTACGACAACAAATAATGATCATATATGGTTCCAAACGTCATTATATGACCCCGACATATATCCCCTAGAATTTCAAAACTTTTCGACGCCGAGCCCCGAAACCTCTAAAATTTCTAAAAACGTGTGGATATTAGGCTTTAATTTTGGAATTGTTTGACTTTTTTTCGCCCAGAAATAAAGATTGCCGAAATGTTTACCATGGTGCCTAATACCCTCTGGGAGTCCAATTGGGTAGGTGGAACCATCCAATTTTCCTTTAAACGACCAATTTATTGGTTTACAACTTACGCTGATTTCATTAACTCAAGCCTACCATGAACATTTATAACAACATATAATGGTCATTTATGGGTTCAAATGGAATTATATGACCCCGAGATGTATCTCCTAAAATCTCTATTATTTTCGACACCGGGCCTCGAAACCTTCGAAATTTCTCAAAAAGCATTGATATTAGCCTTCAATTTTGGAATGTTTGACTTTTTTCACCTATAAATAAATATTGCTGAAATATTTACCATGGTCCCTAATACCCTTCAGTAATCCAATTGAGTGGGTGGAACCATCCAATATGTCTGTAAACGGCCAATTTACCGGTTTACAACTTGCACCAATTTCATCAATTCAAGCCTACCACGAACATTTATGACAACAAATAATTATCATATATGGTTCCAAACGACATTATATGACCCCGAGATGTATTCCCTAGAATCTCAAGGTTTTTCTATACCGGGCCTCGAAACCTATAAAAATTCTCAAAAAGCGTGGATATTAGCCTTTATTTTTGGATTTTCGACTTTTTTCGCCCAAAAATAATAATTGCCGAAATGTTTACCATGGTCCCTAATACACTTCGAGAGTCCAATTGGGTGGGTGGAACCATCCAATTTACCTTTAAACGACCTATTTACCGGTTTATAACTTGCACCGATTTCATTAAATCAAGCCTACAACGAACATTTATAACAACAATGATCAAATATGGTTTCAAACTGCATTATATGACCCCGAGATGTATCCCCTTTTACAAATCTTACAATGAATCAAATCAAGGTTTTTAATCCTCATACTTCTTCCGTTCCTAAATTACATTCCTACTTCTAGCATTAATTCCTCGTATAATAATAGAAAAAAATAGAAATGTAATTTAGGGACGGAAGGAGTACTATATATCAAAAGCAAGAATTTCAATGAAAGATTATATAATGACTCCTAAATTAGTGCAAGATAGCTTTGAATCTTTTGATATTGAAAATCAATCAAAGAAAACTCCAAATCAAATAATGTGACATATAAAGTACTCCAATATTGCAAGAAGCGGTCCTATATTGCCTTTTTAAAGCTTATAGCCTTATATATACTGTGGGAGCATTTTACCTAAATATAAGTTTGTGTAAATTAAAATACTACGTAGATTAGATTCAATTTTTCTTTTTTAGTTTATTTATTGTCTCTTATAAATCAACTTAATTTTTTCAATATCCTCGAATATCATCCAATATTAACCTAAATTTTTTTTCAATACCCCTTTACATTAATGGAGTATTTTTTCAATTTCCAATATTAACCTAAGGTTTTTTTTTCTTTTTTCTTTTTTGGATAGTAGTACTAGTATATCAATTGTTAGCTATGATAAGGATAGCTTGGTTCACTTCTAATGCAAGACTCTTTCAAAAGAGTAATTAGTGACAATGCAAGCTTTCTAAAAGTCAAGTATAAAGATACATACTAATATTTATTCCTTTTTTTTTGGGGGGGATGTGATCCACCCTCCACTTTCAAATGGAATATAAAGCGCAAGGTATGAGAAAGACCCATGTTGCATCTACATTTCAAACCCAATAGACTCTCGTACGTGTGAGGGGGCATGATAGAATATAAAACATATTTATGTTGTTAGATCCTTTAACAACAAAAATGCTAAAGGCTATAATATATTTTTTGAAAAGTAAAAGTTATTTATTAAAAAGTCAACGAAATCTATAAAATAATTTGAATTTAACAAATACGTAACATATTGAATCAAATAAATTTTCCTTACCAAAATTACAATTGTACGTAGATTAGATCTTGTAGTGGAGCATCTATTGCTTATGTTGTTGGAAAACATAGGTTGATGAGACAATTTAACGATTTTTTATTCTCATGAGGATGTTCTTCATCTAATTATCTAATTGTATTCCAAAAATTGGTAGCTTTTGCAACTCCTTATAACTTTCACCAACGCAACATGCAATTTCAAAAACAATCCATTATAATTACAATCTCGGATTCTAAAATATAAAAGTCGTCTCCTTAACCCTGTATGTCGAAAGAGATTGGAAAAACATTATACTTTGAAAGAGATTGAAAATCCTTTCCGGAGAATAAAAGATCCTCTCAAAAAGAAGGAAGCATTATTGTATATAAACTTAAAAAATAAAAATAAAAAAATTCTAAATAAACAAAGATAGGCGTAAAATCGATGGAAGCCACTCTTTCAATTATGAAGGCTAGGGTTTAAGAGAGAGAGGAGGGGGTGGGGGTTTGAGGGTTTTAAACACTAAAGGTCATTAAATGAGACCCAAAAAAAAAAATTATCATAAATTTTGTGTGTCTAATAAAGTAGGGATGACGATGTGACAAGTAATAAAATGAAAATGAAACAAAATAAAAATTGTTTATTAGAAAATAAGAGATTTTTAAAATCTATAGCTAGAAAACAATACGTAGAAAAAAAGCTTTCTTTAATCAACTAACAACATAACTAAATAGTAAATAACTTATCTTAGAATACTTGTATATAATGAGGGAGGTATGGATGAGTCTTAAATTTCAAATCCAAGTCTCTTAGAAGACAAAAGCTTGCGCCAACAACTCATATTTTGACTATTTGAAAAACAGAACAATGACTAATTTTGACTATTAGAAAAACAAGAGTATACAAATACATAAGTACATCTTTTAGCTAAAAATCTATTATATAATTTAAGAGTTTTTTTTTTGTCCAACTTTCATTCATAGCACTCTAATTCTTGAATGGAGCAATTCTATGCATTTTTTTTTTTCGGATAACTTCCTCTCCAACTTCCACTATTTTTTTTTGGAGGAAAATAACTACTTTTTTTTTTTTTGTCAATAACTTTTAATTCTCTAAATTTTAGATAAAAAAATAAATAAATAAATACTTCACTTTTACTTTTACTATTTTACAATACAATATATATATATATATATATATATATATATATATATATATATATATATATATATATATATATATATATATATATATATATATATCCACATACAATTCTCTGTAGCACTCAAAATCCCCAACATTTCACATTTTTTTAAACACTACATTCTAAAATTTCACTTTGTTTTACGAGTATTTTTTTGGTACATAGTATAATATATGTCATGCATTACCACGAGTATGCAGTTTCGTTATCAGCCATTCACTATAGTACTATAAATCCCCAACCCTTCAATTATATGCATTTTTTTAGGGACTACGTACCCTCCAAACATTTTCCGTTTCTTTAATCATCAAAAGCAAAAAAAATGTACAACACGTTTTTGTGGAACTGGCCTCAGCGAATAACTAATTGCAACAGAGTATGTAAGTATGTTACTCCTAGAGCAACACACTAACTCATATGACACTAACCGAGTAACACGAGTAACCCCTATAACACTGAACGGGTAACCTCTATAACTTTGAAAAGTAAACTTCAAAATAGCATTTGGTGACCACCGACATAAAAGAGTAAGACCCTGTTTTTTGAGCTTCTAAGCAATTAAAGCATAGAATATCATATTTCAGCATAGCACAGCAGGTGTCATCACATTATTAATATGATTATTTATACTCAGTACAACAGAGCTAATTAGGGTTCAGCAGAACCGACCAGTCCAAAACCGACCATTACAGCTCAAGTCTAAATTACAACATTAAAATTAACTTTTCATATTTTAAATATATTTTTTCTTATATATCTCGTGCATTTTGCACGGGTACACTCTAATTTTCAATACGTTAAGCAAATTAAGGAACATGTCTATTATACACCTGACAACAATAACCGATTTCACACCTTGACAAAGTTGACACTAATTACAGATCGTATATGTGTCATCAACTCATCATACGACACACAATTAGCTAGTATGAAATATCTTCCGTCAAGAGTGCAAATAAGACAGTTGAAACTGCATGCAACGGAATCAGAAGACTAGAAGCAGCGTTACGATAGACGTGTGCATTTTTCAATGAACAACTTGGACAAATAATGCAACGTTTTTTTTTTTTTTCCAAAAATTCATTTACTCATTGAAATTCGATCGAACCTTCTAATACACAAAAGCAAAATTTGCTCTTTTTCTCCCTTTATATGATCTAATTTGGTGGGGAGGAAAGTGGGGATCTTACCAAATTTTGTTAGACTAGGCCTCTAACAAGCATTTAAATGATTATAGTATTTAACTTTTTTTGGCTGATTTAGACTTGACATTAAAATTCTTTTCTTTTTAGTCGTTTGTTTATATAAATTATTATTTATTATTATATCCATCAGTCATGTTTGTATAAAATTGAAACTGTCTTATGAGGTGCAAATTCTTATTCTTTTGCCCTTTTGACAATAGCCACATTATATAATACTATGATTTCTTCATTGGTTATGTATTTCAGTATATATAAAAGTTTAAAGAGGGTTTTTGGCATAGATTCACCTTATTTTTCTCAAGATTAGGGTTCCAAACTCAATAAGTATTCTCTCATGTTGACCACATGTTGAGAAGTACGTGTACGTAGGAGTGACAACAAATTGAGCCTATGATGAATAAGTTGATTACTTCTTTCGACTTAAAATAAAGTTGATATTACATCTCTTAAAACGAATTCATAAAATTTTAGACAAGAACATTAATTATGTTTAATTTTTAATTGAAAAGTTAGAGATTCTGATAATTTTTTTTTTTTTTCCAATTCTACTTTAGAAAAGCTAATATTTCGTTTTATAAAATGATTTTTGAAGTTTATATAAGAGCAATTGAGTTCATTTTATAACTTTAAAGAGATTCGATAAATAAAACTAAGAGAAACTTTAACATACTTCGATAAGTTGGGATAAATGCAACATGGTGCTCTGTCAAAAATTCATACCTTAATTATATTTAAAGGACTAAAGAGATAATCTTAACAAATTTTGTTATCTTAAACTTTGCACAGCATATAACTTTGATTTTGACATGACAATGATCTTAAATTCTTTTCATTGTTTATCTAAAAAATGCGTACTCTCCAACATTCAAGTGGTGAATCCTATCACAAAAGAAAACCCATCAAGTCATGAACATATGTATATTGAATGCTCCAAAAACAAGCAAGCGTGAAATAACTGATGTGTTGCCCCAAAAATTGAAAGTAATAAATAAGTTTTTTTTTTTTTTTAGAGAGCCACAAAGGCGAATTATGAGAATCGATTTATGATCATCTGAAACCGACAAGGAAGCTTTTAACCAATTAAGCTATTCTTCACTCTCATAAGTAAAAAAATATTGGATGAATGTATAAGATAGAAAATCATGAATGTACATGAAGAAAACATGCATAAAAAGGGCAACTCGATAATTTGACATTTTCTTAGAAGTGTGTTAGTTTGTTAGAGATATCGGAAAATATATGGGAAAAAATTTGTGTGATATATTTTCCGTATTGATCTTATTAGGAGAATAATATATTTAGGTTTATTATATGTTAAGATATTATTTAAGTATATCTTTTAGGAAGATTGTTTCCTATCTTATGTTCTTAGGTTTTGTATAAATAAAACCTAAATACTCAACCTATTGATGAATAATAAACAAGCAATACAAAAGCTATTCTATTCTCTTCTCCCTAATTTGTCATGGTATCAAGAGCAGGTTAAATCTTGGGACCGCTCACAAAAATTTCCCCCCTGCCGGTGGGTTAGAAAGTTAAACCCACCGGTGGGATTCAAAATTTTGCTTCCGCTATGCAATATTAATACTCTTTAAATTTTTATTTTATGTGAGCGGACTTCCTCCACTATAACACATCTTTGGAGATGAACACATTAAATAGCGTTATGCTTGACGCAATATTTAAAAATTAAAAAAAAAAAAAAAACGGCTCTCTTGTGTCGTGAGACAAGATATATTTGGTTCTCCTTGTGCCGTGAGACAAGGTTTGTGAGTTGATTCGAGCATAATTTTGCTTCTTTGGATTTGAGTGTGGTTTACTCTGAAAAACCAATAAGAAATTTAAGTGTGGTTTACTCTAAAAGACCAATAAGAAATTTGAGTGTGTTTTACACTGAAAGACCAAAAAGAAATTTGAGTGTGGTTTACCTCTGACAAACCAATATTTGATTGGAGCTCGGTTTTGCTCTGGAAAAACCAAAATTATTATATTTGCAGGTTCGAAAAGAATGACGTTCCTGCTTGATTGATGACTGATGAGTTCAAAAAGATCAACGTTCTCTTCTCCCTAATTTGTCATAGTTCCTTCATCTCAAACTAGTTGGGTTTTTACTATTTAGCTTTATCTAAAAAAGGATGAAAGATTTGACGACAAGTATCAATGCTTTAGTGGCCTCAACAATTTCAGGATGTACTTGCGAGCCTTGATTGTATCTTTAATTTGCGTTTTGTACGGGTTATTTTTTGAAGCATCTTCCTTTTTCTTTCTTCTTGTTTTATCTTAATTATTTATTTAATAAATATTTATACTCTATAATATTTATGGTGCTACGAAATACCTCTACTCGTATCTATTAGCATGTAGAATACTTTGAATGATTGATGTAAAGATGTGTCATGTGTCCTACCATATGGCCATATGATGGAGTATATAACCAATATATTTTTCGTAAATAAAATATCTTAAAGAAACATTGTATTTTCTTATATTAAGGAATCCAAACATTATTATTGCATTAAAGATTTTACAATTATCAAGTCAAAAAAATTATATACAAGGAAAGAACATAAGTTTATACAATTAGGTCGTTATTAATTAATCTCATCAACAATCTTATTTAGTAGGCGTATGTACTTAAAATATTGATTTTATTGAATGAAATGATTTCTTTAACAAAAGGGTGCAATTGATAAATCTTAATGACCTTTGTGAGTGATAACCTCAGCAAGCTAGTTGCAAAATTTATATGGCAATCCTAAAATTAACTCTCTAGTGGCCTAAATTATCAAAATGGAAGTCATATCATTAAAGATTGAAAGGGATACTTGTTTTGTGGATAGTTAAGGTTGTAGTTTAAAAAATCTTTATTTAGCTCTTAGAGAAGCCCTTACGCAATAAGATTTCTTATCAGTATTCAAAGTTTTAATCATAGAGGTGACAAAATACGGTGATCATGCTTATTATAGATAATAAAGACTAATTATTCTTCGTCGTATTAATTATAGATGAGTGTGCAATGGTTGAAATTTTGTATTTATTTAGTTGGGTCTCTATTTGTCATTGCTTTAGCTAGACAAGCTAATATGACTACTAAGTTTTGGACAATTACATGGCACAAACGTCACACCTTCTTCGAATCTAGCAATATACAATCCTCTACCATCGTTCACAAGACCTATAACTAGAGATCAATTCAAGTATCATATATAACTCGTGTTTAATTATTCAACAAAACCAAATATATGGAAACAAAGAATCATTACTTAGTTGAATCAAGTGTATCATATGCATCATGCAAGCACGCATACGCGGTTTGTCCGTTCATTTCCATGTTCTTTAAGTTTATCCCTAAAAAAGAAAGATATATAACCTTTCACATCATGGTCTATAAGATAATAGGTTAGTGGATATCTAAGATGGTCCATATATAAGAGACATTAGTAGATATAGATGGCACCAACCTAATCCAGGAGAATGGAAGTGGAAACAAATAATGTTGCTCAAATGCCAATCCCTCAGTAAGTAAAAATTTTATTACTTATTACTCCATATTATATTGCTAGCCAATGAACTAACAATTGATAATAATATTTTCAAACTTTTTTTGATTTGATGATTTTTGTCAGCATGTTATTTTTTTCCCACATTTTTTTTCTTTTTCTTTTTTTTTTAAATGTGAACATAAAAATTAATGAAAAAAACATTAATTTAGCTAGGAGATGAGAATTACTGGCCTTTTTCACGAGGGGTACACCATACATTGTACACACGTTACATACTCTGTATATTATGAGATTACATTTTCAGAAATAGATGGTGACCAACATACGTAATCAATTCATCCATTGAAATTTTATTGGCTTCTCTACGGATGTCAATTCAATCAATGGCAAATTTGGTAGGTCTCGAGCGAATTATCCAAGAAAGTTCTAATATCTTTGATTAAGGTCATTTAGGGTTTCGTTCATTATGGGAGCATATAATTAAATGCATGTTGCATGGGGTAGTATGCTTGGATATAGAGTCTAAAGAAAGAATAATAAAGGGCTAAATCTTCACTACTTTACACCATAGCTTCGGAATACGTCCTTTCACCTTTGGAAATGTTATACTCCTATCTTTAAATTGGCGCTATCATAAAAAGTCTCCACTTTGGTAGCATCTTGCATTTTCACAAATAAATTAAAGTTTAATTTATTGACTAGATTGAGCATTATTGAGAGTTCATCTTTATGCTGCCACACTTTAATTTCTTTGTGGCTATAGATTTAGCTACCATCGATATGTACGAATTCGTATCTGAGGTGCCCTAGATTATACATATACAAGATGCAAATTTCAACCATGCATTACCTTAAATTGCAAGGACATTTTACCCGATCGATATACTTGTATTTTTATTTAAACAAACTTTTTATTAGTGTATAATATCTTAAAACTTTCGAATTTCTCACATTGAAAGTATATATAAAAAGAAAATGGATGAAAAAATGGTAACCCTATTTTAGTTATTGATTGATAGAGTGAGGTTAAGGGTGTATTCAACAATAACTTTATTTATGGCATCTTTTAGAGTTTATACCAAGTCAAAATACTAATTAATTACTAGTAAATCAAATAATAGTATAACCTTTTTTTTCGATTTGAGGTGATCCTGAGATCGATTCTTATCATCCGCTCTTGTGGCTCTCTAAACACCAAAAAAAAAAAAAAAAAAAAAAAAGAAGAAGGTATTTGGTGAAGTAATGGTGGGTAATAACTTTGATCTTTTGAAGTAGTGTTTGTTCATCAGCTGCACCAAATTTCTCTTTGAATTACTGTTCTAAAAATTAATTTAAATTTATTCGGTAAGTTTGTATCAAAACTCACATAATGATGCAACTAATTTTGTCAAACATGCCCTATGACTTTAAATCTATGCTTCCCGTAACAATTTATATATGTGTCGCGCTTAAATTTAAGTTTAGGGTATTTGATGCACAAAGTTAGAAATGAAATATTGCAAAGTACATATTACATACTTCATAAATTTTGTTGAGCGTGCGAAATCACAGTATAAGACTAGGGAAATCTTTGTAGGGTTATCCTTGTCAACTATAATAACTTTGTAAAACTTTCTCATATCCAAAACATAAAATCTTTATAGGGTTATCCTTGGCAACTTTAGTAAGATCCTACAATATCCAAAACACTGATAGGATGGCTAGAAAAAAGAACGCTACTCCATATATATGCATTTCTCCGGCTACTGGAAACCAATCGCACATCAGATTATGTTATCACATTACAGATTATGTAAACATTAATCCTAATGTAGATGCTAAGCTTTCTTATTTTATTTCTTTAGATAGCTTAGAGTATAGTTTTGAGGGAAAACTTACCTAGTTTTTGTATTTTTCATCCAAAAATAAATAAATAAATTCTCCAGCTACTGGTTATTCATCTTAAGATCAACTTTGCATTGTTTGCGGCATGTGCATGTGAAGTCTAAACTCTCCACTTAGCCTAGACTAATTTGTAACATGTGAAGTCTAAGCCCTCAACTTTGTCTAAGCTAGTTTGTAACATGTGAAGTCATGAAAAGTGGAAAGACTTCTATCGTTGTATACGACTATACGAGGCATTGTAGTATATGAATCTGAAGAAAAAAAAAAAGTGTATTCTACAAAACCTCTTTCAAATCAAGTCATTGATAAAATGGCTTTCAATTCACAGCTACGGAGTCATATTTATTAGTGTACTAATTATTTTCATTACAATAATTTTACATTTACACTTTTCGACACAATAACAATTAAACGCATACAATATTAAAAGTAGTATATACAAAATTTTAAAAGTCGATTTACTAAAAGCATACGTTTAAAGTATGTATGTACTCAACTACTCACCAACAACATATCACATATCAAAAATCATTTACGGATTTACCATAATACAAGTCAAAATTAGTGTATAAAATTTGGCGAGTTTAAATCAAACACGAGGTAAATCGGTTTGACCTCTGTCGTCATCGACTATCTTGGTTGGACTAACTTTTAATTAACCGCGCCAACTACTTTAATACTCTATTTATTTGCCAATAATCATACATACACAAAATGTTTGGTGTTGTGTTAGAATTTTCCAAGGGAAAAAAATACTTGTATATTATTACACTAACCTCTAATTGTAGAAACAATGGCAAAATCCTTTTTGACCGGTGAAAATAATAGGGATTGCAACATTAAGACAAAGACACGAACAAGTCAAGATAATTCTTGCATGACCTAATCTAGTCCTATTTATGTGCTCCACAACACTTCTTTTCAAGAAAGCAAAAATTAAAGATATACCCACTAATCATCATTTTTAAAAGGCAAAACAAAAGAAGATGACTTCTTTTTCTTATGTCATTCTCAACCCTAAAGTGTGTTTCAAGATGAATGATTAATTTAGCACATGTTTATCTACCTTTAGTTACCTTAGCCTATCACCAAATTACGAATTAGTATAATTTAATAAAGAATAATAACAATCATTATAAATCAAAATGTCTAATTATACTCCTAACAACTACCAAGCTAAGTGGAGGTGTATTATACAATTGTTAGTCCAACCAAGTAGGCTAGGTTGAAAAAGTACTTGCCAAACTTAGCGTGAATGAATGAGATTGGTTGTAGTTAAATTTGATCAAGTATAAAGGAACAATGATGATCCAAGCTACATAATCGAGGAATATAAATTTAAATTTCAGTTGAGTGTTATAAGATGACGTATTAAATATTTAATTATTTAATATGATTTGAAAAACAACATGCCTGACTCGCTTACTTTAACAAAAAAATAATAGTTATATTCTCTAATAGTACCTTTTTAGATGGTAATACTTGGAGAGTTGGAGTTGTGGGCAATAGCTGAGTACCTCTTGGACGGATAGCTTATTAAGGGTTGTAATTTAAGCCAAAAAAAATGGCCCCAATTTACCCTTTCGAGCACGCACTCGAACTCCACTACTCCAGACGAGCTTCAGGTTGATCATGTCTTGTAGCTAGTTCAATACACTACACTAACTAAGAATAGTTTTCTTTATATACAACGAGTTTATTATGATTAATTAGTTTTAGTTACTGCTACACCCTAAGGACCTGTTGTGATTTACTGAACTGAACTGAACTAAATTGATTGGAGCTGAACTGAATATTTTATGAGAGAAAAAAATTAGGAACTGAATTGAACTAATTGGACCTGAACTGAATTAATCGGAGCTGAACTGAAAATAAGCGGAAGAGAACAGACCCTAAGACAACGTGAGACATGATGCACCTGAGCACCTCTATTACATGATGCACCTGAGCACCTCTATTAGAAGAGGTTTCCAATTTTACAAGTTCAAAATTGCATAATAAGAAATTATGAGGAATAAGTAAAAAGGAGTTTTCAATATTAAATAGTACAGTACTACACGTAATCTAAAGATCAAGAAAAATTCTGATTCCTAATTAAAACTTGTACTGAATTTACAAGTGTTAAGCTAACCATATAGTGAGCAGAAGTAAGTGTAGAATCTAAAATTCAACGTTTAGAGATTTTGTTCCCCAACTTAAATTGCATCACTGGCTTATTGCATGACGTGATTATATTGCGCTCCATTGAACGAACTTGTTTAATTTATTCATCTCCTCGAAATAATTCAATGTTTCTTAATATTTCACTTTTGCATAAAATGATGGAAACCACTACAATTAATCTAATTTTTTTGCTTAATGGAAAAAAGTGCGGATTTATTACTATGAATGGGATAATGGGATGTGACGGTTGCATTTTTCTAGCTTTTTGATGTTCATTAATTTGATATGAATTTAACATTAGGTTTTGTCTAAAACAAGTGTATGGTAAGATTAAATTAACTGTTTTATGGGATGTAATCATGAATGATTTTGATTTTTAATGATGAGTTGCAACTTCTAGGAAATCTAGGGAGACTTTCTTTAGATTTTAGTTAACTTTATTGTCTTATACTTCTATATTGTACCATTGTAACCCCAGTTCAGTTCATCTTTGACAAACGGGCCTGGGCCACATCCGTCACAATTGTCCGCTTTATATGACTAAGGGCCGGGGGTTCTACCTCATAACCATATGGCAATAAGGGGAGTATCCCTTTAGCCTTATAAGGTGGACATAACTTTCTTATTTGTTTAATGTAGAATACACTTCCCAACACTTTTCTACACTCTTCAATGTGGGACAACACATCACTCACATGTGGATTTTCACATGGGCTCAACAATCTCCTAATTTTCTTCTCTCATAAAATATTCATTTCAGCTCAACTCAGCTCAGTTCAGTTCAGTTTAGCTCTAATTAGTTCATTTCAACTCATTTCAGTAAATGTGGACAAACTCTAAGGGCCTGTTATTATTGACTGAAATGAACTGAACTAAACTAAAGTGAAAGAAATATTTTATGAGAGAAGGAAATTAAGAATTGAATTGAAAATAATTTGAAGAGAATAGACTCTAAATATATAAATTTGTGTTACTATATTCCTTTCATCTCCAAATATCAATAATTTATTTTGAAAAAAATAATAAATTTTATAACATATTCAATGAAAACTTAAATATAAAGCCTCACATCTAGCCAAAAAAAACTTTTGAGTTGTCTCACATATATGGATTTAATAGTCCTAATCTGTACACTTTATTTTAACTTATTTAAGCTCTTTTTTTTTACCCAGGCTAATATATATTTTTATTCGCATATAAATACTTTTTATAATTGTCATTTGAAAAAACACTCTTGACGACAAATATGAATGCTAAAGAAAAAGTTGATAACAAAAACGGATACGCTATTTAGAGATGGATCGGATGGTGTACATGAAATCGTGTAAAATTAAGTTGGTACAAATCATCATTGCATATAACTACCAAAACAAGGCTTTCGTGACAAAGACAAAGCAGCACTAGCAAAGCATTTAACAATGCACTATAGCTACTGCAATCGCAATGCAAAGGGCAAAGAGAAGAAATATATGTATGTATGGTAAAGTGTCATAATGTGTGGTACCAATAAACGATTTCATTCATGCATTTGATGTGATAACACTTCTCCAATATTTGTTGGGCATAAATTTACACCATGAAATACTCCTTATAACTAGCATATAGTACATTATAACAATGAATTTGGCTGTTTGTTGTCTCTCTTGTTTGCCTTATAAAAAGTATATCCTGACATTTACCAGTTTCCTAGGACAACTTTTGCCCTACAATGTATAATTTGTGCATAAGGTTAAAGTTAAGCAAGCTAATACAATCAAGTTTTAGTTTCAATACGTGCTTATCAAGTTAACCGTCAATGCCCGTTATTTACGCCCCCAAAAACATCTGGAATTTGTATTTACTCCATAAAAATTAAGATTTTCTTGGACCAGCTTCGACTTCAATTGTTATTGATAGAGAATATCCATAGAAAATTCTCATCCTAGGTTTAGGATATATTTTGTATAAGATTATCTTTGATATCTGTACATATCTTATAGTTACATAATATGATTAGGTTTCTCATTGTAACCCTATAAATATTGATCAATGAAAATCACTCTAATCAAAGAGTTTATATTATCTGACATGGTATCACAGCTTAGGTTAGATCTTGGGATTATATACAAATATTCTCACCCTGCCGGTGGGTTAGAAAATTAAATCCACCGGCGGGATATACAAAGTTTTTTATGCTTCCGCAAACACACATATAGATTTTTTTTTCTTTTCTCAAAGATTTTTTTTTAGAATCTTTATGTAACCTTGCGCCTCCCACCAACAGTAGCAATCGCGAAAGCCTCCTCCATCATTGTTGGCAATCGCATACACTACCGCCTCCCACTACTGGCAGTAACCACATCTGCCAACCTACTCCATGTGCCGCACTCTATTTCCACCTCCCCATGACCAACAATGATTCTTACATTGCCTCATTGGTTTTTTTAACACATAATCACATACATTTTGTTTGGGTGGTAGTATATCACAATAAGGTCAACTTTTGCACATCTCTTTTGCTATCAAGTTAGCTCCTTTTATTGTTGCAGCACTTGGAATCTTTGTGGAGTATTACTTCTTGGAATCTTCTGAGAATTGATTAATTTCAAGCGGTGGGATTTAATCTTTTCTTGCGCAATTTTATTTATTTTTCTTCAACTGTGATTTCACGTAGTAGTGTAGTGTCTTCTTCCCGATGATGGTTTGATCCCTTAGCTTCTTCTTCCCTGGATCTGCAACTTAGCCCAAGTCTGTGTGCGGCTCTTCTCCTTCTCCTCCGGCCTAGCAGTGCTTATCTCTACTCTATGTAGGTCGTGGTTGTTGCTTCTCTCGTCATCATCGGCACATTTCTACTACTTTCTCTTTTGATCATGGGTTACTATACTATCCTTACCGTTCGATGCGTGATTCAGATCCAGTCTGAGCATCTGATTTTCTCCCGCTCTAACTGCGGGGGTGTGATAGAGAATATCCATAGAATATTCTCATCCTAGGTTTAGGATATATTTTGTATAAGATTATCTTTGATATCTGTACATATCTTATAGTTACCTAATATGATTAGGTTTCTCATTGTAACCCTATAAATATTGATCAATGGAAATCACTCTAATAAAGGAGTTTATATTATCTGACAGTTATTTGTTAGAACCTTGCTTTTTTTCGAAATATAATAATTTAATGTACAGGTTTCCATTTTTAGTAGGTGTAATGTTTGTGTAACAGATTTGTAGTGTGTGACGAGTTGACGACCACCTCTAATCTGCGAAGTCAACTTGTACGTGACTTTTGGGTGCTGAAACTATCACTAGGACACTACCTATTACTCTCAATGTTCCTTTATTTTTGCCATATTCTCATTTTTTGGGTCAAACTTTTTAAATCATGATCGTAAATTACTATTAATCTATAATATAGTCATGTGTAATTTTGTTAAATTTGGGTGATTGTATATTTTATTAGTATAATGTTTTTTAAGGAGTATAATTTTAACATGTATGAAAATGAAGATACGTGCGTTCAAAAACATGTCTTGAAGAACGTAAAAAGTCAAAAGGAGCAAAAAAAATTAGGACAGATGGAGTACTAGTTTACTTCACATATTTAGTGATGGTTATTATTATTATTATTGTTATTATTATTGTTATTGTTATTATTATTATTATATCTTTCCCTATTCCAAAAAGATGTTCCTATTTTGACTTTGTATGATTTTCAATATTTTTCTCTAACCATCAATATCTTAATTATGTATTAACCAAAAGTTATAAAACCGTACATTAAAACAAATCTAATAATATCTTACATGACAATACTCTTATACTCATATATATTCTGAGTAATGAGATTTTTTGTAAAAAAAAAAAAAAAATTAAGTATACCACTTCTTGTTACAAAGATTTGTCGTTTTCCTTTTGGATTTCTCCATGGCCCATGGGTCGGTTATTATGTGGAAGTTGCAAGTAAAATTGGTTATGGATTTATGGATTGAAATTTCAAAATGATGAAGACAACCATTTACAAATAAATTATGATAAGTCAAAGTATTGATCAACACACATGTGCTCCTTTTGCTTTTGTGTTCCTTTTTATTTACTCTCCCAAATGAGCTTCTCACCATAAGATAGTATATCGTAGGGCCAATATTTTTCTGGTTTTAGCTCAATGTTCACACTAATACCGACATCATCATTATAAACTAATTAACTATTTACACTGCATTTTACGCATTCGCTTGGGGTAAAAAGAAAAAAAAAAGGCTAACACTACTTTTCTTAGCTAATAAAAAATACATACTTTTTTTAAATAGAAAATCTAATATATATAAATAAAGTAGACATTTTTCGGGAGCATTTGGCGCGCCACATAAGAAAATGTATTATTTTGTCCAATGAAAAATTAGATTAATAATTTATTTAAGAATTAAAAAATTTACTCGCCACCTAAGCAAAAGTGAAAAATAATATTTAAGAATTTTGACACATATGTAAAAACAACGAATAGAGAATAATTAAAATTTAAATTATTTTAAAAAACCAATAATTATCTTCTCTTAAAAATAAAAAACAAAAAACAAAAAAAAACTAAGTAATAATTATCTATATGGATGCAATTCTTGTATCGCAAATATTTTTAATCTTTCCCTAGCAAATATTATAAAAGTTTGATTTTCATCGAGACGAATAAAACTAAATCTCATATGACTAATTTCCCATAATTTTTAATAGTTAAACGATTATAAATGAGACTAACATTTTAAACAGAACGAGTATATTAAATAAACACATAGGCAAAAGACTAAGACGAATAAAACTAAATCTCATATGATTAATTTCCCATAATTTTTAATAGTTAAACGATTATAAATGAGACTACCATTTTAAACAGAACGAGTATATTAAATAAACATATAGACAAAAAGACTTATTTTGATCAATAAAAAAACTAGATAAGCAAAATTAGTGAATAAGATTTGAGATTTTAAATTCAAGCGTCACATAAAATTAATAAAACAACAAAAGATAACTTTAGCGTTAAAATTAAAAAATTATCTTATGATATTAGAAATTTTATCCATATATTTATTGAATGATCTTCATAAATATACAAAATTTTAAATTAATAAAATAATTTATTAGAACCGTGCATCTAGTATGAAACTAAAGAAGGGAAGGGCAAAAGTTTAAGAGTAAAAAAAGGCGGTAAAATAGTGTATCACTATTTATATGAAATAGTGAGCTTAATCTTTATTATATTCACGCTTTTTTTAATAAGGTTGTCTCTATTTAGTTGTTAGGCCTTTTACTATTTTTTTTTTTCCTTTATGAATAGTCTCATTAATTTATTTTTTAGTATTTTCTTATAAGGGGAAAATACAAGTAATCTGTCAGATAAACGAATTTTTGTTAATCTGATGGCATTTTTGTAAATATATTGAAAAAGCAGGGTCATTTATTCAGTACTTTTGGTGAGCTGTCCAATTACTGTTTGCAATTTGCTTACTGTTTGGTGAGGAAATTACACATGTACCCCTCAACTAGTACATGAAAAGACCCATATACCCCTCCATTAGTACTTGAAAAAACGATTATAAATTTATTTATTTGGGGAATTAACTGGATATCCCTATGTTATAAGCCCCATTTTTATCCAACCTTTTATGAAAATTTTACAAATTCAACAAACTTTTACAATACGTACATAATAAATTACTATTGGTAAAATCAATAAACATGCCTATAACTTTGGGCCGATCAAACCGTCTCAGCTAAATATGGAAGAATAAAGTAGTTAAATATTAGTAACATGCACGCATTTCTATCTCGTTTATTTCATTTCATCTTATTCCTTGCACCTGCTATTACCTTACTTATTTTGGGCTCTTTACTTATTTTGGGCTCTTTACAAGGTGACTTAACTGACCTGATAAATACATATTTACAATCAACTAATGAAAAATAAAAGAAACATTTGTCATGCCATAATTTTACAAGAAGTACTTTTTCTTATTAAAATCCAAAAAACAAATGCACTTTCTTTTATTATAATTACAAAAATAAATGAGTAATTTTTTTTATATTTTATTTGTTATATTTTGAAAAGAGTGGGAAGGGAGAAACTTCAACCAAGAAGGGTGTGTGAGTGAGTCAATGGGCCGACCCACCCGCACCAGCGCAAAGTGGAAGAGCGGAAGGTTGGTGGAAGGAGGGTGCGATGATAGTAGCCTCCACATATTTTGACACGCATTTTACTCATCTCAAATTTACCATAATATGCACTAAATTTTTTGCTAGGGTGAATTAGACTACCAATAACTTTGGCTACAATTTTCCACACTTGTGAATTTGTGATGTGGGGGCATAGGGCAGTTGATAGGTGGTTTGAATAACTACAATGCTTGATAATTCATTTCATTTATTAAAATAATGTTACTATGCATGTAATCACAAATTTTTCGGAGTGGACCGACTATTTTTGCAATTTGTGTGACTTTGATGGATGATTGCAAAATTGCAATAATTCAGCTAAGGAAAAATCACAAATGTGTTACATGTGGTGATGTAATAAAAACATGGAGAAAGGTTACGCTGGTTAACCCAAATTCTAACCGATTTCGTATTTCATTTAATAAAAAAATGCAGTTTGTTTCTCATGTCAGATCAAATCCAAACGACTTATTTACCACCTCATACATATTTCATTTAATATAAAAAAATACATGCAGTTCGTTTCTTATATCAGATCTAATTCAAACGACTAGTTAGCCACCTCTATCACACATATCTTATGATTTAATTTCCAACCAAAATCTTTAAAACTATACGATGATGTAAGAAATAGAAGTAAGCACCTCCGCCAAAGTTGTTAGAGACTAGTGACTAGACGGAAGATTAGCATATGCAATGCTCAAAACACAGTGAATTATGGTTGTTTATTGTTCATGTATCATCTTTAGTTAGGTCTTGGTGGTGGGGAAGGCTTGCCGGAAAGCTGGTATAGTATAAGAAGTTATAAGACCACCTCAAAAATTGTCTTTTAGCAACGCCCACTACGAAGAACATGGGTTGAAACTGTTGCATTCACATGCTTAAATAATGATGAAATGATAGAAAACAATTATACAAGTGCTAACTGCTAATCACATTCCAAAAAGGAAACGGCGTTTATGCAATTATGTTCCCTTCTTCCTACATGCTACATACATGTAGGACTCACACTATAAACTATAGAGTATAGACTATACTATAGTTATTTGTAACATTTTGCATGTATGGTAAGTGTGGATTTAAAATATAGGCTATTTTAGATATTGGCAATTTTGGAGTGTTACAGCATGAAAAGAAGTTGATAATTCAGGAAATGTAGATTAAATGGTAGGCAATGGTTTCCGACTCAGCTATTTGAAGGTGTACTTGGCTACTTGCATATAATGATTCTCCATCTTAGCGCGATATGATGTTTACAAACCTTATCTAGTCTCATTAATTAGCTGGCCTGGGGATGATTCTAGACGTCCAACACCGTACATATATGATTTTGACAATGTTGAGTTGTTCATTTGCTAATAACATCCTGTTAATCTGTCACAGAGTGATAGTTACATCTCTAAAAATCGGCTGAGAGTTTAATCTTAGTAGATTTTTCAAACAATGACGCCTTTAAAGTAGTATGAGAATTATTCAAACTTAATAAATGATATTTTGAAGTAAAAATTTAAGAATACACTCGAGAATCTATTCCTTAGAGATAAATTTAACTCTTATAATTAATTGCATAACATGTCTCCCTCCACAGGTGGATTCCTAGTTTAATCACAAGGGGATTTTAAAGTTGGAATTTTCTTGTTGAAGTATTAAAAGAAATATTCAAATCAAATACTTTGTATATGTTTTTGAAATAATTATTTTTGAATAGACTCAAGAATCCACTATCAGAAAAATCTTATTTCTCCTTAGACTCGAATAAGTATACACCGTCTCCGAGAGTGGACTTATTATTTTTATTCTCATCTGTGTTTCTCCTAAAACCCTTAATTTTATGTGGTGTAGTAAGAATGATCTCCCATAAAATCCTCTCAATGCCTAATAATGACCATAAAAATCCACTTTGAGTGATGTGTATTATTCCTCCTTACCCTGCTACTCCTCTCCCCAAGAAAAAGAAGATGGGCCATAGGGTTAACAAGTTGTAGACAAGTCGGCCATACTGCAAAGGGTATTTTGCCTCCACTACCCAACATAGTAGTAGCCTAGTGGGCTTATGTTGATTGATTATAACATTAATAATCCAATTCTTAACCTCATATTTCAAGGCCAGCTTAATCCAGTACAGTACTGAGAAATTGCAAAATTTGGCCTAATAACACCCCCCCCCCCCCAAAAAAAAAAAAAAAGGTTCTATTTTTAGCTTGAGTTTATCCAATTTTGGTTGATACAAATTGGTTAAATATGATGAAAGTAAGCTTGTAACTCTAGTAGGAACATTAAAGTGATGAGAACAATTGTGAGAGTGAGGGATACCTCAAATGGTTAGAGCTTCCCTCCCGATTCTATAGGATTTTGGATCGATTCTCATCACCTGCCTTTGTGCTTTTCTAAACAAACAAAATAAAATGAAATTGGTTTAATTTTCACTTTATACTACTTGACTTTGAATCTATTATGACCTAAATTAAAATCATTCGACCTTCGAGCTTTATAAAAAAATAAAAAATAAATAAAATAAATAACCATTCAAATCAAGCAAAATATTTAAGGTTGGAATATGTCAACTTAATATAGTATATAATTATTTATTCGGTTGGTTTCAAAAAAAAAAAAAAGTAGAAATATGTCTTAATTATATTTTGACCTAAAACCTAATTGACCCAAGTGAAACCAAACTTGTTAGAACGTGTAATATAACATATAATATATCGATACGATTTTACTATGAGTAAAAATAATAGTTGGATCATTATAACTCTTAATCACTTCGTTAGCATAAAATAATTGGATCATTAATGGAAAAACGAAGATTTTGCCCTTAGTCACGAAAGGAGAATAATGAATAAAGTTATAAAGCTAAGAGCAAGTGGACAAATTGATTAATTATTCGAAACCCTTATTTGTTAGATTTTCTAAAAGGTGGTGTGTTTTCTTTCCACAATTTCTTATGATGTCCCTCACCATCACTTGTTGACTTGTTGGTGTGACAAGTTTAAATAGGGTTATAAATGATGCAAATGTGGAGTTATAATCAAATGTACATGTTTGAGATTTTTAATTCAAATGAGGTTATTAACAATGCATATTTTGAATTACTAACAAGGATACAGAAAAAGGTTAGGTGAAAGATAAAATGAAAATAATCCTGCTACATTACTAATTGGTTTTTGAGTAAAGTTATGTGCATCATGTACATGTCTATTACGGATTCTCACACAACAGCGGACTAACGGAAGTATTTGTTACTCAATGTCGATCTATTGTTATGCTCGAGCTATCAGGGTTTAATATTTTGGTCTAGATCCCTCGAGTCGAGTCACACTGTGTCATTGGACCACTAGCTTTCAGGGGTATAGCTTATTTATGGACTCTAGACTCTCTAAGTATACTTCTTATTTAGTCTCACTTTAGGCCTTAGCCCAAGAGAGAAGTCGGGCCTTTAGGTTAGCAAGTTGTTAACACCAAGGCCTTTACGCCTTAGCCCAAG
The DNA here is from genome assembly GCF_001683475.1 of Chenopodium quinoa. Taxonomy (NCBI): domain Eukaryota; kingdom Viridiplantae; phylum Streptophyta; class Magnoliopsida; order Caryophyllales; family Amaranthaceae; genus Chenopodium; species Chenopodium quinoa. The sequence goes on along the minus strand of NW_018743199.1, from coordinate 1,438,600 downwards.
AGAGAAGTCGGGCACACTACAAGGAAAAGTCCTGCTCACCAGCACACATTGATGAGGTTAAAGAAGTTGATGAGAATGTGTAGCCCAATAACACATGACACGATCAATTCAGCTCAAGGTTAGAGGTGTCCACCGTGCGAGTCGTGCGAGCTGGGTTAGGGTTAGGTGGGTCGCGGGTTGGGGTTTCATGACACACGGCACGACACACGTAGGGTAGGGTGGGCCGGGTCGTGGGTTGGGTCGGAGAAGTTGGACACACCAGGGTTAGGTTCGTGGGTTAGACGAGTCGTGGGTGGGTCGAGCTGGGTTTGTGGGTTAGACGGATCGTGGGTGGGTCGAGCTGGGTTTGTGGGTTAGACGGGTCATGGGTGGGTCGAGCTAGGTTCGTGGGTTAGACGGGTCAAGGTGGGTTAGTGAGTTAGGGTGGGTCGAAGGGTGGGTTAGTGGGTTAGGGTCGGGTGGGTTTGTGGGTTAGGTGGGTTAGGGTCGGGTGGGTTAGTGGGTTAGGGTCGGGTGGGTTTGTGGGTTAGGTGGGTTAGGGTCGGGTAGGTTTGTGGGTTAGGGTCGGGTGGGTTCGTGGGTTAGGGTCGGGTGGGTTGTGTGGTGTTTTAATTTTTACAAAATTAACAATTTGATGGCTTGCTCTTAATTAAGATGCCTACGTATCCTTATATTATAAAATAAGGAATCAAAGCCAGCGTAGTTCTTATATTGTACTTCTTTTGAAATTTGGGGGGGGGGGCTTGGACCTATCTTTAGAAAACTAAAATTTAATTTTGCAATTAAATTGTAATTTTCGAAAAATAAGTTGCCTACGTATCCCGAAAGAATCAAAGCCCACGTAGTTCTTAGCGTACCTGATTTAGACTTTTCTAGCCACCCATGTTTGTTGCATCATCATCCCCGGAAGCTGCATCATCCGTTGACGACTCCAATATCATCACAGGATCATCTTCATCGTCTTCGTCTTCCTTTAAACCTTGAGTTCTTCTTTCAGCTTGATCCCAATCTTTCTTACAAACACAAATTTGAATGCTTTCCGGAGTTAAGCGAGATCTTTTTTCATCTAACACTCTTCTACCTGCACTAAAAGCAGACTCGGAAGCAACAGATGAAGCGGGAACTGCAAGTATATCTTTTGCAATTCTCGCCAATATAGGAAAACTTTTTTTATGTTCTTGCCACCATTTTATAATTTGAAAGTTGTTGTTGGTCTCATGTTGATATGACAAATAATCATTAATAGCAAGTGTTGAAGAAGATGATGATGAGAATGATGTAGATGCTTTGTGTTTTTTTTTTCATAACTTTATCAAGAAAACCAAATCTAGAATCGGAAGTGCTAGTAGTAGTTGGTGTTGCCAAATCAAAACCATAAATAGATGCATAATGATCATAAAGGTCTCCCAAAACAGATTTGCATTTGTTAATATATTCACTAACATCATAATCGATACTTAAACTTGTATAATAAAATTCTAAAAGATTTTCCAAACCTTCAGCTTTGACACCGGGGTCAAGAATAGCAGCAATTCCATAAATGATTGGAAATTCACTAAAATAAGTATGCCACTTACGTTTCATGCTATCAAGAACGGGACGAAGTCCATCAATCTTCATATGCTCTTCGATGGTGTGAACAACTTTAACACACTCAATTATGACTAAATGAACGTTAGGCTCATAAATATAAGAGAAAATATGAGTTGCACTATCAAAAGCATTTAAAACATCACGAACAAAAGAAGCATTAGTCCAATGACTTTCGGTTATTAACTCAGTAGGATCAACACGAGTCTCATTGTAAAGTTGGGTCAAAATATCACGATACTTTATAGCATCACTCAACAACTTGAAAGTAGAATTCCAACGGGTAGGGGTATCAATAGACCATTGTCTTTTCTTAAGACCTCTCTCTTTACACATAGCTATGTACTTTCTTCTAACTGACTGAGTAATCCTAATCCATTTTATAACTGTTCTAATTGGGTTTAGCAATGGTTGCAACTCAGCGAGACCCTCTTGAACAGACAAATTCAAAATATGAGCACAACATCTAACATGCAAGAGACTACCACCCAACAACAAATTCAACTCGGAGTCATTTTTCAAATAGTCAATACACTTTGTGTTTGCAGTTGCATTATCAAGAGACAAAGAAAAAACTTTATTATTCAAGTGAAATTCTTTTAAACAATCCAAAATACGAACTTTGATGTTAAAACCGGTATGCCTTTCTTCCATAGCTTGAAAACATAGTATACGTTTTTGAATAAACCAATCATCATCCACCCAATGAGCAGTAATGCAAAGAAAAGGTTCGCCAAAACTAGAAGTCCATGTATCACTTGTAAAACTAACACGACCATCAAAAGTACGAAATAATTCAATCAAACCACTCCTATACTTATAATAAGAAGTTTGTGTATAACGTCTTAGGGTATTTCGGGGGACACGAGTAAATGCAGGTTGTAATGCAACTTTATTAAAATGCTCAACGTTTGCATTTTCACCGTAACTAAAAGGGTATTCATTAGCAATAACTAAAGTACTCATTTCATCAATCATTCTATCTTTATTATAAATGAAAGGTGTACCTCCGCCGGGTTGGTTCATGTATCCACCCAATTGTGTTTGGACGCCACCCCCCGAAGGACGGGGGCCATTTTCGAACAAGTCGTGTTTATTTTGCAAATGCCGACTCAAGGTTCCGGTTCCATCTCCCGTTTTCCAATTATATGACTTGACATTTGCACCTAGCGCCTTGCAAACTAGGCATGTACACGTGAACCTCTTTGGTTGACCAGGTTGCCATCCCGGGGGTGTGACCTCAACTCGTTCAAAATGTTTCCACACCCAAGAAAAATGTGCTCGACCTCTACTTTCACCGCCACCACCTTTCATAAATCAAATTATTAAAATTAATTTTTAAATGCTATTCATGAAAATAAGCTTTTAAATTTTAAATATTTTAATTATACTTATTTAAACGCATTTTTCATGGTAATTAACTAATTGTAAATCATAGAAAATTGGAAACTAAACTAACTTTATAATCATTAATAATAGTTTTTTTAAATATTCATAACAATAAAAATTTAATTAGAAATTACCTTGAGATGAAGGTTGAGATGTTGGTTGCGATGGAGGTGGCATAGTTGAACTTGATGATTGGTGGGACTCGTGGGAGAAATGTTGTGGTGGAGACGTTTGAATATTTTGCCTATCTCCTAAACCATAATCTCCATATTCATTGACAAATTGGTTTAAATTTTCCGTATTAATTTCATACGAAAAATTTGCACCACCACTCCTTTGGCTACCACTTCGACCACCACTTTGACTCCTTCCCATTCCTCCTCTTGAGCTCATTTTTTTTTTTTGTATGATTACTAATTATAATATGGAGAAGAACTTTTTTTTTTAGAATCTTAAGAATACTAATAATAATATTAAGGAGATTTTTTTTAACAAAAATATAACTCTATATAACACTTGAGAATTTGAGAACAATAAGAATTTTTAAGTAAGAGAGAAAGAAAGCTTGAATTTGTGTGGAAATTTGAGTGAAATGGAATTGGTATTTATAGGAAAAATAGAATGGATGATCATACACTTAAAAAACTAGCCGTTAGATACAAAAAACTAGCCGTTAGATTCAAAAAACTAGCCGTTTTTTTTTTTAAAATGGATGTTAGGCCGTGCGGGTCGTGCGAATTGTGCGGGCTGTGCGGGCCGTGCGGGTTGTGCGGGCCGTGCGGGTTGTGCCGGCCGTGCGGGTTGGGTGGGTCATGCGTGCGGGTTAGGTGGGTTGGCTCGTGCGGGTTGGGTGGGTCATTCGTGCGAGTGGGCCGTGCGGGCTGGGTTGTGCCAGGTGGGTCGGGTTAGGTGGGTTCACGGGCTAGGTGTGTCGAATTAAATGAGTCAAAACGGGTTGTGCGATTTGGGTCGAATCAAACGGGTTAAACTAAGCTGGGTTGAAATGGGTTGTGTCGAAAATTTTGGACCCACGACACAACCCGGATTAAATCCGAGCTGTGCCGGGCTGTGCCGGATTGAAACCGGGTCGGACCCACGTGACCCACCAGCCGTGCGAGTTAGGGTGGGCTGGGTCCAACCCGGCCCACTGGCCACCTCTAAGGTCCCTTCACAAAATCACAAGTACAGAGTCCAATCAGTAGGCCTATCAAGGTTTCATACACGTTACTATCCCAGGACACCCCGTCCCCTCCCGCACAAAGGAAGTAATGGAAAGCTCAGAGAGTCAGTGTTATGCTCTTCTAACCTTACATTATCATCTTCAATCTGGTAAATAGAGACACCACCATGTTCTCAAAACAAATACATGTATAGGTTTCTATTTACACATCTCGTTAGTCTTCTTGCTTTCAAGTCCTCATGAGGAAACAAAGTCGGCAATCTGTAGTTCTGTACTCGTATTAGGAATGCATACAGCATTCTTCTTAAGTACAAATACTCCTACCATGTCGATTTTCTCACTAAGTACCAGTTCCGACCACTGTTCATAGGACAAATGTCAAACTACTAAGACACTAGATAAGAAGAGATATAATCACTATCAGAAATCACAATCTGCAGCTATCTGATCCCATCTATAAGGGGACAATGACTAAGGGAATCGAGACAAGAAGTATGCTATAATACAAAGCTATCACTATCATAACAATGTGATGTGCTTCCTCTTAAGTCATAAACATAAGGAGCAAAATCCAGATTCCAGCCAATTTCTAGACACCACTCACAGTTGATAACAATATCCAACTGTTGAGCCTTTTGATTTTGATGGACAAATTGACAAACTCGACTAATGAATGTTTTGAGTCTTTGGTGAATAAAGGGTTCAAGCAAAGTTCGTTCCGGAGTAGGAACTTGGATGCGGAGTAGCATTCTTTAAAAAGCCTCGTGCAAATCTCACGTTCTAGTTTTAATTGTGAGCACTCAATAATATAAAGTCGGAAAGGAACTCAATGACTTATGTTAAAGACTACTGGAATAAAAGTTAGTTTTAAAAGATAATTTCTTAAAGAAAAGATAATTTGTAAAAGTTTTAATAAAGATAATTATCGAAGATAATTATCTAGTTGTTTTAATAAATAATAAATTTATCTTTTCAAATAAAATCTTTTTAAACAAACTTTTGATAATCTTTTAAATAAATATTTGATAAAGTTAGCAAGTGGTTTTTCTGTGAGAAAATCTTTTATACGGCTAATGGTTATCAAGTTGTTAGGATAGTGGTTTAATTAGATAAGGCTAGGAAACCTCTTCATGATCACAATCTGTCAAGATAACTCCACAAGTTGTTAGTGGGTTGTTGACATGTGGACGTGATTATGGTGGAGGTTAATGACTAAGCCTTCTCTATAAATACTCATGCAAACTATCTCAGAAAAACATAACTCTTGAGCATAAAAATTCCAGTAGCCATCTAATAACAAAAAGAGAGTTATTTTCCTTCATATATTCTTGAGTGCAATAGGTATTTGTAATCACAGATTGTATTCAAGTACTTAGGGGTTGGGATTGTGAGTTTGTAAAGTGAGGTCAAGGAAGCTTCGTTGCTGAAGTCTTCTGTGAGAGTTGGGAACAAGTTCCTAATTTGTGGAACTTGTTAACGGGTTTGAATCTTCACTTGTAAAGAGTTTGATTACTTAGTGGAAATTTAGAAAAGCCTATATCTTCTCTCGTCACTATTTCATTTAGTTAAATTCCGCAAAAAGTTTTTAGATTTCACCTCAAATACAATTCACCCCCCCTCTTGTATTAGCCAGTTAGACTTTCAGTTGGTATCAGAGCAGGAACTCAGAACACGCAGGCAACCCTGTTGAGTAAGTTCCTGGAAAATGGCTTACACAGAGGAAAAGGAATTCGGGAGTACATCCATTCAAAGGCCTCCATACTTCAACGGCAAATTTTATCCTTATTGGAAGGATAAGATGGAAATCTTTATCCAAGCAGAGAATTATCAGGTATGGCGAATTATACAAGTAGGAGATTACGAAATTACGAAAACGAATGCTAATAATGAGGTAATCCCTAAACCTATGGATGAGTATGAAAAAACTGATTTTGAAAAACTTGAAATGAATGCTACTGCCAAAAAGTTTTTAATTTGGGGACTTGGACCCGATGAACATACTCGTGTCAAAGGGTGCAAGTCCGCAAAGGAAATTTGGGATCTTCTGGAAGTTACACATGAAGGAACGTCAGATGTTAAACGTTCCAAAATAGACATTCTTTTGTCTCAGTATGAGCGCTTTGAAATGGGAAACAAAGAATCCATTAAAGACATGTTTACTCGATTTAAAGGTATTACTAACGAACTAACGTGTCTTGGCAAGATAATTCCTATAGATGAGCAGGTCAGAAAAGTCTTAAGAAGTCTTCCAGACAATGACAGATGGAGAGCAAAGGTTGCAGCGGTGCAGGAATCAAAAGACTTCACCAAGTTCAATCTGGAACATCTTGCGGGTTCCCTCATTACTCACGAGATCCAGTCGAACAATCGGACTCAGGAGACTGTCAAAAGTCAAGGGCTAGCATTAAGAGCTAATGAAGAATCCGAAGAGAAGTCTGACATCGATGAAGAAGAAGCTGCAATGTTGGTGAGAAGGCTGAAAAAATTCTACCGTAACAACAAGTTTTTAGACAAGAAGAAAGGATACAGTAAAAGAAATCAGGAACCCAAAGCCAAGTCTTCTTGTCACAAATGTGGAAGCACCAACCACTTCATCAAAGAGTGTCCATTATGGGAATCTGAGAAAGGCAAGGGAAAAGAAGCTGATCAAAGCAGAAATTCCAAGCCTAACTTTTCTAAAACAAATTTCAGGAAAGCAATGATTTCCACGTGGGGAGAATCAAGTTCCGAAGAAGAGGAACAGGAACACACAGACGATGAAGTAGCCAATCTCTGTCTAATGGCAAAGCATGATGATGAGGTAGTCATTCAACCTAATTATTTGAAATCTCTCTCAAAGGATAAATTAATCTCTTTATTGTTAGAAACCTTAGATGAATATAAAGAATTATGTGCAAAACTAAGGCAAGCCGAAAAGGCAACTGGAATTTGTAGAGATCATGTTAAGTATCTGAATAGCTTAAGAAATGATGTTCAAGGCAGATTCTTTGAATTGTTAGATAAAAATATTATGCTAAAAGAATCCCTTGAAAGAGTCAAGAGTGAGAATATCATGCTGAATATTGAATTGACTCAATATAAAATGTTGTGTACTAACATTGATTCTTGCAGGTCTACTGAAGTTCCTTTAATCATGTTTAATAATGAACTAGAGCATGTTAAGAAAGAGATAAAGGAAACCAATGATAAAAATGAGAAACTAGAAAAGGACCTAGAAATTGCAAGAAAAAGGAAAAATACAGCAAGCACGGGTGTTCCCAAGTGGGTAAAGGAAGCTCAGACAAAAAGAACAGAAGGTCTAGGCTATGTTCATAAGAAGAAGTCCACTGGAAAGAAAAAGAAATATGTGAACTTACCTAGTGAGACCGTTTGTTCTTTCTGTGGTAAAAAGGAACATCGCAGTGAAGAATGTACTAAGAAAGCAAATCTGTACAATAAGAATGTGAATTATGTTTGGCAGAAGAAATCTGATTTAAATGTGTCAACACAGGAACCCATGAATGAAAGGGTTCCTACTACTAACTCTTAATTTCTTTTGCAGGTCGAAGTGAGGGGGAACAACCAGTGGTACCTCGATAGCGGTTGTTCTAAGCACATGACAGGAGATGAATCCAGATTTCTCTCACTGACGGCCTATACAGGGGGAACAGTGACCTTTGGAGACAATAAGAAAGGCAACATTGTTGCTGTTGGCAAAGTAGGAAGGTCAAGTTCCCATGCAATTGACAATGTATTTTTAGTCGAGGGTTTGAAGCATAATCTACTCAGTATTTCTCAGTTTTGTGATAAAGGAAACTTTGTAAGCTTTTCTTCTGAAAAATGCAAAATCATCAACAATAACACTGGTAAAATCGTTTTGGAAGGAACTCGTAAAGGGAACACATATACCGTGGACCTTAACAAAGTTCCAAAATACAATCTATCTTGTTTAAGTGTTATTGAGGATGATCCACTTCTATGGCATAAACGTTTTGGACATGCTAGTCTTTCATTGCTTGACAAATTAAGGTCAAAGGACTTGGTAATCGGATTACCTTCTATCAAATTCCTAAATGACAAAATTTGTGAAGCCTGCATCAAAGGAAAGCATGTTCGATCATCATTTAAATCAAAGAAAATGGTAAGCACCACAAAACCATTGGAACTCATTCATATGGATTTGTGTGGCCCCGTTAGAATTCAAAGTAGAAGTGGAAAAAGATATGTCTTAGTTCTTGTGGATGATTATTCTAGATTTACATGGGTCATATTCTTACATAGTAAAGATGAAACTTTTGATATGTTTATGACTTTCTTGAAAAAGACACAAAAATCAATAGGTAATCAACTTATTCATATGAGAACTGACCATGGTACGGAATTCGAAAATTCCAAGTTTGATGAATTTTGCAGAGAACAGGGAATAAGTCACAATTTCTCAGCGCCAAGAACACCACAACAAAATGGTGTGGTTGAGAGGAAGAACCGAACATTGGAAGACATGGCAAGAACAATGCTAATAGCAAGTGGGCTTCCAAGAAATTTTTGGGCAGAAGCCGTCAACACAGCATGCTATATCGTCAACCGAGCCATGCTCAGACCAATGTTGGACAAGACACCTTATGAACTGTTAAAAGGGAGAAAACCTAATATTGCTCATTTAAGAGCTTTTGGATGCAAATGTTTTGTTCACAATAATGATAAAAGAAATCTTGGAAAATTTGATGAAAGGAGTGATGAAGCAGTCTTTTTAGGATATGCATCTAATAGTAAAGCTTATAGAGTTTACAATAAGAGGACTATGTGTGTAGAAGAAAGTATACATGTGATTTTTGATGAAACTAATAATTATGGTTGTATACAGGAATATGAAGATGGAGATTTTGAAATTGGTCTCACTCGTTCAACAGACCAAGATGAAGAATTAATTCCCAGAAAGCAGCATGTTCGAATTACTGAAAATACTAATAAGGAACCTACTGAAGTTCCAAATAATACTGAAGCCTCTGATCAAAATACAGAAGAAACAGAAAATACAGAAGGCGAAGCAAATGCAGAAGCAGAACACCATGAAGAAATGGAAGAAAGAGCAACTCAAAATAACACTTTTATACCAGCTCAATCATTCCAACCAAAGCCATGGAAACATCAAAGGTCACACCCCCTGGATAAAATTATAAGTGACCTAAGCAAGGGAACTCAGACGAGATCCCAACTGAGAAACTTCTGTGCATTCAACGCCTTCTTATCAACACTGGAACCTCGAAATCACAAAGAAGCCTTGGAAGATGCTGATTGGATTGTTGCCATGCAAGAGGAATTAAATGAATTCGAAAGAAACAAAGTGTGGCACCTTGAACCCAAACCAACAAATCAAAAGGTTATTGGTCTCAAATGGGTATACAGGAATAAGCTAGATGAACATGGCACAATTGTAAGGAACAAGGCAAGATTAGTTGTTAAAGGCTACAATCAGCAGGAAGGTATCGATTTTGAGGAGACTTTTGCTCATGTAGCTAGATTAGAAGCAATTCGTATTTTAATTGCATTTGCTGCATTTATGGGTTTTAAACTTTATCAAATGGACGTCAAATGTGCTTTTTTAAATGGTTTTTTAAAGGAAGACGTCTATGTTGAACAACCACCTGGATTTGAGGATCCAAACTTTCCTAACCATATTTTTAAACTTGATAAAGCACTGTATGGATTAAAACAAGCTCCAAGAGCATGGTATGAAAGACTTTCAAAATTCCTTTTACAAAATGATTTTAAAAGAGGAAAAGTTGACAAAACTTTGTTCTTAAAATCAAAAGGAACTCATTTATTAATTGTACAAATTTATGTTGATGATATTATTTTTGGTGCAACTAATGAATCCTTGTGCAAGTACTTTGCTGATTTAATGAGCAGTGAGTTTGAGATGAGCATGATGGGGGAACTCAACTTCTTCCTTGGGCTCCAAATTAAGCAAACTAACGAAGGAATAATGATCCATCAGCAGAAATATGTGAAGGAGTTATTAAAAAAATACGGTATGGAAAGCACAAAGATAAACCACACTCCCATGGGAACAACCACAAGGTTGGACCAAGACCCCAAGGGAACTCGTGTGGATCAAACAAAATACAGAGGTATGATTGGTTCCTTGTTATATTTAACTGCCAGCAGACCTGACATTTCGTTTAGTGTAGGTCTTTGTGCTAGATTTCAATCGGATCCAAAGGAATCGCATCTAACAGCCGTCAAAAGAATTCTACGATACTTGAAAGGGACGGAAGACTTGTGTCTGTTTTATCCAAAAAGTGACTCGTTTGACCTAAAAGGATATGCTGATGCTGACTATGCAGGAGATTTGGTCAATCGTAAAAGCACATCAGGTATAGTCCAATTCTTAGGCTCTTGCATGGTTTCTTGGAGTTCCAAGAAACAAAACACTGTTGCTCTATCCACTGCTGAAGCAGAATATGTGGCTGCTGCTGCATGTTGCTCTCAATTGCTATGGATAAAACAACAGTTGCGTGACTATGGCATTATTTTAGAGTGCGTTCCTATTCATTGTGATAACACAAGTGCCATTTGCATTTCTAAAGATCCAGTACAACACTCTAAAGTTAAGCATATACATATAAGGCATCACTTTTTGAAAGATAATGTTGAAAAGGGCTTAATTAAGCTAGATTTTATTTCTACTGAATTTCAAATTGCTGACATTTTAACTAAGCCTTTAAGCAGAGACAAGTTTGAAAAGATGCGTGTGGAATTGGGGATGCTACGGCTCAAGTGATTTTTGTTTGGAACCCCTAAGGTAAAATCGGATGTAACTAACAATGCTACGCTCAATCTTGTGTGAATAACACAGCTGAAATTACCCAGGGGAAAGATTTGTGAAGTATTGAAAAGTCACTTATACACACTTTTAATATGTTAAAAGTATTGAGCCATGTTGTTTCAAGTTCCTTTTTCATCATTCTTTACTCTCTGTATCATGATCACGTAAATTATCATCATAATTTACAATCAATCTGCTCTCATTTATCTTTTTCGTTTTTTTTTATTTTTCTTCTTGTTATTTTCTTTCTTATCTTTTATTTCTATCTTATTTTTTATTCTTATCTTTTTCCTTCCTTATTTTTCCATGATGAATTTTTCTATTCCTCATAGAATTCAAAAATACAAAAAGATCTTATTTGCTACGTAAGATAAGAAGCATGTATATCAACTTCTTAACTTACGATTTTATTTTATCAACATTGAATTAGATGAGTGCAATTATTTCACCAAATTAAATCCTACTACCTCTAAAACTACCCCACTACCTCACAGTTTAAACCGTCACTTTTCTTTCTCACTCCTCCCCATTAAACTCTTTTTCTTCTTTTCACTCCACCTTCATCTATCAAATCAATTAAATTCCCCATACACTCCCATAACCGGCCTCACTCTCTCTCCTTCCTATTCACACTATTCATCTTCTCCTTCCCTTCATTTTACCTTCAACACCATGAAAACCAACCGAAACACCACCCCAAAAACCCGATCACCACCATTCAAACCCTCCTCAAACACGGGGTCTCCACAACCGGTGCCTTTATCAGAGACCAGGAACAATTTTATTTTGGTCTTGTTTAATCTCTCTGAACTTTGGTTTGTACGCCTTTATCCTTTGCTACATTCTCTATGTTCCTCTTCTATTTCCTAAATCGGAACTTGGCTCGTATTTTTCATATGATTGTGTGAGGTTGCTGATGATTTAGTACCTAACTTATTTTTGCCTTGCATTATTTGAGCTCACTATTCCCTACGTAGTCTAGTGGGAGTATAGCAAAATGTTTTTTTTCAATCTTTTGATAATGCCAAAAGGGGGAAAAGACAAACTTCATGGCGGCTAAAGTGTTTACCAAGGAACTCACACATCGAAGGTACAAACTTTTCTAAGTTAATAAAGTCCTAGTAATCTAAGTTTTTAAACTTTTTCTAAGATTTTAAAGTCTTTGTTAATTTTTTCTCTTTTGCTCAGTCTTTTTAAAATAAATACTTTTTAGCTTTTTTTTAAGTTCTTTAATTACTCTGTTTTTTTTTGTTTTCATGTCTTACTTTAAATTTCTGTTGCATGCCTGGATGATTTTATTTACTTAAGTTTGTCAATGTTTGTCATCATCAAAAAGGGGGAATTTGTTGAGCCTTTTGATTTTGATGGACAAATTGACAAACTCGACTAATGAATGTTTTGAGTCTTTGGTGAATAAAGGGTTCAAGCAAAGTTCGTTCCGGAGTAGGAACTTGGATGCGGAGTAGCATTCTTTAAAAAGCCTCGTGCAAATCTCACGTTCTAGTTTTAATTGTGAGCACTCAATAATATAAAGTCGGAAAGGAACTCAATGACTTATGTTAAAGACTACTGGAATAAAAGTTAGTTTTAAAAGATAATTTCTTAAAGAAAAGATAATTTGTAAAAGTTTTAATAAAGATAATTATCGAAGATAATTATCTAGTTGTTTTAATAAATAATAAATTTATCTTTTCAAATAAAATCTTTTTAAACAAACTTTTGATAATCTTTTAAATAAATATTTGATAAAGTTAGCTAGTGGTTTTTCTGTGAGAAAATCTTTTATACGGCTAATGGTTATCAAGTTGTTAGGATAGTGGTTTAATTAGATAAGGCTAGGAAACCTCTTCATGATCACAATCTGTCAAGATAACTCCACAAGTTGTTAGTGGGTTGTTGACATGTGGACGTGATTATGGTGGAGGTTAATGACTAAGCCTTCTCTATAAATACTCATGCAAACTATCTCAGAAAAACATAACTCTTGAGCATAAAAATTCCAGTAGCCATCTAATAACAAAAAGAGAGTTATTTTCCTTCATATATTCTTGAGTGCAATAGGTATTTGTAATCACAGATTGTATTCAAGTACTTAGGGGTTGGGATTGTGAGTTTGTAAAGTGAGGTCAAGGAAGCTTCGTTGCTGAAGTCTTCTGTGAGAGTTGGGAACAAGTTCCTAATTTGTGGAACTTGTTAACGGGTTTGAATCTTCACTTGTAAAGAGTTTGATTACTTAGTGGAAATTTAGAAAAGCCTATATCTTCTCTCGTCACTATTTCATTTAGTTAAATTCCGCAAAAAGTTTTTAGATTTCACCTCAAATACAATTCACCCCCCCTCTTGTATTAGCCAGTTAGACTTTCACCAACAACCTAAACTTATCTGCATAAGGCTGAGAATGGACCGCAATCAAACTCCAATTCAAGAACCGCAATCAACCACTCATACAACAAAATAATGTAACATAACAATTAATGAACAAAAAATGTAAATGGCAGTATAAAAATCAAGATTTTATATGAAAGAATATATTTCATTTCATTCACTACAACATTCTAACTACATCATGAATGTTCTTCACCATACTAGCTATTACAATCAAACCTACAATGGGGGAAAATTTTACAGGGTGGATAAGGATCATACCCAAATCACACAGCAAAGATACAACAAACATACAAGGCATGACAAGGGGAAAGAATACTTGTCACGAAAAAATTGAATCAACTCGTGGTATCATGAGAATCATTATCGACAGTCACATTTACCTTTTCATATTTGAAATCCACCTGATTCATAGGCATTTCAGGGACAACATTCGAGTGCCTACCAAATAACACCACCCAGAAAAACAATGCGACGAATGCCACCAATGTACCACATCCTGTGGCGAATATCAACGCACCAAGAACAGTCAAAAACCTACTCTTATTCCTTCGAATTGGCCGTTCCTCATCACTATGAGCCTGGGGATCCAGCGGTTGCGAATGCAACGAGCTAGGAACGGTCCTGACCCTAAAACTCCAGGAAGATAAACTACTCACTTGTGTAGAATTCCCACTAGACGAGCTAATGCCTACCAAAACCTCCTTATCTCCCCACATTTTCGACAAATCAATCGAAAACGACATCAAAGGCTGAACCGGCTTTTCACTACCAGATTCAGCCAATCTAATCTCCAATCTCTTAGAACTAGCTTCATAATCAATCCAAGAATTCAAAGGTATCCCACCATTCAAAAGCAATCCAATTGAAGAAACATCACTAATATCTTTAGACACAAAACTACTGCCCACATTTACACCAACATGATTACCATTAAAATCACCTACATTATCATCTTTACGAGTATCATACTCAACAGCAACAAATTTACGGTCAATTTTATCAGAAACCCCAAAATACCCTTGATCGAAAACCTGAGAAAGTTCCCCACCACTAGGAAAAATCACAAATGCTAATCCATCTCCATTACCAGGGGTAATTGTAAAGGTAAATTCAGTAGAAAATGAAATTATTGGTTTCGAAGATTTCGAATCAACAAGTTTAAAGGGTTTCTTGTAAACGATTTGCCCAGAACTAGTAAACCCAGATGTAGGGGAGGTAAGATTGACAAAATTACCCTCATTAGCGATCTGGGCATCACCCAGAAGGGTAAAATCGGAATCAAAGTTGGGATTTTGATGGCCATTAAAGCCTTGGAGTGAAAATGAAGAAATGGGTTTTGTAATTAGGGTTAAGAAATAGAAGATTAACAAAGAAAATAAGAAATTATACCTTCGATTTTGATTCAAGGTTGCCATTGATTTCTTCTTCTTCCCAAATGAATCGATGTGCAGGTGGAAATATCTTCGAATCAAAGGAAAAAGGAAGAAAAAAATCTGAAATATTTTTGGGGGATTTTTAATTTTATTTATAGGGAAATATTTTTGCCTACATTCTTGAGGGCAGGATTTTCAGGGATTCACAGAATATAGGTGAGGTAGCCGACGATTGAATGAGAGAGAAAGAGAAAGAGGGAAATAGAGAGGAGTGGTGATTGTTTAATGTTTATGCTATATTCTTCTTGCGGTGGTTACTGGCCAGTAGGACGGTGGCACGTCTTAGCTAGTGGATTTTATCATTTTTTTTATTATTGTTTTCTATTTCTTGAGAGAGTTTATATCATTTTTTTCATTTTTGTTTTCTATTTCTTGACAGGAATTATATCACATTAACCATTAATAATTACGGAGTAATAATGCTCATAAAGTCATAATGAAACAGTACATGTTTCGGGTGAAAACAATGGGACCTTGTCGAAGGTCCGATGAAGTGGAGAAGACTGGATTCGGTCCAAGTGATGTTGGGCCGAAGGTTTCCTGCACAGTAACACACGTAAACTAGCCTCGGGGTGTTGCCGAGGAAGGCCCCTCCGATGCTAAGTCAGTACAGTGTGTAGAAAAAGAACACTATGCAAGAGAATTAATTGCTTGAGGCTCTGCTTGAATGATTGTACAAATGTAATATTGATGGTTTTTATACCTTTGCATATATGGAGAAGTTGGGCCTTAGCCCAATTGGCTTGCCTTGAGGACTGATCTTTGACTTTAGCACAATTGGAGAGGTGAACCTTGACCTTGGGCTTTTAATTGGATCATTCAGTGACTAGGCCCAATTGGACTAAATTGGACCCAAACAACTTGCCCCCCAGACCCGATTTGGAAGGATGACGGGTCGGGTTTGATTTAATCAGAAAAGGAGGGAAGTGAATGATTTAATTAATCCAAAAATTTGAATTTAAACCGTAATTAAACCGTAATTAATGAGATAACAACAGTTAAGGCGGATAATTGTGGAAGTTGGACGGATAATGGGCAGTTTAATCGCAAGGTCGTGTGTTTAACGGTTACTTAGTGGGGTATTTAAGAGAAATTGAAACGCGAACTTCCCGTATTCCCATTTCTGGAGATATAATTAGAGGCGCGTCATCTCTCTTCACTTATTCACCAACACAAACCCAGAATTCTCGAGAGAACCCAAGAACCCGCATCAAAACTTCGCAAATTCCCCGAGCATTAAGCTTAGAAACTGAGACTCGCCACTACCAATTCGTAAATCGGCAACTTTCGCTTCAGATTAAGGTAAATTCCTTTGATTTTAGTTTATTTTTCTTCGAATTTGAACTCCTTCCCTTTTTTTCGACTTTTTTCTTCGAAATTATCAATGGCGAGAGGAGTTAGGGGTAGAGCCCATGCTCCAAGAAGAGCAAGGCCAATTCCCGATCCCAGGAACAGGATTGGGACCTGGAATGGACAAAGAGCAGAGTCTGACCCTGCTGAAGGGATTAGGGCGACTCCAATTTCTTCAGCTCCTCCTCAGAGAACGGAGGGGCCGAGCGCTTCTGGGCGGGACGATGAAGTTCCCGCTGTCCTTTGGGATATCCTTCCCGGGTTTTCAGAGTGGGAGGATGCCGAAGTAGCTTCGGCCATGATAAAGAACCGCCCCTACTCATGGTGGGTGGAGAATGCCGAACAGTATCGGTTTGCCGAACAAATTGAGTTGCATTACGGCATCCTTGAAGCTGACGGGTATTGGTGCCGAATGCCCGTGGCATCCGATAGAATCCATCGCCCACCCCCGGGGTATGTGAGGGTGTACACAAGACAACTTCAGTATGGGCTGAGGTTCCCTTTGGACGTATTCGTCCGAGACTTGCTTATCCATTACAATATTTCCCTATGTCAGCTAACTCCTATTAGCATCCGAAAGATGATGACATACTTATGGGTCTGCAAGTTCTTCAGGTATGTGCCGAACCTGCACTGCTTCAAAAAGCTTCATCGTCTAGTGCCAAATATTCAAAGTGGGCACGGAAGTCATGGTTCTGGGTGGTACCGGATTGAGTCTCGGCCCCCGTACCTAACCATGTGGCCGAACGACTCTTCAGACAAGGACTGGAGAGGCCAATGGATTTGGGTTAGAGCACCCACGGACCCGAGCCACCCTTGCGTCTTCAGCGCTCCCCGGTATCTTGCTGAGCCTGATCTCGACATGGGAAGTTTAAGTCCCCCCGAAGATAACGGCCCAGACCCGAACCTTAATCAACAGAACATCTTCGGCAAGCTGCCGAACCGGGGGGGCAGCGGTCGAATGCAGCATATCCCGGAGACTTGGCTCCCCGATACGCATTATGTTTTCCAAGAGAACATGCTAGCAGCTGTCGGCCTCAGCCGAAAGTTTAAGGATGGTAAGCTTCTTCGGCTGGGGCCGAGGCCTTTTAATTATCTCTTTTTCTCCTCTTTCACTTCGCTTTTTTATGCTGTGCCAACCTAACTGAACTGACCTTTCCCCTTTTCTTTTTCAGAGCGGGACGAGACCAACGTCGGCATTAACTACGCTCGTCTTGGCGTCAACCGAGAACGAGTTGTAACTGATCGGGCCCCCTCTATCACTGAACCGAGGCATAGAGAAGTTCATCTAGACTCTTCCCACTTCCAAATTGAGGTTGTTGCTCTGTATCAGAGGCAGAAGCCTTGGTGGAAGAAGAGAGATCCCTGGTTTCAGCTGCTGGACGAAGAAGCTGAAGCTGCCCGTACGGCCGAAGAGGTTGCACGGGTTATTGAAGCTTGTGAAGGAGGAGAAGGGTCCTCCAGGGCTGCTGAAGAAGAAGCTGCAGCTAGGGCAGCTGAAGAAGACGAGGCTTTGCTGAAGACCTCGGTGAGCTTTTAGACTTAATTTTGTCTGCTTTTATTGTTGTTTTTGTTTGTTTTGTTTTGTTTTTTTTTGTACTCACATTCTTCCTCCCCCCTGTCTTTTACAGTCCGAAGAGAGTAACAGACACAGAGAAGGGAAAGCCCCTGTTCGTCCCGAAGACCAGATACAAGAAGAGTCTTCAGACTCAGACATGGACGAGCAACCGCTTCAGTAAAGGCGCCGAAGAATGGCCATCATCGGCCCACATGACTTTCAGCGGAGGCCGATGACCATCGACGTCAAAATAAGGGAACCCGAGGAAGGCAATGGATCACCGAGGGTTCCCCGACCACCACCTCAATCACCTCCAAAGACCCCTCCGCCACCTCCCGAGATGGAGGTGGATCAGAAAACTCCCGAACCTAAGGGAGGGGTCCAAGAAGAAGTTCAAGAGAGTGCTGCTGAGCACAAGAATGAGGATGCCGTGATGCCCAGTGCTGAGGGTTTCACGGCAGACATTGCAAGAGAGGTTGAGGCCTTCGTCCTCACCCCTGAAGAAGAAGAAGAAGTCATAATAATTGACTCTTCTGAGAAGAAGGAGGATGCTGAGCCATCCAAAGTTAAAGAAGCTCCATCGTCATCCTTTCCTTCCTTCCAGACTCTGCAATCTGGAGAAATGGGTTTCTCGGCCCCCCGAATTCCAATCCCAGATCACATCTGGGACCTCATATGGGGTCAGAACCGAGAAGGTGCTGCAGCCTACTTCGGCGATTTTGCTGGCATGTCCGAAGTAGATAGGGCAAGAATCTGGTCGCTGAAGGCCACTGCTGGGATGGGCGAATCCAGCAGATCAGTTCCTGACCCAGCCAGGTCTAACCAACTGCTGATGATGCAGGTGATTTTCCTTACCTTTATCTCCTTTAAAATTCAGCTCTTCAATTATCATTATTATTATTATTATTTTTTATTTTAACTTGTGCTCCTGTTTTCAGTTCGTGCACAATCAGACTCTCACTGTAGAGCTGATAGATACCCTACAAGATAAGGTGGACGCTGCCGAGCACGACAAAAAGGTAGCCAAAGAGGAGTTAAAGCTTGCTAAGCTGAAGCAAGCAGCAGCTGAAGAGAAGCAGCAGAAGGGTGAAGAATATGAGAAAAAAGCTGCTGAAACCCTCAAAACCTTCTGCGATGCTATGGAGAAGGAAGTTTTTCCCCCACTGATGGAAGGGGAAAAATTCCTCCAAGAGCACATGGGAGTGGACATCTCCAAATTCAAGGCTACCATTGAGAGCCGAATCCAAGAAGGAGCTGCTGCACAAGCTGAAGTGCAGCAACAACTAAAAGCTCTTGAAGCCACCAGAATGGCTGCTGAAGAGATGCTCCAAGCTAGGGATGTCCAACTCTCAGAGGCTGCTGCTGCTGCTGAATCTTAGAGAGCTAAGCTCCAAGAAGCTGAGGATCAGCTGATGGCCAAAAAGGAAGAAGTGGCCCAGGCTCAGACAGAGGCTTCCCAAGTTCAGCAGGAGCTGAATGAGCTGAAAGGTTCCTCCTCCAAGCTCGCCGATGAGCTGAAGAAATCCAAGGAAGACTTGGAGGAGACATAGAAGAAGTTGGCTGATGCTGAGGCTCTACTCAAAGTCCGTGTCTATACCCAAGAAGAATATGAAATGGGTTTCAGAAACGGGTTCAGAGTGTGCCGAAGAGTCTGCCTTCATGCTGAGCCGAAGTTGGACTGGTCCAAATGTGCTGAATGGGTCCACGATCCCGAAGACCCTCATATGAAGTATGCAACTCCAGTCGAAGCTGAAATCCTTAAGGCCGAGGAAGCCGAAGAAGAAGCTGAGAGAATGGAGTTGGAGGCTGAACAGAGGGAAAGGGAGGCTCGGCAGAGTGCAAAGCCTGCTTCTTCTGCTGCTGGGGCTGAGACCACCATGGGGCCCAACAATGCTGACCAGTCTGATCCTCGGGCTGAAGCATAGGAACTCGGGCAGTCGTCTTCAGAATCTTGCGGTTCATCATGCGCTCAACATTAGACTTGTCGCTTTCTGAATTTTTTGCCTTGTTTGTTTTTTTGCTTCAGCTTGCCTTGTCGTACAAAACAGTTTATTTTTTTTTGCTTCTGTACGTATTTCGGCAGCTATTATTTTCCGCTTGTGGGCGGCTGCCGATATAGTCTTTTAACTTATTTGAACTTGTAGCTCAATTTCTGAGCATGAATTATTAATTTGATGTTCTTTTCTTCAGCTGCTTTGTTTTTGAATGCTTTACTGTTTCTTCAATTCTGCTGAACATAAACTTGCACTGGTTAAGGCAATATCCCAGAATTGTCCATGGACTCATATCCCACAATTTCTTTATTTCTTAAAAATGGGTATTCGAAACACAGGGCCAACTGAAGGCAATGCTTCGGATAATGGCTTTCTGGGATACAAGGCTCAGTTAAAGCAATATCCCAGAATTGTCCATGGACTCATGCCTTTGGAGAACAAATCTTACTGAAGCTTGACTTCAGCTGAAAGACTAGAGTTCTTTAAAAAGACGAGTTTGTCAGCAATCTGAAACCCAGTTACCCGAAGGCGAAGGTTTCAGACGAGGCTGAATAAACAATTTCCAACAGTTGCTGTTATCCTTGATTTTCTGTCCATCATTGAAAAATGGATATCCGAAACACAGGGCCAACTGAAGGCAATGTTTCGGATAATGGCTTTCTGGGATACAAGGCTCAGTTAAGGCAATATCCCAGAATTGTCCATGGACTCATGTCTTTGGAGAACAAGTCTTACTAAAGTTTGACTTCAGCTGAAAGACCAGTGTTCTTTAAAAAGACGAGTTTTGTCAGCAATCTGAAACCCAGTTACCCGAAGGCGAACGTTTCAGACGAGGCTGAATAAAAAACCCTTAAAGAGTAGATAGAACCGAGAAAACTTTGAAAGGATAAAAAGTTGCAAATGTACTTACAAAGATTGTTCTGCCCCGAAGGGTTTACACATGATATTTTTTCAGTACATCAGCGTTCCAGTGATTTTTCAACTCAGTTCCATCCAACTGCCGAAGTCGGTATGTCCCTGGCTGAAGCTCATCACAGATTTCATAAGGCCCTTCCCATGCAGCTGAGAGTTTCCCATGGATTCGGCCTTTCTGAACTGCAGCAGCATTCCGAAGGACAAGGTCTCCAATTTTAAGAGGCCTTGCATGGACCCTTCGGTTATAAAATTTGCTGATTCTCTGCTTATAAGCAGCCATTCTGTCTCGGGCTGAGTCTCTTACTTCGTCGAGGAAATCGAGCGATTCCCTCATCAGTCGCTCATTCTCAGCCGAGAAGTGGTGCACTCGTAGGCTCTCAGAGCCAATTTCCACTGGAAGAACGGCTTCGGCACCATACACCAGTTCAAAAGGTGAATAACCCGTTGCCTCTTTTTCAGTTGTCCGAAGGGACCAAAGGGTTCCAGGGAGCTCCTCCAGCCACTTGGACTTTTGATCTTCCACCCTCTTTTTGAGGGCATTCAGGATATGTTTATTTGCAGCTTCAGCTTATCCGTTACTTTGCGGGTGGCATACCGCTGAATATGCCAGTTTGATGCCGAACTGAATTGTATACCGCTTCAGTGGTAAGTTATTAAATTGCCTCCCATGATCGAAGACAAATACTCTTGGGATGCCAAAACGAGTGATGATATTCTGCCAGATAAATTTTTTGACAGTTTGCTCTGTAATGTTCGAGGCTGCTTCGGCCTCGATCCATTTACTGAAGTAGTCAACACCAACTATCAGCCATTTTTTCTGGTACACAGCCTCTGGAAATGGTCCTAGTATATCCAGTCCCCATTGGGCAAACGGGAGTGGATTAAGGATCGGCTGAAGATCCCTTGCTGGCTGGTGGATAACTGGAGCGTATTTTTGACATTTTTCGCATTTCCGGACCAGCTCCTTAGCATCTGCGATCATGGTGGGCCAGTAGTATCCAGCCCTCAATGCCTTGTGGGCTAAGGTCCTTCCCCCAATGTGGTTCCCACAGATGCCGAGGTGAATCTCCCGTAGGATATAATCTGCATCTGTTGGTCCCACGCATTTCAGCAATGGGGCTGAGAAGGACTTTTTCAGAAGTTCCCCCCTGAAGACAATGAACCTTGAGCTGGTTCTCTTCATCTTGGAGGCCAAAGCTTTATCTTCGGGAGTTTCTCCCCGAAGTTTGAAAGCTAGGATGGGGTCCATCCAACTAGGCTCTGGGTAAGCGCAGCACACTTCAGGTGCTTCGTCGACACTTCTCTCTCGACGCACTTCTACATATACAGATCTGTTCAGCTCGGTAAGAGCTGAACTGGCAAGTTTGGAGAGTGCATCGGCTTGAGTATTCTGACCCCTTGGGATCAGCTGAACCTCAAAAGTTTTTAGCTTTGCAATGACTGATTTGGTCTTGGCAAGATAAGCTATCATGGAGGGCTCTTTGGCCTCGTAGCTGCCGCTAATCTGATATGCAACTAGCTGAGAGTCTGTTTTCAGGCAGACATGATCGGCTTTCAGGGAGATGCACAATTCTAGGCCGGCGATTGCTGCCTCATATTCGGCTTCGTTGTTCGAGGCTTTAAAAGAAAATTTTAGTGCATACTCGAAGGTTTTGCCTTCAGGAGAAGTTATCACTACTCCTGCCCCCGAACCGTTTTCGGTGGAAGATCCATCCGTAAACACGGTCCAGACTTTCTTTTCATCGTCCAACACTTCTTGGTATGAGCATTCGGCCAAGAAATCCGCTAGAGCTTGAGCCTTAATGGCAGCCCTCGGACGGTAGCTGATGCTGAATTCGGTGAGCTCGAAAGCCCACTTGGCTAGCCTACCAGATTTTTCAACCTTGCCGAGAACTTTTTCCAACGGCTGATCAGTTAAGACCACTATCTGATGACAATCAAAATAGGGCCTCAGCTTCCGAGCAGCTACTACTACCGCAAAAGCGACTTTCTCGAGTAGAGGGTAGCGAGTCTCGGCATCCGTCAGTGTATGACTGACAAAGTAGATCGGTTGCTGACTTTTGCTTTCTTCCTTCAGCAGTACTGCACTGATGGTGGCTGGGCTAACGGCCACATACAGGTGTAAAGTTTCTCCTTCTGCTGGGCTAGCCAGCGTCGGGAGTTGAGCCAGATGCTCCCGAAGCTGTTTAAAGGCTTCTTTTTGCTCTACCTCCCAAACGAGCTCTTTTGTTTTCGGGAGTTTCAGGGCTTTGAAGAAAGGTAACCCCTTATCCGAAGCTCTGGAAATGAACCTCGAGAGGGCTGTCATTCTTCCGGTGAGCCGCTGAACATCCCGCTTTGTTTTCGGCTCAGGAATGTCGAGCGCTGCTTTGACTTTGGAGGGATTGGCATCAATTCCCCTCTTGCTGACTATGAACCCAAGAAATTTCCCTGACTTCACGCCGAAGACACACTTCTTCGGATTCAGCTTCATTTGATGCTTTCTTAAGGTGGCGAAAGTTTCAGCCGGGTCTTTAACATGGTCCTCAGATTTTTTTCTTTTGACGATCGAATCGTCGACATAGACTTCCATGTTTCGTCCCTTTTGATCGGCGAAAACTTGATCCACCAGCCTTTGATAGGTTGCCCCCACATTTTTCAATCCGAAGGGCATCATTTTGTAATTGTACACCCCAGCGTTCGTGACGAATGCCGTCTTTGCTCGATCGTCGGGGTGCATAAAGATCTGATGATACCCCGAGAATGCGTCCATAAAACTAAGCAAGGCATGGCCACTTGTCGAATCGACTAGTTGATCGATCCTCGACAAGGGATAGAAATCCTTCGGACAAGCCTTATTTAGGTCCGTGAAGTCAACGCACATCCTCCAGGTACCATTGGCCTTCTGAACCATCACCACATTTGCCAGCCATTCTGGATATTGGCAAGACTCGATGAAGCCTGCCTCCAGCAATTTTTTAACCTCGGCTGCGATGTCTCGGTTCTTATTAGCGGAGTAATTCCGCTTCTTTTGCTTAATTGGTCGACACGTTGGGTCAACATTAAGCTTATGGGAGATGAGGTCTGGACTTATCCCGGGCATATCAGCTGCCGAGAAAGCGAACACATCTCTGTTGTCCCAAAGGAGTTGAATAAGTTCACAACGGGTGTTCGGATCAAGGTCCATCCCGATTGTTACACATTTCTCAACATCTCCTTCGGCCAACCGAATTGTTTCAGTCTGTTGGTCCATATCCATTGTTGATGGACTTGACTCTTCAGAATCTGGCCTGCTGCCTATGTCAGCAGGTGTCCCAGTCTTTTTGTTCTTCGGCTGGCTCTCTGAATCTTTCGGTTCAGCTGAAGAGCTAGCTTTTTCCCTTACTAGCCCTTTTTCTCTGGGCACAGATCCTTGGGCCGAAGCACTTAGGCCTTTCGGCTTTTTTATGTTTGGCTCTCTTTCTTTTTCTTTCTCCTCCTCATCCTTGTCGTCATCTGGGCGACTACTGGATGGCTTGAGGTAGTTGCACCTTCGGGCGTCCCTTTGGTTGCCCTGTATCCTTTCGGGGAAGCCAGCGTCTGAGACGTAAATCATCAGCTGATGATAAGTTGAGACGACCCCTTGGATCTCATGAATTATGGGTTTCCCCAAAATCACGTTGTACACTGAAGGAGCGTCAATGACTAAAAAATCAATCATGACATTCCTGGCTGCCTCATCGCACCCGATGGTGACAGGGAGTGTCACCTTCCCATCTGGGTAAGTTGAAGCCCCATTGAACCCGGATACCGGGTAGGGTACCGGCGTAAGGTGCTTGGGCTTCAGCTTGATTTGATTGTAGGCCTTTCGGAACAGAATGTTCGCTCCGCTGCCACCGTCAACAAGGACCTTACTGACGTCGTGGTTGGCCACCGTGGCGATGATCACCAACGGATCCTCGTGAGGGAACGTTACCCCCCGGCAGTCGGCGGCTGTGAACGTCATGTTCGGCACCGGCGACTGGGGAGGCTGAATGTCAGCGTTGTTCACCTGGTGGGTCAGAGCCCTAAGGTGTCGCTTATGCTCCCTCCGAGAGCATATTCCTCCCGAGATAACATTAATCGGAGAGAATTTTCCCTCTGGCTTTTTACTGTTCTTCCGGGGGAAGTCGAGGTCTTGCCGAGAGTCCTTTGCTGACTTCTCGGACTCCTTTTTCTCGCGGTGATCCGCGATGTACTTTTTCAAGTACCTCTTCCGGACCATGTCCTCTATCTGGTCCTTCAGTTGGATACACTCCTCAGTGTTATGTCCCGGAGATTCGTGGAACTCGCACCACTGATTTTTATTTTTTCGCTGATACCACTCTGGGAGTGGTCTCGGCTTTCGGTAACTCTGCTCCTCCTTCGTCACGCTGTAAATTTTGGCGCGTGGAAGAGAGAGCGGAGTGTAGGACTCATATCTGCCTGTATATGAGGCAGATTTTTCCTTCTTTGGGTCGCTGGCCGAAGATTGCTCCGAGGCCTTTGCCTTTCCCTTTGCCTTATGGCCTTGGCCTTCAGACAAGGGTATTTGTTTTTGCTTCCCTCCCCCAAATTGAGGTTGGGTTTTTGCTTTGTTCCACTCTTCGGCTCGGATGAACTTATCCGAGGCATTCAGAGCTTCCTCCAAGGTCTGCGGGGTATGCATGACCATGAAGTCTAGGAACTTCCCGGGCTGAAGGCCATTCTGCATTGCAAAAACGGCTAGCCCCTGGTCCAGCTGAGAGACGTTGGATGACTCGTTGCTGAAACGGGTCAGATAGTCTCGGAGGCTTTCGGTTTCCCCCTGTTGCAGACTCATGAGTTCTGCAGTAGTCTTCTCTCGGCGGTTTGCCGTGGAAAACTTGCTCCTAAATTTGGAGGACAGATCATCCCACCCTGTTATAGAGCCTTGCTTTACTCCCTTGGAGATCCATGCTTGCACGACCCCCTTGAGAGTGGTTGGGAAATATTTGCACCAAGTCGCTTCGGATCTGGGGCAAAGATGCATATGAGCCTCATACGAGGCAATGTGGTCCTTCGGATCTGAATTTCCATCATATGTGATGTGCGACGGTATTTTAACCGTGGGCACGTGCTCTTCCAGTATCCATTGCTCGAATGGCGAACTGGCGGGTAGCATAACGGCCTTGCCCTTGTTCCTGGCCGAAGGGACCGCGCTCCGCCCTCTTAGAGAGGTAGGAGTGGTTTTCGTCCCTGGCTGGGAAGTCTGGGCCTCGGCCGCAGGGAACGAGAGGCGACTGTGCACGCTCGGTTCCTTGCCGCCGAGTCGGTCGAGGACGCTTCGGCGAACAGTCTCAGGTTGTTCTCGGTGAGCATATTCTGGCCGAGAAGCTGAACTGCTGCTCTTATGCGTTTCTGGTCGGGAGGTTGAGGATCCTTTGAAGAATTGAGGGTTCTTTTTCCTCTCTCTTTCAGTTTTCCAGGTATCCTCTTCCCACTCTTCCAGTTCCCGGAAGGAAGGAAGCTTCCCACCATCATGGTCTAGCTTCCTCCGTTGATGCCGGGTATGCGGAGGTGTTCGATCACGAGGTGGCGGCATATTTTGTGCCCTCATTGCCTCCATGAGCACTGCCAGCGCTCTTGCCACCTCCTCCGAGCTGGGCCCCATCAAAGGGGTCCTCGGCTGAGTGTGGGAATGAGAGCGCACAGTCGATGGTTGGCTTTGGGGCACTGAATGTGTCCTATGATCGGACTGACCCCTGCTAGACCGAGAGTGACTCGGCCTATGATGAGAGTTACGAATTACGGGTGAAAGAGAATCCTCCCTGTATGATCCTCCCCCCGAGCTGGCACCCTTGGGAGAGTTCCGGCCCGGTGAGGGTGATGGTGTGGGGGTTTTAGGCTTTTCGCCTGCTCCTTGACGGAGGCCTTTGCTCTTGCGGTTCTTTGCCATTGATACTAAGATAATTGCAAGATGATTTTGGTTAGAAACTTGGCTTAAAGATTTTTGAAAGTCTTCCCCACAGACGGCGCCAAATTGTTTCGGGTGAAAACAATGGGACCTTGTCGAAGGTCCGATGAAGTGGAGAAGACTGGATTCGGTCCAAGTGATGTTGGGCCGAAGGTTTCCTGCACAGTAACACACGTAAACTAGCCTCGGGGGTGTTGCCGAGGAAGGCCCCTCCGATGCTAAAGTCAGTACAGTGTGTAGAAAGAGAACACTATGCAAGAGAATTAATTGCTTGAGGCTCTGCTTGAATGAATGTACAAATGTAATATTGATGACTTTTATACCTTTGCATATATGGAGAAGTTGGGCCTTAGCCCAATTGGCTTGCCTTGAGGACTGATCTTTGACTTTAGCACAATTGGAGAGGTGAACCTTGACCTTGGGTTTTTAATTGGATCATTCAGTGACTAGGCCCAATTGGACTAAATTGGACCCAAACAGTACATATGAAGTAATGTTGATATTTTCATTTTAAATTAATACTCCGTAGTTACACTTGTTTGTTTTGTTTGTCGGTGATTAATGGAACATGAAACTATTACTCGTATTTCATTTAGGTGAGCAAATCGAAGTATTAAAACATTTTGTAAACTTTTGCTTCTTACAATATGTAGGTAAGTCATTGATTCACCTAGTTTATCTTTGATTAATATAATTTCCTATGAGAAGTAATAAACAATAATTGGCTTATTGCCAATATCTTTTGACTAATATACATAGTATTTTACTATTTTCTTATGAAAAAAAAAAAAAAAAAAAAAAAACCTTCATGTGCATTACAAAGTTGTGAGTTACGAGAATAACTTCCTACATCAAACTAAACATGCATTAAATAGGCATCATCAAGCTTCCTTCAAATATATAGACATTCTTTGGACCACCCCTCTTATCTTCAATATCTCTAGAAATGGGAGTTGATTTGATATTATTGATGTCTCAATATCTAGATTTTCATATAAGAATTGGATTGGAGCCGAATCCATCTATATTTATTGATTTGGATTTAAATCCTACCTTTTAAATTCAAAGCAAGTTCATATCCGACTTGTATTTTCTTTTCACTACTTTATTTTAGATTTGGAGTAATTATAAATGTTGTGCATAAGTCCATAACTTGACTAAGTAGTTCAGTTTAGCCCAAAATACTGAATTGAACCATAAACTAGACTACAAAAATTTTAAGAAAGTAGACCTAATTGAAATCTCACAACCATACCAATTCATCTCTTATAATTCTTGTCATTAATACCGATTATAAATTGAACAAGCCAAAGAAAACACTGAACCCCTCAAATCACATGGTGTTGTTGAATGTTGACTTATTACCTAGAATTAGATAAAAGTGACCTGGTAGCTCCTTTCCCCAAGTCTTGGGGCGTGAAATACAGACTTTGCTATTTTTAAGATGGACCTATTTTGGAAGACGTGACAATTATCTGGACCATGTTATTATTTATTAGCCCAAAGACGAACATTAAACAACATACGTACATAAGCTGAATATATAATGGGCTAACCCATTATAAAATGAGGTTTATGGTCCAATCATGTTATCAGATACTTCGTATATTCTGCTATATGATAATATTGGGCTTCTGCCTTATGAGGAGTTAAACTACAAATGACCTTCGCTGTTCTATGAAAGTCTTTTTAAAAGAAAAAATTAGCAAGGTAATATCCATAACAAATGTTAGTTATTAGTGAAATTTTTATCGGGTTTATCTTTATATAGATAGGGAGTAATAGACTAATTAGTAGATTAATAGTAGCATGCATTCATGTAATTTACCGACTACGGAGTAGGACAAATTAGTTCATATTGAGTACTCGTAGTAAATTATCCATCGTTAAATTGTTTCAACCTATTTTAGATTAAATAGTTTTAAATGAAAGAAAAGTTAGTGAGTTTAAACACACTCCCAAATTCAACTAATACGAACACGACCTTTGTTTATTGTTATTCAAATTAAATAGAAATGGCTATACAAAATATTAATATCCACCGTCTTATAACTCTTACAGTTATTAGACTATCTTGTAGGTAGGTTGAAAGAAGTTAGAGAGGGAGGGGTGTTACACGCTTGGTTGCTTACAAAAGTGGTCTTATGATGGTTAGACAGTCTTACGATCTTATACAAATGTACCTTAGGCAGTGGAAAATACTCTGTATTAGTAGTTGCTTGCTAGCTTAAACAACTAGATCAGTGATACAATCTTTAGATTTGTCAAAACCAACTTGAATTATACTAACTTTTACTCCTCCATTCCTCCTCATCCTAATCAATGCATAATAGTAATATACTAATATAATGTCAACTTGTTTGCTTGTTGTATATAGTCAACCAATCAAGAAAAAGAAATAAAGATAATGATTTTGCTCGATCATACAACAAGGGCGTTGCGATACTCAAGATAAAAGACATGAATTACGAAGAGGATTGTATAACCCACTAATAATGAGACCAGTTTACCCTTTTCTCTCAAAGTTGTTGTTAATTAACCCAACACCCATTAACTAAATAATCGTCGATGTGGTTTAACTGATTACTTACATTATCCTTCGGAAATGACCAGGTACGTTTGCTCATTAATTTGTAAACATTATGTTTGATCAGGTATTGATTTTGTAGACAAGATCTCTACCCTAATTAATGGGTACATCATGTTAGTCCAATGTTTAATAGACTTTTGTCACAATGAATGAATACAAGATAAAAAAAAATTAGAGTTCAATGGCTGAACTTTGAGCTCCTAATCAGGTTGAAGTTTTGACTCGTATCTGGCAAACTTGATAGTTAGGGTACTTAGTTGAAATCATTCATGTATATTCTAAGGGCGTGTTCGACAAAATACAGCTATGAAGGTAGTTGTCTATGTAGTTGTTAGCTGTCAACTAGCTATTAGATGTGAAGATAGATAATTTAGGTAAAAGTGTTCGGTAAAGTAGCGGTTAACCAGCTATTACATATAAAAATCAATATTTTATTTTTTAAACTATAGATTAATTTTTCAACAGCTACCTCTAATTTGAAAAGTTACAAAAAGCAAATATTTATAACTTTTCATAAAAGCTACTCCCTTTGTGTTTTAATAATTGTTACAGTTTGACCAAATACGCATGTCGAGTCACTACTTTGACCATTAATTTATCTAATCACGTGTTAATAAAATTATAGGAAAATCCATTTTATGAAAGTATACATTACAACGAATCCAACAATATGTAAATAGTAATAAAAGTCAAACTATAACACTTATTAAAATAAGGGGGGAGTATCTCAAACCACTAAAAGCTACCAAAAGTTAATCAAAACAGATAGATTTTTTATTTTTTATGTTTGTAGTCATATTCATGAATCCTAATGCTACATTGCCAATCATTCCAGGTTTATGTTCATGAAGTTTTTCATATTTTTCAATGTTACAAGAGTTTTCATTTCAAATTATGACATATACATAAGAGTAATGTATAGAAAATTTACATTATTGTAGCGGAGGTTTTTTTTTTTTTGGTCAAAAAAATCCTCCAGTGGCTCAATTTCGAATTGGAGAATGTAGATTCTCTTTCTTCTCTCTAGAGTCTCTCCTTCCATGTACGAGGATTCACAAGTGAAGAGTTTCTGAATGAAAATAGCCAGTTTAGCCTCAAGATAACTCTTTATTTTGGTTTTACAAGTGTTCGGTCCAACTCACAAGTAAGCAGTGACCAAATGTTTATCACAAAATAATTTTAATTTTGTAAATCCAAAAGCTTATTTTATGAACCATAAAACCATTTCACAAAAATTAAAACGAAAATTCGCAAGAATAGGAATCAGATGGTATAAAATCGGGATGCCCATATTGTCGTAAATAAGGCTTGGGGCGAACACCCAATTCGCAATAAGATATGCGAAAAATGACCACTCATCATATCCCGTTAACTGCCTGAAGGATCATACTTAAATCAATAAACAAGTTTCTGGTTATAAACAACTTCACCAGCTAATACCTTCTTTCTTTAGTCAATGTGGGACTTAGCCAACATTTTGTTTTTGCTTCACTTGTACTATCTCCAATTAATCTGTATCACTTAGACACTTAACATCATGCACTGTATCATCTTCCTCCTTTTACTCCACATTAAAACAGTCGGTGTCGTTGACAAGTCCTCGCCATGTCTTCTTCATAAACTAGGAGGCTAGGACAAGGAGGTACTATACGCATCTTCAATATACATACTCCCTTAGTAATTGAAGAAGAAAAAAATAAAAAGCAGCTAAATGATATGTGACTGACCTTAATTACTGCACATGTTATTAGCTTCTCTTCCTAGCTATGGACCATGATTGCAAGTTACAACAATCCGGTCTAGTCGTAGAAGTTCAACCACTTATATTTGCAGTTGCATCAAGCTCATGAGCTGAGTCGTATTAAAATGAGCTCATTCAAGGGATTTTAAGAGTGTATATATCATCATCATTCACTAAACTTAACATTAACCACAATCTAGTAGTCCAACTCTAAGTTTAAGTCTTAACATACTTTGTGAATGAAATAATTTTCTAATATGATAGATTAATAACCGAGGCAATGTCAATTTAGCATATACAAGTATATATTAGTACATACATTCTTGTTCAGCAATTCAATCCCATAGTAATACTTTTCTCACATGAATATATACCTGATTATTAAAATGTGTATTCCGTAATAAATACTCCGTTTATTGTAGAGCTGATTGAGTTGGAATACACATACAACTTTGTATTAGATGGGTAATCTATCGATTGAATAGACCTAGCTACATTTTTCACTTTCACTTCCATGTATGTTATTAGTACATACAACTCTATACAAGTACTTATTTGATCTAATGGACTAGGATAGGCCGGTGAATGAAAGGTTAAAGATTTATGTCAATAAGATGGGAGAAATAAGAAAACGTAGAGTTATTTGTCTATGAAACAAACACCTAGGCTATAAAATGTACATTCGCTGAACAATAAGTACTACCTCCAATCCATTACGCATTATGCTCAATTTTTAATTTTTTATATTTCACAATGCGTAGTAATATACTAATACCGTGTGTATATATATATATATATATATATATATATATATATATTTTGCACAAGAAACCTTATAAATATAAATAATTCTTGGGTACATTTCAAAAGAAAATTCAATACAAGATTTGGATAGTATGTATGGACAATAATCCAAAGAAATAATAGAGGTAGGACATTTATTGTTTTAGTGGGGGGTTAGTAGTGAGTTTAGAGGTACGTGTATAAGAAAGTTTGTCGATGAAAATGGAGCAATGTATAATGAAGGACAAGAAATTTGTAAATAAAGGACATTTTTTAAGGACAAATGTTCCCTGAATTATAATACCCGTTGCCTTCGGAGCACTCAATATGAATTATGAGGTCCCTCTCATTGTTCAACAAAAGGGACATCCCAAAACTCATGATTTTTCGAAGCCTTGGATTCTAATTAACTTGAGTTTTGACTTATTAGGGCCACATGTATCTCTTGTTATCTAATCATTTTTTTCTTTCATCTGCTCATCTAGCACTTTCATAACCTAATTCATTTTGGAACTCTTGCATTAAAAATATTAGATGTTAGTGTAAAAGTCACAAAGAACAGTGATACAAACGAGATTCAATAACATTGTTATATGTATGCGTGATTTAATTACATAGCATTATGAACTTTCATACATATATTTCATGCCTTTGCAATAAGATGCATACATATCACAATATACAAAATCACCAAGGATGATGATGTAGACGAGATTTAGTAATTCAATATTGTTATTTGTAAATTTGAAGTAATCACGGAGTATTATGTCATCACCTACAAATGTTGCCCTTACATTAATAAGATGCATAAGATAAAGGTGGAAGGAGAATATTTCCATTTTATGCTCAAACCATATTTTTGTGCCAAACAATCATGTGAAGATTAGCATGCATGAATTACTCTAATATAGCAACCAAGTAGGGCAATAGTGCATAAATGCGTGCGTGGAATTTAGGCCAATAATATTGTTATTGTACAAAGTTATACAGCTAATTAAACATATTATTAAATAGATTTGGAAAAAAAGAAGGTTTATTAGGAATGGTTTACGCTCCAATATCACATAAAAATGATTCGCATGGGACAACATAACTCATAATCAAAAGCCTTTTCGTGCAAATCAGGCAAACAATATTATCAAAGGAACTTCATTATGTTAATTAATTTTAAGTTTGGTGCAAAAGTAATCGCATTATTATTGCAAATGATCAAAATCTTCTAGACAAATGAGGTAAAAGTAGAATCATTATGGAAAGAAGTTTTGACCTTGTGTAAATTCATCATACATTTTTCTAGAGAGCCAATGCTTTTGATGTGATATTAACTAAGAAAAGTTAAAATATCTTTATAATCGCACTTTATTAGCAAGCTTTCTTTTAACCAAGAATCATTCTAGGCAATAAACTAGCTAAATGACAATGGAAATATAAAATAGATTGAAGCTTTGAAGTTCAATAAATATTTTAGCTTTCACATGGAATACTTTTTTTTTTTAATTATTATTATTACGAAGTATTATTGTTATTATTTATTTGACAAGAAGAAAAAAGATTTCATTGATGAAATATAGTCAAATGGTACTTACAAACAATTCCTAGCTTTCACGTGGAATGTTAATTAGCTAACTTGCTCTTTGCTTATACGAAGTATATGAGGACTATGGGGACTAACAAATTCAAAACTGATATTCAGAGCTAAATATCTTAAGAATCAGATTAGTATAAGTTGATCATCTCCTAATTTTATTTGGATCTTCAAAATCATATACATTAATCCTGTCCATGATTAATTAAGTGAATGATTTTGCTAATTAACTTACATAGAAGCATTTGTACGATAACACTTGTTTATTTTGTCCAGAAAATCAATATCTGAAAGACTGAAACTATACGTTGAATAAAAATTACCAAAACTATGTTGCTAAATTTGTACTACTGCTGTCAACATTATACTTATTGATAGTCATTTACGGTCAATATTCAATTACAAAAGCAACAATTCATTTATTTAGAAATAGAGAAATTATGGAGTATATTCAATCTTTGATAAGCAATTAGAAACAAATATTCTCTTATGATGAGTATTGTTAATTTGATTATTTTTTTTTACAAAATTTGATTATCTTATTGGTTTTACACTTGTACATAAGTACAAAGAACAAAACAACTCAATTTTGTTTCTAAATTGCATCTAATAATTTATAGCTTGTGTTAGTCCAAAAAAAAAAAAAAAATCAGTTTCTAAGATTAAATTCCTGATAAAAAGCAGAATTTCAACAAAATTGTGGTCATTTACAGAATAGAATCCACCCAAAAATAGCAAAGTGAAAAATAAAGACAGACAAGAATAATTCGAAACGAAGACGACGCTCATGGAGTCCATGCAAATTACGAATCTTTTTTATTATTATTTTAGATTTTGTAGAATACAAAATCCTATTAATCAAATATTGTGAATTAAATTTGGAGTTTATCAAGTCTATGCATATGTCTAATTTTTTTTTTTTTTTAAAGCTTATAACCCTATTTTCAATTTAATTATCGGATCAAAACCATCCCAATCATTCCTTCTACTCATATAGTTCATCAAAAAATTATTGAAAACAAGTTGATCTGAGACAAAAAAACATAAAGATAAATAATAACTTTGGCATAAATATAAATTCGGATGATTAAACACTTGTTCTACAACCTTGTTACAATCAAGACGTACCAAGGGTTGGGGAATTACCTTAATTATGTAGAGAAACCCGATATTCGTTGAAGTTCTAGAGGACTTCTTCAATCGGTTTTGGTTTAATTTGATGAAGAAATTGAATGAAATAATAAAAATTAAGCTACGGAAGGATAAATCCAAAGAGATTGCATGATCCAAACGAAACCATAAAATTAAAAATTGAATTGTAAGTTGGGATCAATGCGATCCCTTTGGATTCCTCCTTCAGCTGCTGCAGAAAACACAACTAACCCAACAAAACACCACTTCTTTCTTTCTCTCACTCTCTCTCTCTCTCTTTATTGTGGCATAAGAATGAGAGGAGTTAAAACATATAAGGGTCTACTTATATATATATGTACAAATAGTTGTATAAAATTATTAAAATAAAAAGGGTTCCAACGCACTTAAAAATGATATAGTCCTACTGTTTTCATACTGTATAATCTAAGCTCATGTGTTGAGAAATCTTCTTTTTCTAATTGAATATATGTATCAACAACTATAAATAGGGAGACCATTATTCTACTTGGTCCCATTTACCCTTCCAATCAAGTATTGTTTGGTTTATGGCCGTGATCTAGGTCTTGTTCTCTTTATCTTATTATAAAGTATTGTTTGATTCGGTTTTTGGGTTCTGGGCTGATTTGTTTATTAAAATTGAATTTGTTGTTTATAATTGATTTTCTTTGATTGAAATTGAGAGTTGGAAAATTTTTATTGATCATATATAATTTTTTTTCCTAAATTTATATCGATCTAAATTGATCTACTATAATGATTACAACTATATTTGTTTTTTTCCCTTACTAAACTAACATTATTTTCATTATTAACTTAAAGAGAACGTACATGACTCAATTCCGATCATCAACAATTTTCATCATGTCCTATTCTTGCATCTTACACCCTTTGGCGTAATTGCGTAAACAATGGAATAAGAATGAACCCTAATATGAGAAACAAGAGAGCTTTAAGGCACATGTCAAAAGAACTCCAAATTTAAAACGACTCATATAAACAATAAAACAATCCATTGATATTTTTCAAATATATACGGTAGTTGTAAAAAAAATTAGTGTTAAAACTAATTTAAAACTAGTTGTCTCTAAATAAACATAAACAACGTGTGTTTCTGTGTGATCGGATTTCTTATTCAAGGGTTACTTGGGGTTTACTTGGTCAAGGGTTACTCGGTTGGTCTGAGATTACTTGATCGGCTAGGTCGCTAGGGGTTACTTGGTCGATCACTGCACGAGTTATTTGATCGTTCATCAGGGGATAATATGTTTATGTTATCATAGTTCGTTATCGAACACCTCGTTTTACTCTCTAGCCCCTTGAATATCATTCCCATATGCTAAGCATCCTATATATGTAAGTATAAAATAACCTTGATTTGATTTTGTTGATACCCTAAAAATTGTCGGTATTTAAGTTATTATTGAATAGGACCACACACGATTGAGTGATTGACATGGTGATATGATCCAATAATTTTTATCCCGTACCTTTTCTCATATCAATTTCAGTTTTGTGAATAATCAAAATCTACTTTGCTTTAAATAGATGTATCTCTCTTTACATCTCTTCTTCAAATCCCTTCAATACTTGTTTATTTACTTCAATTCATCATGTAAAAATGTGTAGTCTCTATATAATTTCGTTTTTAATTTCCTTTTGAGTTTCGATCATACCAATCTAGCTAGCTAATTACCTCCACAACAGATAGGCATATAGCACAATGTAACAACCAATGCAAAACCCATTAAATTATATTCCAAAGAATACAAAAATTATGGTTACAGCTGCTACAGCCTAGCTAACTGCCAAATCATTGACAAAAGTTAAAAATATAAAATAGAACTTTATATTATATCAAAAGAGATTTCATAAAATCTGGTAGATCATAATCATACCATACCTTATTCTCTAAGTAGCATCTACTATTGATTTCTTTAGTGATTTGCCAAATCATACAAAGACATGTTTAATTAGCTAGTGAGGTACCTATAAATTAAAAAGTAGGACCCTCTTCTTTATTACTCTAAACCAAACACATGGGATTTTTTACCTAAAAGTGGGAGGTCTATTAAGCTATTTAGCTTGACCATTCTACTTTTATTGTTCAAAGTTATTAACTTCTTAATTAAAAGCTAGATTGGTGGGTAGTTGTATGCTAATTGCTAATGTTAGTATCATCATTTATTATCTTGCTTATCCTATACTTAGGCTAATTTAAGGGAATGTGGTCCTAATCCATTTATTTTATGTCCCCACCTCCTTTAATCCATTCTCCAACTTTAATTTAATTGTTCTTTCCATCAATAGGGAATAAATTCTTCTCATGTGTGCTATATTTTCACGCACATTAAAGAGAGATTGAAAGAATAAAGAATATGATGCAATCGCCGTCCATCTTACATACCTTAATGTTTGGCAATTTCATTTATAGTATTTTATTCTCGAATAGGTGAGGATAGTGTCGTCGATAGATTTGATTCCCAAGTTCTGAATAAGAAAAGAAAATGTATACGGAGTATATGTTAGCGTGAAAGAACTATTATGATGACTCAACCCACATATATATATGCATCGTACGGAGATTTTGATATTGGCCTTGAACATTGCACACCTAAAAGCGAATTAGACAATATCCACCTTAATTATTAGCTTGAAATAGAATAAGATATATCCGTCGACTCAACTCAAAAACTATGTCGTTGTGGAGTGATGACTAACTATCAAAAACTACTAATCAACCGTAGATATATCTACGATGTAAAAAACTAAACATCAAATAATTATTACAAAGAGAATGGGTTAGAACTTAAAAATATGCGGAGTAAATACATATTTTAGTAGGATCGATGAAATTCTTTGGTACTTTATTCGTATAAGAAAGATGAATATTTTACTTTTAACCCCCTTTATTCTTATGAGAGATTATATGCTTCTTTTTAGCGTGACAAGGTTACGCATATGATTGTATGATAATTGATGACACATGTATAAATAATCATATGAGCAAATGATTGCTTAAATGAGATGGTAATACCATTGACTGCTCTAGATTCAATGTATTTTGGGATCTGATCCAAAGCTACCGTTTTATTTGGTGAACTGTTAAAAAGTCAAACTTGCATGATGCTACAACGTGAATAATAGATCTAGAGGACATCCACTCAATCCAATAAAATTAATCTATATTAAGCCTAAATCTTCTTTTGGAGATAAATCTACATAATAATATTAATAAAAGTAATATATTAGGGCATATTGGCACAAAGACTAAACCAAAGGATGGAGACCGATAAAACATTTTATTGAAAACGATGGATAGCTCAGGTGGTTAGGGCTCATCCTGATTTTAAGTGATCCCGAGATTGATTCTTATCACTTGCCCTCGCTCGTGACTCTCTAAAAATAAAAAACATTTTATTGTTATTATAACAGTCATAAAAGTAAAAAGAATGGAGATAATTTAACTTTTCATGTTTAATCAAATAAGCTCTTAGTTCTAATTCACCAAAAGATTAAGATTAGATATTAGTTAATAAACAAAAAAGTAAATTATAAAGCAATTGCTAATCATTGTGATGATCCTTGTGGGGGTATCGTATGCATTATTTACAATCATGGTTTGATCACGAGTTGCCCACTAAACAGATGCACATGGTTAGGCAATAGTGATTAGTACTCAAATTATAGGTTCCATGTATTAAATCTAATTACTTTAGCTTATAAAAGATTATTAAATTATATTATAGGGATGAACGCCCTAATTATAGGTGTTAAAATCCACGGCGATTTTGCACAACTTGGATTATAGTAGCTAGTACTCCGTATTAGTCAATTTAGGCTAAATTTTCAAGTTAATGTAGGTGGTCGTGGTCAACAACACATAAAGTTAATCATTTTAGTGGAACTAAGTTAGGGCCACAGTTTTGAACGTTTGCGAAACCCTAATCAAAGGACTTAGTTAAGGTTGACCTATTCGAATGAAGTCTGAACTTTAGTTTTTTTTTTTACACTTTTACATAATTAGCTTATTATTTGTGATAATGGTATCCTAAGTCATTCAACATGACCTAAAAGACACAACACAAATTGAGATTTCATTTAAGGTAGCTAGTACTTTGTATAATTTTAACTTGTACTAGATTGTAATTTCTCGATATATTAGCTAATTAGATTTTTCTTTTTGCCCCGTGCGCTACCATACTTTGTTTAATGGACCTTTTCACCCACTAGTATGTCCTACCAACCAAAGCCTCGATAACCAATTACCACAAATTTGACTTGATTCTTCATCTTTAAAATAGAATATTAGCACTAAAGCTTTCCTTGTGCAGTCTTAGAGGCCACATATTAACATGAGACATATATACGAACCTCACATATTTATGTCATGCGGCTACATCTAAATTAGGCTTGAATTATATTTGGTTGTCCAATCTAAAATGAGGAATGGTCCTCAACCTAGCTATTGTCGGCCTTGTCCGCCTCACGATCATCCATTTATAATTAGCCTTGTCAATCGTTTTCTAACCTCCTCTCTCTCTCTCTCTCACACACACACACACATCTTTAGGCCATTTCTTTTTCCATCATATAATATTTTTGAATTGCATTATTCTTTCCTTGTTTGCCCTCTACGGGTTGTATCAACCCTACCCCCCTCCCCTCTTCAATTTGGTTGAGAATTTTCATAATTTGAATTTCCTAAAATTGTTTGTTAGAGTGTATATTTAATTTAGAAATCTCCTCCCACAAGTCTATAACTATAATTGATTATTTGTACAAACTACAGATAATCAACGACAGATGTTGTGCGACAGCGGAAGCAAAGGTCGTAAACAAACAAGAAAACAATAAAGAAATTCAATGCAAACAATAAGAACAACACCAAGAATTTACGTGGTTCACTATCGATGTGATAGCTACGTCCACGGGCACCGAGATCGAATGATTTCACTATAAACTGCAAAGATTACAAAGATGATTCTTGTATTTCTCAAGAACGGCTTTCACTCTGTCTCTCTTCACCCTAATACTGATATTAGGGAGGTTTTATATTAATCCCTAATTAAAAGATACTTGGGCAAAAAGATAATAAAATAAGATAACCTAAAACCGCAAAATCCGCGTTCCGTATTTTTCCTTCTCCGCCCGGTCAGACCGGGCAAGGTCTGCCCGATCGGGCGCGAGAAGAAGACTCCATACGAATGCTTCAACGTATCCAACCCCCACCGCCCGGTCAGACCGGGCAAGGTCTGCCCGATCGGGCGAAGGCTCGCCCGGTCGGGCGAAGGCTCGCCCGGTCGGGCGAAGGCTCGCCCGGTCGGGCGCGAGAGCAGCTTCTTCAACGAATTTGCCAGGCACCTCTTCTTCTTCCGCCCGGTCAGACCGGGCAATGTCCGCCCGATCGGGCGGACAAAGCTACGAAGTACGAGTCACCTAATATACTTATCAACAATCTCCACCTTGACGAGAACTCGTAGTCAGCAAACGACCCCATCAAGACATAGTGAAAAAACATCTCAAGCCAAACCCGATGCAGGACTCATGCATAAGCCATACATCCCGATAAGTCTTCAACCAAGACCCATCACATACTCGTCTCCAAGTATAACAACTCATAATGCTCCACCTGCATCACAAGCCCCGGGCAAGCTCCACCTTAATGCCAACACACCTACACCAGGAGCTCCCCAACTTCGCCCCTCAGGGCCTACTACATCACGTAGTAATCAATATTTAGCAAGTCTAAGCAATGTTTAAACTTGCTAAACGGAACAGGCTTAGTGAAGAAATCAGCCGGGTTGTCAGCAGTCCCAATCTTCTTCACCTTAATCCTCTTGTCAGTACGTAAGAAATGATACCTGACATCAATGTGCTTCGTCCGATCATGGTGTACTTGATCTTTAGCTAAGCAAATCGCACTTAGACTATCACAATACACTGTAGCAAAATCCTGTGCAATACCCAGTTCACCTACTAGGCCTTTGAGCCGAATAGACTCCTTAGCTGCAGAAGTTAGAGCCATATACTCAGCTTCAGTAGTTGACAACGTAACTGATGACTGCAATGTAGACTTCCAACTAACCACAGAACCACCCAAAGTGAACACATAACCAGTCACAGACCTCCTGGTATCCACATCAGCTGCATAATCAGAATCACTGTACCCAGTGACCAAGCATTCCTTACCATTCCCGTACACAAGACCAATATCAGCTGTCCCTCTCAGGTAGCGAAAAATCCTTTTCACCCCTTGCCAGTGTTCCCTCCCAGGTCGAGCCATAAACCTGCTTACAACACTAACAGCATGCGCAATATCCGGCCTAGTACAGACCATAGCATACATCAAACAACCAACCGCGTTTGCATATGGAACTCTAGACATATAAGACAACTCCTCCTCTGATTGAGGTGACATAGACAAAGACAACTTACAACTAACAGTAGTTGGCGTACTTATAGGCTTCGATTTTTCCATCCCAAAACGAGACAAAATCTTTTCAATGTAGCTTTTCTGAGTCAAGAAAAGCTTACCTCTAGCCCGATCCCTGTAGATCTCCATACCCAAAATCTTCCTAGCTGCACCCAAGTCTTTCATGTCAAACTCCGAGTTAAGCATCTCCTTTAATCTAGCAATATCAGATTTATTCTTTGTGGCAACCAACATGTCATCAACATATAACAAAAGATAAATCATGGAACCATTATCCAGCTTACTATGATACACACAGCAATCATATGAATTCCTGTCAAAACCTTGTGAAACCATAAAAGAATCAAACCTTTTGTACCACTGTCGGGGGGATTGCTTAAGTCCATACAATGACTTTAGCAATCTGCAGGCATAGTGTTCCTTTCCAGGAGCTTCGAATCCTTCGGGCTGCTTCATCAGAATCTCCTCCTCCAAATCGCCATGAAGGAAGGCCGTTTTAACATCCAACTGCTCCAGCTCAAGATCAAAATGTGCTACAATTGACAATAACACACGGATAGAAGTATGTCGAACCACAGGTGAGAATATCTCAACAAAGTCAACCCCTTCTACCTGACTGAACCCCTTAGCAACTAGCCTAGCCTTAAAACGTATTTGCTCAGTTTCCGACAACCCTTCTTTCTTCTTGTAAATCCATTTACAACCCACAAGCTTCCTCCCTTCCGGTACCTTTACCAGTTCCCACACTCTGTTCTTGTAAAGGGACTGCATCTCTTCACCCATTGCGGCAAGCCATTGCGCAGACTCACTACAACTAATTGCTTGTTTATATGTGGCAGGTTCAAATGACTCTACATCATCAGCTACACTCAATGCATAACCTGTCATCGCATCAACACAGCAATTTCTTCCCTCCATCTCTTCAATCAATCTAACAGGCTTCTTGATAACTCGTTTAGGCATCTCAAGAATGGTGTCAGGTTGACTAGATGACCCCTGATTAGATTGCTCCACCTCATCCCCAGAGTTAGAATGAGTAGGAGTAATCTCAGGTTCAGGAGTACCCGGCACTGGAACATCAGCATCATCATCAATATATTGTACCCGAGGTAAATCAGCAATGGTAGACTGATGTACCTCAAGTACCCCATCTGTCTGTAATAAATTGTCTCCTTCCCTTCTCAAATCTGAAATCTCTGCATTTTTAATTGAATACATGGTGTTTTCATCGAAAGTAACATCCCTACTAAGAATGACCCGACCCTCCGAAGGTGAAAAAATTCTAAACCCCTTCACACCATCCCCGTACCCAACAAAACACCCCTTCTTGGCTCGTGGATCCAGCTTACCCTCAATAACATGATAATAAGCAACACAACCAAAAATCTTCAAATTCGAAAAATTAGGCAACTTACCACTCCAGATCTCAAACGGAATCTTGGAATCAATTCCAGAATGAGGACCCCTATTAATGACATAACAAGCTGTTAACACAGCTTCACTCCAGTACCTCCTCCCAAGCCCTGCATTGGAGAGCATGCATCGGACTCTCTCTAGCAGTGTCTGATTAACCCGTTCTGCTACACCGTTCTGCTGTGGTGTCTTCCTGACAGTATGATGCCGACCTATACCCTCATCTGCACAGAACTGATTAAACTCGTCTTTGCAAAACTCTAGCCCATTGTCCGTTCGTAGCTTCTTGATCTTCCTTCCTTGTCGATTTTCCACCAAAGCTTTCCATTGCTTGAAAACTTTGAAGGCCTCATCCTTTGACTTAAGCAACCTAAGCCATGTGTATCGGGACTTGTCATCAACAAATGACACAAAATAGTGGTAACCTCCCATACCTTCAACTCTAGATGGACCCCAGCAATCTGAATGGATGTAATCGAGCACTGCATCAGTAATGTGAGCACCCTTGCTGAACTTTGACCTGTGTTTCTTACCAAACACACAATGCTCACAAAATTCAAGGTTGGCAACCTTGACCCCGGATAGAAGACCCCTCTTGGACAATAGCTGCATCCCCTTCTCCCCCATATGACCAAGCCTCATGTGCCAAATCTTAGTCATCTCCTGGTGAGATACAGATGCGCAAACCGCAGAACTAGGCAGTGTAACACCCTCAAAAACATAGAGGGTGTTCCTTTTGATACCCTTAAGTACCAACTCAGAACCTCTGAAAATACACAACTCCCCATCTGAAAACACACCATTGTACCCCAATTCATCCAGGGTACCCAATGAAATCAGATTCTTTCCTAAAGCAGGAACATGCCGTACATTAGTCAAAGTTAACCTCCGCCCATCAACAGTCCTCAAC
Source organism: Chenopodium quinoa (assembly GCF_001683475.1). Lineage (NCBI taxonomy): Eukaryota > Viridiplantae > Streptophyta > Magnoliopsida > Caryophyllales > Amaranthaceae > Chenopodium > Chenopodium quinoa. The sequence continues at coordinate 1,395,474 of NW_018743199.1, read as the reverse complement.
CTCATGGAACCAATACCTGTGACCTTACATGGAGCATTGTTACCGACTATAACCATACCCCCATTGCGAGGTTCATATGTATCAAACCAATCTCGACGTGGACACATATGGAACGAACACCCCGAATCTAGAACCCAGTTATCAGATAAATCATCAGACCTAGCAGAACTGACTAATGCTAAATCTTCCTCTGAATTATAGCTCTCATTCGGTTTCTCTTCAACTACAGCAGCCTGGGACTTGTTTTTCCTCACCGGACAATTATTCCTAAAGTGACCCGGTTCTTTACAGTAATAACATGTTTTAGTAGTAGTTTTACTAGATCCATCCTTGCCGTTTCCAGCACCCGACCCAGCATTGTTCCCCTTGTTAAACCCCTTATTCTTTTTAGACTTTCCGGACTTAACAAATAACCCACTACCATTATCCCCATTATCACTCGTAGCTTTCATTCTGAGTTCCCTAGTATGAAGTGCTGCCTTCACTTCTTCTAAGGTTATAGAATCCTTACCAACAACAAAAGACTCTACAAAATTCTCAAAGCTAGACGGTAGAGATACAAGTAAAATCAACGCAGCATCCTCATCATCAATTTTAACATCTAAATTACGTAAATCAAGCAAAATAGAGTTAAGTTTTTCTAGATGTTCCCGTAAGGAAGTACCTGACTGCATCCGGAGGCTAAACAACCGCTGTTTCAGTAATAATTTGTTGGTCAACGACTTAGTCATATACAATGACTCCAGCTTCAGCCACAATCCAGCCGCCGTTTCCTGATCAGCAACCTCCGTGATGATTTGATCATCAAGACTAAGTAATATGGTAGAGTGTGCCTTCTCTTCCATAACTTCTAACTGCGAGTCAGTCGGTCCGTCTCCTGACTCCGAAGTAGTACTCTTTGGAGCCAACGGACGCCATATCTGCTGTTGTTTTAACAGAGCCTTCATCTTAATTTGCCATAGCCCGAAACTATTTTTCCCGGTAAACTTCTCAATTCTTATTGTTGAATCTCCTGCCATTGTTATCTTCAAGAAACTCTCCAAGGATTGAACCTGAGCTCTTGATACCAATTGTTGTGCGACAGCGGAAGCAAAGGTCGTAAACAAACAAGAAAACAATAAAGAAATTCAATGCAAACAATAAGAACAACACCAAGAATTTACGTGGTTCACTATCGATGTGATAGCTACGTCCACGGGCACCGAGATCGAATGATTTCACTATAAACTGCAAAGATTACAAAGATGATTCTTGTATTTCTCAAGAACGGCTTTCACTCTGTCTCTCTTCACCCTAATACTGATATTAGGGAGGTTTTATATTAATCCCTAATTAAAAGATACTTGGGCAAAAAGATAATAAAATAAGATAACCTAAAACCGCAAAATCCGCGTTCCGTATTTTTCCTTCTCCGCCCGGTCAGACCGGGCAAGGTCTGCCCGATCGGGCGCGAGAAGAAGACTCCATACGAATGCTTCAACGTATCCAACCCCCACCGCCCGGTCAGACCGGGCAAGGTCTGCCCGATCGGGCGAAGGCTCGCCCGGTCGGGCGAAGGCTCGCCCGGTCGGGCGCGAGAGCAGCTTCTTCAACGAATTTGCCAGGCACCTCTTCTTCTTCCGCCCGGTCAGACCGGGCAATGTCCGCCCGATCGGGCGGACAAAGCTACGAAGTACGAGTCACCTAATATACTTATCAACAACAGATTACACGAATCACAAGTTTGAGATTATTCTCATGAGTGGTGACCAAATCAAAAGTGTCATATAATGAAATCCTCAAAACAATCAAGTAAAGTATTTGTGTGGTACGTACTCCATAGTTATAGTGACAAAGTAAGTAACTTGTTGAGACTTCTCTTTCCAACAATCATGGAATAATTTGATACAGATGGACAGCACAGTACAGTACAGGTTCGAGGGTAGTGGCTAAACGAAGTTTGGCTTTGGGCCAATAACAACAATTACAGAATTTGCACGTTAAGTCCATGATATGGTAACCTTTCAATTCGTTACTACGTGGGGGACCCTTTTTAAAATTTGATTTTCAACCCATTAAGCAATATATGCAATTCTAGTTGGTATTTTGTTAAATGGACCCCCTTCTTCCTTATCACCTTATATGATGCTAGATCTTGCCTTCACTAATGAAGCATCATTGCCCCACTTTTTCCCTCCATTGCACCCTCTTTTTTTTTTTTTTATTCTAGCTTGTGTTGTCAAGGTCTCTCATCTTCATTTTGATGTTATATGTATTGCAATGGGTGCAATTGTGTGGTTGGCCTATACTTGGCGTATGTAATTAATGCTTATGGTAGGAGTTTTTGTTTAGAAAAACTCGCATCTGAGGCTATCATTGCATACTTATGATAAAGATGATATTGATGTAAATCATGATTGAAGGATATTATTTCAATTAGGTATAACAGAGAAAGATAGCAAGCAATTGACATGATTTTCACATATTTGAGCTTATTTGAACTTCTCTAACTTTAAGATATAGTTAAATAAATCCGGTAAGAAAATAATAATTAAAGGTCCAATAGATAAAGAATAATAAGAGCAACCCAATACACATTATCATTAATCCACTAGAAATCTTAAAACTCGTACCATTATTTTGGCATTGGCTAAATTGTTGTTGAATCCCCACGTTTTAGGCCTAACTCCAATAATTTTAGTTATTAATGTGATGGCGTCCAATTTTTGACTTTGCCAATTGGCCATTACTCTCGAGTCCATCGTATAGATATATTGCTCCAATCGCATCAATTCTCATTATTAAAATAGTCTTTTTATGTAACAGACAATATGTATAAGTTGTGATTGGTCCTACTATCTGCATGCTAAATTGTAATTATATATCCTCCGCTAGTATTGTTTTTTGAATGTGATATGATGGGATTATTGATCAATTAACTTTGGTATATATGGAATTGTGGATGAAGATATGTACAAGCTGTGATTTTGACCTAAAGGTATATTTCATCAAAGTCACTACACTCATTTTCCCCTACCTAAATACATAGGAAGGTATTTTAAATTTTCATTATCATTGCTTGATTTGCCGACATACTGGTGGTTATATATAGTTTCTCAATGATGATGATAAATTTAGTTTCTTCTCATAAAACAATTATATTGTGTACGAGGTATAAACAATAAGATTGTGTCATGATATAGTTTGAGTGGTTAAAATTAATATGTTTAAGTAGGTTGTGGTCATGAAGTTACATGCTGGATATAGGAACTATATAGATCACATTCACTTAATTCTCATCAAGCTATTGCAATTTTATCACTTAATTTTCATTATAAAATCTTTTCTGTATAATTAATTTAGAGGTATTATTATGGCTTCTTGTTGGAGATTTCAATAATTATGAATTTGGATATAGCTAATTTTTTAAGCTCACAAAACATACGACCAATCATCAAAATTTTCACGCTCAAAGTTAAGAAAATTGATAGTTGGTAAATTTTATGAGTAGAGACTATCGATCTTAGCTTCCACCTAATAGTTCTGTACACTTACCTTTATAAAAGGAAAAAGAAAAGTTGTAGACTAAACAAAATAAAGGAAGCAATAAAGATAATATGTCAATAGATAAATGCAAATGCCTTGTCTTTGGTAGACAATAATGGTGGCTCCAATTCATGTCACACATAAAATTAGAAGTGATTGTAACATTTTACATGTATGTATAGAATATAGTGATTAGTAAAGCATAACGACTATAAATGTTGCGGACCAACCATGCTTTTAATTGTTTCCATTGCTAACTTTGGCGGTTCTTCATTTTTAACGTTCTACTTTTTTTATAGGCGAATACAAGTTTATCTGTCATATAAACGAATTTTTGTTAATTTAGTGACATTTCTGTAAATATATTGAAAAGACGTGGTCATTTATTCAATATTTTTGATGAGTTGTCCAATTACTGTTTATAACTTGCTTTTTCTGTTTAGTGAGAAAATAACACATATACCCCTCAACTAGTAAATGAAAAGACACACGTACCCCTCTACTAGTACTTGAAAAGACGATTATACTCCCAAATAAACAAAATTTGTTTAACTGAGGAATTAACTGGACACAACTCTAATTTTAGAGGAAGCAGAAAAGATAGGTCACTGCCTTTTTCTTTTATCTTTTTCTGATTTATTATTGGGATCCAGAAAGGATGCAAAAATACATGGTGTCTTTGTTAGCATACACCCCACTCCCTTAGATAGGCAGGCCAAATCACTAGCCTACTAGGCTTTACACTCACTTATGTTTTAAAAAGGACCGATTTAATTGGGTTGTGTTTTTACTCTTACCGTTTTCACCTTTAGCTACTCATCACTTGTGATTTGTGATACTTGTCGAGTTTATACTTGTTCCGGTCAATATACAACTTGAAAAGTTCTAATGTAGTCATATGGCTTAGCCTTTCACAATTTCGAATGGATATTGTATTAGGGGAAAAAAAAAATCCAACTTTAATTTTAACTTTGTTCTATGTTCATTGATCTAATTGATTAGATTAGATCGATTGAAGAAGCTACTTCTAACTTTTACATTGCGTTTAGATAGAGAGAAATAGAGAGAAAAAAGAAAGGATGCATCATCTATTATTCGGATATCTAATGCAAGGAGGGAAGGGGTAGAATTGGAAGGATGGATCCATTTCCCTTCCCTTTTTAATAAACTAAATCCCTCCATTATTAGAGTTTTAGAAGAAAAATTGAATGTCATCTTCTCCCTTCCCTCACCTCCCTTTCCCTTCACTATTGTTATCCAAATATAGTGTTAGCGTTGAAATATATCCTATCAAATAACACATGTAAATGTCCCACATTGATAAAAGAAAAGAGGGTTAAACACTTTATAATACTAAGAGGCGAAATCACCTATTGTCTTATGGTTTTAGGATAGAAACTCCCTTGGTTTGTGAAGTGGATTCTTTAAACATTTTTAAGTATTCTCTTCTTTTTTTTTTCCTCAGCTTCCTTGTTCTTTTTTTCTTTTTTCTCTTTTTTTCCTTTACTAATATTGAACCAAACAAAGCAAGTTTGAAAATATAACTTTCTTTGTATATATGTATATGTATGACTATATGTGTGTGTGTGAATATAATGAACACATTGCTAATGAGCTATGTAAATTTGTGTGTAATCTTAACTTCTTTTGTGTATGTGAGAAACAAGTCATGAGATGCACTATGCGTAGGGGTGGGACTTCGGTCTGGCAGTTCAGTTTGACCTCAGTTTGAAACGGTTTTGGTTTGAAACGGTTCGGGTTAAAACGGTTTCATTTAAACGGCGGGTCGGTTCAGTTCGGTTTTGATTAGTCACAGGTCGGTTCGGTTTCGGTTTATTTTTGTACGATTTAAATTCGGTTCGGGTCATAAACGGTTCGGTTTATAAACAGTTCGGGTCATAATCAGATCGGTTAGAAACGGGTTGCTTCAGGGGCGGATTTACTCGGGTCAATGCCGGTTCGGTTTTTAAACGGTTCGGTTAATAATCGGGTCGGTTTGAAACAGGTTGGTTCAGGGGCGGGTTTACCCGGGTCAATGCCCGTTCGGTTTATAAACGGTTTGGGTCATGATCTGACCGGTTTGAAACGGATCGGTTCAGGGGCGGTTTTACCGGGTCAACGTCGGTCCGGGTTCATATCGGTTCGGGTCATGAACGGATTATTTTAAAAATGGGTCGGTTCAGGGGCGGGTTTACCCGGGTTAATGCTAGTTCGATTCATATCGGTTCGGTTTATACTCGGTTTGGTGCTAAAATCGTTCGGGTTAGTTTGGTAATCGGTTAAATTGGATCGGGTTGAAATCGAGTTCTAAAAAGTGGTTTTGACCAGTTAGCGCGTTTTGTTTTATATCAAGTTGGGACTAGTATTTCCATTTCATTAGCGGGTCGGCATAGGTTGGTGAAAAAAATAATGGATCGAGTAGAAATTGGGTTTTAAGAGATTTTTGACCGGTTAGCTATTTTCGTTTTATATAAAGTTGGGACTTCGTCACTTTATTTTCAGACATCGGATTATATACAATTACACAAATCTTCATTTATTCAATTATTCTATATCATGTTAATATGTTATGTTTCAAGTTTGGTTATACTCTTGTTGTTGTTTATTCGATATTATCATATTAGTCTATTACAAATTTATAATGTATTAATGTATTATTGTTTCATTATTAAATATATATTATTAGGTTATCAGCTTCTTGTTGGATTGTTTTAGATATCGTGTCATGACCATGTTTTGATGAGTTGCTACTTTGAATACGATAAATCGATTCAGATATCAGATTATATAGAATTACAGAAATTCTCATTCATTCTATATCATGTTAATGTGTTATGTTTCAAATCTGGTTATAGTCTTGTTGTTGTTTATTAAATATTAGTCTATTACAAATTTATAAGGTATTAATGTATTATTGTTTCATTATCAAATATTATCAGGCTATCAGCTTCTTGTTTTAAAGATCGCGTCATAACCATGATTTGATGAATTGGTACTTTGAATACGATAAATCGATAATTGATATTGTAATAAACTAATAAATTTAATGTTACGGAACTATATTTGGATGTTTAATTAAAATCACGATTATTCAATTTCCCATTAGTCTAATAAAGTAATAATTGACAATTATTTGTAACTATTCCATAATTTTGGTGTTAAAGTTATATTGCTGAATTACTTTGTTGTCTTACCCTCTCTAATCACCTTTTAAGATTACGTGCCTACAAGGCTGCAACATATATATGTTGCAACTTGCAAGTTAAAGAAAACGGGTGGGGAAGTAGAAGTATTCAATTAGATCGATCATCAACTGTTTTAAGTTTTAATAATCAGATACATTTATCGATTATCTATACATACCAATGATAGTATGATACCAATCGTACCATACATTATTATTTATTACATATACTGATATACATATAACTAATATACATTAAATATGTCATATTGAATCAATTCCAATTTCCAAACATTTGTGTTTCTTACAATTTATAAGTTACATAAAGTTAAGAGTACAGTAGTGTTTTTATTAGTACGTAGCTATGAATAAAAAAAACATATTATCCAAATCCATTATCCCATGATCCGTGTCACCGTCTTATATTAAATATCAGCCATTGATTTTCATGTCATCTAACGACCTATCATCGCACACATTCCAATTCACGATCCGTGTGTTTTCTTTTCCACCAATCAGATCACTCTTACCATCGTCTCTTTAGTACTCTTTTTGATTTCTCTCTCGTTTTCTTAATCCTCTTCTGCAATATTATCAATTTTTTGAAGCCATGGCTGCTAATATGCTCACTGCTCTCTCGTTTTCTCTCTCATCTCCTCTTCCTTCTTCCTTTCTTCTTCTTCCTTCTTCTCCCTTCTTCCGTCTATGTTCTCCTTTCTTCCATCTTGTTTCTCCGTCTCCGTCCACCGGCACCACGCACGACGGTTTTATGGTCAAATTCGACCACGAAACTCTAGATCTAGTTGTTTCATGATCGAATTTGGCCTTTTAAAACCAAATTCGAGGCCAAATTCAGGATTAATATATAAGGTGTTTTCGTTCTTCCTTTTTTTATTTTCTGTTTTTCTTTTTAATTTTTTTTCAAGTTGTGGGCAACGGAGGGGGCCGAGTTAGGGTGGGTGCGGCGGCGGTTAGACTGGGTTCGGGTGGGTGGGGAGGGAGGATTTTTCGAGGGAGGGAGGGAGTTTTATGGTGGGTGAGCAATTAGAGTGAGTTGGGGGGTTTCGAGGATGTTGGGTTTCGTGGGGGTGGGTGGGGTGGGGTTACGGTGGGTTTGGGTTTTTTTTCGATTTTTTTGTATGGGGTGGGGTGGGGTGTGTTACGGTGACGGTGGTGGGTGTGGTTGGGGTTGGGTCTGTTTTTTTTTTTTTTTTTTTTTTTTTTTTTTTTTTACAGTGACGGTGGTGGGTGGGGTGGGGTGGGGTTTGTTAAGGGGGTGGGGTGGAGTACGTTACGGTGATGGTGGTAGGTGGGGTGGGGTATGGGTCTGGGTTTTTATTATTTATGGTGACGGTGGTGGATGGGGTGGGGTAAGGTTTGGGTCTGGGTTTTTTTTATTTATGGTGGGTGGTGGGGTGGGGTGGGGTGGGTTACGGTAATTATGGTGGGTGCGGGGGTGGTGTTAGGGTGGGTCTGGGTTGACGTTGGTGGGGTGGGGGTGGGTTACGGTAACGGTGGTGGGGTGGGGGTGGGTTACGGTAACGGTGGTGGGTGGGGGGTAGTGTTAGGGTGGGTCTGGGGTGACGGCGGGGGTGGTGTTAGGGTGGGTTACGGTGGTGGGTGGGTGGAGGGTGGTTGGATTGGGTGGGTGGCCAAATTTTTTCATTTTTTTATTTAATTTATAACTCCTAATTTAGTTATACAAGAATATAATTTTAATTTTATCATAGCAAAAAAATTTACAAATTTAAATCAATAATTATATGTAAAAAAAATTGTACTGTTAAATTACATTAAACATCAAATATATTTCGTGGAATTCTAACAAATTGTTAAAGGCTGTAAATAGTTCAATTTGAATGGAACGGGTTGTAAACGGTTCGGTTTAAATAGTTTGTAATCGGATCGGTTTAAACGGGTTGCGGTTTGAAAATAGTTCGGTTTAAACGGTTTAATGGGTTATAACAGTTTGGTTTAAACGGTTAGCGGGTTGTAAATGGTTCGATTTAAACGGTTTTTTCCTACGGTTTAAACGGTTTCGGTTTATAAACGGTTCGGTTTAATTAGTTAGCGGGTTAACATTAATCGGTTCAAACGGTTTCGGTTTATAAACGGTTTGGTTTGTTATTGGTTTACGGTTCGTAACGGGTTAACATTAATTGGTTCGGTTCGGTTTCGGTTTGACATTATACGGTTCAGTTCGGTTTTCGGTTTAAAATTAGCGGGTTATAAACGGTTCGGTCCGTGATGGTTCGGTTCGATAACGGACGGTTTTACGGTTCGGTTTGAAAAGTCTCACCCCTAATTATGCGTGTACATATCTCTAACAATAATTTTGGTCCAACAAAATAATCCACAAGAAATTGACACCTAAAAAAGGGGAAACACCCCTTATCAAAGAATATGAGGTTGAACCTAAATCAAAATCAATCTGATGAAAGACTATGAATAAATGATGGAAATGTCAATTCACATAAATAGGCATTCTAAAATCAAAGCGAGAAGATGGTGGTAGTACTATAATATATGACCACACAATCACACATCTACTACGTATAATTTTTATGGTCCATTGACCATTGGTTCTTTAACACTAAAAGTCTCAAATGCATGAAATTTAAATGGATGCATATAAAATATAAAATATGGTTTTATCAAACTAACCAACTATATTATAGCACTGTTATAAGGACATTGCATTAATTTTGTCATTTATTTTTACAATCGGCTTTCATTCACGAAACATTTCCTCCTCAACTAAACAGTTGAATATTGGCACAAGACATAGGGTAAAACCGTAAAAATAATAGATTAAATTGAAATTACATGTTTAGAGAACTTGACAACAAATTACAGGTCAGTACTCCGATATTAAAAAATATTTATCATCAATTTAATCTATTACTTGCGAAGTTGCATATTTTTTATATTGTATGTTAGTTCACCCCTTTTTTAAACCTTATTGACATGATTTTGACTATACTTATATTCACCTATAATTATTACTCCATAATTTTTAATTGGTGCCTATGTAATGACTATAACTTCTCAATCAATCTCAATTATTAGTATTAATCTCTGAAGGTATAGTAATAACATCTAAATCTAGTACTCCGTAATTTTCATTTTTCAACTAAGTTTAATAACTACGGAAAGATAATTGATCCTAAGCTACATATAAACCAAATTACTAGCCTTTGTGAAAAGACTTAACCACACCTCCAAGCCAACAACATATAATCATTCTAAATTTAGTGCATCTTCTTTGCCTTTACCTTTTGTCCAAGTCTCTTTACCAAATCCAACCTCATGGATTTGCAAAACTCCTCTTCTAGAGCTTTCACCCTCATAATTATCTACCTTTCCTATTTCTTAATCCCCTCAAACAATCATCACATTAACAATCCTTACTTAACCATTTATTCCCATCAAATTATCCTTAATAAAACTATAATTAGCCAACTAGTTAAGCCCAAAATCACATATTTTCTAGTACAACATGCCAAATAACCATAATAGTGCCATCTTCCAAGCCCCATGCCCAAAACATGCATTCATCTACAACAAAACTTTGTGTTCATGTTCACCAGGCTATCTTTACAACGTTTCTACTAAATCATGCCCTTTCTTTAACATTTCGCCTTTAGAGTGGTGGACGAGTTCCTCAGTAAAGCACACCAAAGTCGACGATGGTTATCAAAATGCGATCAAATATGAAGTATATTATCTTTGGTGTAGCGTTGTTGTATTGTTGATGTGGGTGTTACTATGTGCAATCGTGAGGTTTGGGAAGCTTAAGGATGGAAGAAACGCTTGGTTTCAGATTCGCTGGTGGATTAGTCGCCTCGATTTTACGTTTTCTACAAAACATTGGCTTGTAAGTTTTCTCCTAGCTTTCCTTTTTTCACTTCACTTTTTCTCTTTGCTTTGGTCCCCTTGTGCTTTCCTTTGTGCTTTATACCATATATTGGGGTACAAGTTTATTAGACATAATATATGACACTATATATTGTCTTTTGGCTTTGTTAAATCTAATACTTGTACATCACTAATACAGTATATAGTACTAGTATTAATTAACATGTTTTTGAATTGTACTCCGTAATTGAGAGTTGGTTTATAATTTAGCTTGTTGAGATCATTTTATAAGGTCACACTGCCATATATGTGTAATGGAAATTTTAAAATAGAAATAAAAATAATTTTCTTAAAATTTATTGACTGTACTAAATTAGTGAGGCAACTCGTATGTAGCTATGTCATTTCTCATTCATGATCAAGAAATATTTGCTCACTGCGTGCAGGCTGATCAAAAGGTAGTTAAGAAGCGGAAATCTGAACTAGGAGGAACATTCACAATAGCTAGTTGGATACTTTTCATTGGTTTGCTTGCTGGGTGAGTATATCTACTCGTTTTCTAATGCATCATACATCACAATATCTCACATCAGTGCATACTATACTCCCTCAGTCCCAAAATAATAGCAACATACTAATCGAATTGCATTTTTCTGAAGACTACTGTACCAGATCATAACTACGCTTGGATTAGAAGTATATACCATGAAGGCAGCAAATGCACCAGATTTAGTATCTTTTATTAATGATTTAGAGTTGAACATAACTACCATTTCTAGCATGACTTGCTCTCAGTTTCGTGGTCCGAGCACCATAGTTCTTGGCACCCCAGGCTCCATAGGCTATAGCATAATCCCTTTCTCAAACTTTGCAAACTATTCTTCCCAAAACTCCAGTATAGGTCCTGTGGTGACTCTCAGATGCCGGAACTGCCCACTCGCTTATGAGAATGTGTACGTTTCATGGCAATTTTTCGATATAAAAAACAAGTTTCCTGCCACAGCTGTTGGCTTCCAGTTCAATTTCTCTGCAAAGAGTCATGTTGATGAGCACAAATATGCAAATTTTGTCAGTGGAAGAATAAAGAATGGGATGAAATCAGACAATACAAGCATAACTTACAGAGGAGCTAACACACATGTATTGAAGTTTAATCTGTTTCCAAGGGTTCATCTTAATGTAAATGGTCTTAAGCTTCTTCAGCCCTCATTTCATGAGTTTCGGCCTGGCTCTTCTGCTCGCGATAAAGACAAGCTCCGGTCATTACTACACAGTCCAAAGAATGGACTAATCAACACTACATTGGCACTCCGTTTTCTGACTGAATATATGATTGAGATTGATGATGGAAAAAGATATACTGGACTAGGTAACCTTCTTTATGATCATGATTTCTGGAAAATCTTAGTCCTGTTAATTTTGAGTAACTGCAATTAGCCAAAAAAATACTCGAATTATGGCCTTTGCTCACTTTGAATTCTGTTAGACATCTCTCATTTCTTGTGCTGTCTGAAAATTACAGTGAGTTTTCTTGCGGATGTTGGTGGTCTATATTGCCTCAGTATTACACTATTTCTTTTGCTCTTGACTCTGGTACAGTTCCTCCCTCTCTTAGTGATATACTCGTATTCTCTTGCCATCAATAAATCCATGTGACAATATCTGTGCCAATCTACATACATGACTTGTCAATCTTTGGTGTACTCAGTTTGAATCCCGGATCAAACGAATACGCAATGAAGATCAGGTTATGCAAAACATCAAAAAACGAAGAATTGCTGAGGATCACTGGCATAAGGTACACTCATGTCGTGCTCATGACTGTCGTACATAGAGCTTTTCTTCAGCATATGTCAAAATTGTTATCATCCTGCTTTATCCTGAAGATCAATGTAGACTGACTCTTAAACACCTGCACTGATCAGTTACGAAGATTCGTGGCATATACGTTTGGTTCTCGCTTGTTAGATGAAAGATACAACATGAAAGAGGAGCCAACATGCTGCATTGGAGGAAATGGATTATCTATAAGTAAATTCAGACAGCGTGAGATTAATATTCAGTCTTTCGGCCTCATAAGACAACCTCAGCCCAGCTGATGCACAGGTTTGTGCTGTATTCCTAAATAATCCGCCACATTTTACTAGCAAAATTCTTATTCTTCCACAATGTGCTCAGGTTCTTAGAGATGCATCCAGAATCACTAAAGGAGTACAAACCATCAACTCCTCGAAACCATCAGACATCTTTATAAAGGAGTCATCTATGCTTAAAGAACATTATATAGCACCGCCACCATTTTTACAAGGTAAGCTTACTTCAGGTCTAGAAACTGAAGCTGTTATTTAGTTTGAAATAAGTCCAAATAAGTTGAATCAAACAAGGCCTTGATCTCGGTTTTAATTGGAAGACCCTCGATTGTCATGGTGATTTGATCCGTTTCTTTTCTTTTTATGCAGCAGAAATTAATGGTGACTCGCCAGCTGATGTACAAGTTCTACGAAGAGAGCTTCGAAATCTATACGAATACAATGCAATGCTGAGGGACAAGTTAGTTAGTGTTCAGATTAAGCTAGATGATTTGACAGCACACATTTCATTTGCAAGAGAGGCTTGAAATCGGAATGCTTGTTGCTAAAGAATGCATATTGATGGCCACATAGTTCGTTCATTAATAATTCATCAATGATATTAATATCTTAATTTAGAATGACTTAGCCACAGATGAAAATAATAAGTCAAATCAAACACTAATTACAACCAAGAACACATAATACATGTATGAGTCAATCAGGTTTACGGTTTATCTTAATTACAACAATTATCAGTAAAGTGGAAAAATATAATTACCCAACGTCCAAATGTAGCATTCAAATAATCTACAATGGATAGCGAGGGGAACAAATTAGTTTAGGATTTCACATTTCTAAACAATGCCAATTTATCATTAGCACCATTTTTAGGCCTAATCAAAGTGAACCCAAAATTAATTTAATATTAAAACATCAAAGGAAAACAAAGCGTTTTAAAATAGAAAAAAGCAAGAAAAGAACTCAGTCCCTTAGATGTTCAATGAAGTGCGATCATTTCCGCAAAATCATTACAGGTCTGTATTGACTCATCACCGTTACATTTCTTGCCAATTAAAAACCCAACAAATAAAAATTAAAGGGTAGATTATGAATTTAGCTGCTTTCAATAATCTTAATCGCTGAAAAAAACGAAGAAGAAAGTAAGAGAAAACAACACGAATTAATGTTGCTTCAAGGGAACGAGTCAATGGGAATTCATATTCTCCACATCAACCAACAAATGAAGCCTTCTTTCAATTTAACCAAAAAATAGAGAAAATTTGAAAAAATGAAAAAATTATACCGAAGTATTACGCTGGAAATCTGAAATTTACAGGAAAAGAAAAAAAACAAGGATAGAGAATAGTATAAACCCTAGCTGTATTGACAGACCTGGAAAAGCGACGGATGAATGGATGATTTGACGAAGAAATGGAGAGGTATTTATAAGGTGGGAGACGGCCGGAAGAGGTTGGAAATTAGGGCCTTTAGGGGTTCTGATTTTTTTAGGTTAAGTTCTTCGCTCCAAGGCCTCTAATCTCTAATCTCTGGGCCATATCCGGTCGTGCCTCGTGTATTTTTGGGTTGGTTAAGCTCAATCATGGCTCAGCCCATGAGTTTTGAATTTTTAAAAGATTAGCTGGTGCACGACCTAGACCCTCGAGTTGGACCGTGCCGTATTTGCATGTCTAAGCCAAATTTTCTTAATTTTAGCGTGCTTTGTCATGCCGTTCTTTATCGTGCTTTCCCAAATAAAGGCGGCTTAAGCCCGACAAGCAAAAAAACGTGTCATACTGTGCAGTGCATGCCCATGCCATGCTTTTTTCATGTTGGATCATGCCAAGCCTTGGCCCTGTGCCATCTTTACTCCAAGGCCTCTAACTATCCAATTAGTTTTACACTTTAATTTTGGTCTTTTTTTTTTTAATATTACGGAGTATTATTTTTGCAAAAAACTTACAAGTACTTATACTTCTCTTCAAATTATTTTAATTATGAGTACTTGTTTATTTATACTTGTTGAAAATTCTGTATTATACCAAATTAGGGTATATTATAACATATTTAAAATTTTGAATTACGTATTCTTACTACGTAGTTTATCAAATCCTTTTGGTTATTTTTGTAAGATAAAAATATGTGAAATTTTAATTTAAAAAGATTACATGTTAAAATAAATATTTGGGCAAGTAAAATGGAATAATGGATAAAATTTCCCATCTTTTGTTCAAAAAAAAAAGTATAATAGATTACGTCAAACCAAACATGAAATATTTTGACCAAACCATAATAAAATTAGACTAAAGGGTTCGTTTGGCATCATGGTGGTTTTTTGGTTTTTAGTTTTTTGTTTTTCAAAATCATATGATATATATCACATATTGAATAAAAAATTAGTCAATTTTATTAAACTCATGATAATTTTGTAAACTGACAACTGAAAAGTAGAAACACTTTTTTCTTCTTTCTTGTTTTTGTTTGTTTTTTATTTTTTAGAAAAAACTAAAAATCATCAGTCAATACTATATACTAAAGTAATCACCAAGAATATTCTAGAAGTACACATGTCACGTTTACATTAAAAAAATTCCCGCCAAAAACTTTTTATTTTTTATTATTATTTTCCTTAGAAAATAAAAAGATAATTAATAAAAACAAAAAGAATATACAACCTTATTTCCAAAAAAAAAAAAGAATATACAGCCTAAATAATAGAACAATAACAACAAATTTAAATAAATAAAATTTTAAAAATATATACAATTTATAAACAAATACAAACTTATAATACTATTTAATATATAAATATAATTTTTTCCTGTGAACATCCGAGCGTTGCTCAGATAACTAGTTGAAAACATAAAACAATGTCAAACAATTTATATTTATTTAATGTGAAGATTAATTTAATTTAATTTAATTTAATGTGAAGATTAGATTATATTTATCATTTATATGCCTAGCTAAACACCAACCATTTTAGAAAAGAGTAAAACTAAAACAAAGGGCCATTTTAACAATCTTATGAAGAGATCACTGTGTCACCTTTTGATTTATATTAATGCATCTCTTAAGTTTTCACACTTGTCGTGGCACAACTTTGTCCATCAATATGTTTAATGAGATATTAGTAAAATGATAATAAAATTGTAATATGAAAGTAGATTTGTAACAAATCCAATAACATGTTACATGACCATGTAGTAGTAAAAAAATTAGTCAAATGTAACATATAAATAGTGCATAATCTCAAGTAATGAATTTAAAAAAAATAAATTGAGGGAGTAAGAATACATTTTTCTAAAATAAGTGAAGTAAATATATATGTACTTCGTAAATAACACATACTCCGTTGGGCTGAGCGAAACTATTTAATAGGACTGTAATCTTTGGATTGACAAGCTCGGCCCAACCCAAACTAAAGTGCAAGTCTTGAAGATATTGTTCAGTTTGGAGAAGAGTCTAGAACATTGGTGAAAGACCTTTGTTGACTTGATCATCCTTAATCCTCCCAAAATTTACGTAGGTCCATAATCCATCAACGAAACCATTGGTCAATTCAAGAACCTCCCAGAACTCTCTTTTCCTTCTTATATAAATATCTCCACATTCATATTCCTCATTTCAACATCATCAAAAGAATTTCACAAATTCTCTCAAACACTCTAATCAATCATCAATTCACTGTTCAAATCAATCAAAAAAAAAAAAAAAAAAAAAGCAATCAACAATGTAGCTGATTCCAAGCTTCTTGGGAAACCGAAGGAACAACACCTTCGACCCCTTCGCAATGGACCAGTGGGACCCATTCGAGGGCTTTCCCTTCGCCGGAAACCTAAACCAGTCTCTCTCCTCTGGCAGCACCTCCGCCCGCGACACCGCCTCTTTCGTCAACGCCCGAATTGACTGGAAGGAGACACCTGAGGCGCACGTGCTCAAGGCGGATCTTCCTGGAGTGAAGAAGGAGGAGGTGAAGGTTGAGGTGGAAGATGGGAAGGTGATCCAGATCAGCGGAGAGAGAAACAGGGAGAAAGAGGAGAAGAATGACACGTGGCACCGTGTTGAGCGAAGTTCTGGAAAGTTCTTGAGGAGGTTTAGGTTGCCTGAGAATGCGAAGATGGAGGAGATTAAGGCGAATATGGAGAATGGTGTTCTTATTGTTACTGTTCCTAAAGTTGAGGAGAAGAAGCCTCAGCTTAAATCAATTGACATTTCTGGCTGAAATTATCCTCTGTTTTCTATCAAATGGCATATCGTATTATCGTCTGCTTTCGGTTCCTCTAGTTTGATTTAGTGATCTATGTTAATAGTATGAATATATAAATAATAAGTATGTTTATGTATTACTGATGCTTACTATGTAATCTTTAATTTGATCTTAATAAATTTTATTAAATCTTGAGTTAAATTGGATTGTATTGCAATGGAATGACTCTGATGGTTAATTGCTAAATAGGTATTCTGTTTCTGATTAGAGAAGAAAGTGATCAATGTGATGGACATTTTTAATTTTCTTGAAAGCAAGAAATCTGAGGTGTTTTTGGTTGTCATTTAGTCGAGTTCATAAACCAAGTAGTTATGGATTCACTAGAATAATCCATACAATTTGTCATGGATTTGGTTAGAGGTTATGTTGAAGAATTTTAGCTCAATAAAATGATTGGATAAACTTAGGAAAATTGGATCAAATTTGGCTTGCCACTAATGCAAATATGACATAATGAAAGTTAGCCTGTTTAATTACCCTAGCTAATACTTTGTAGTCTGTATCATTTTTGTGATTGATTGACTTAATCAACAAAAGAGTGCAAAAGATAATTATAAATACTACCCCTATTATTATGCATAACAAATCTCATAATGAGATTTATCTACTACATGAATACAATAACAGGGAATACGATTTCACAACTTATGTATAACTCTATAAGGATTCCATTTTAAAAAAGTGTGTCAAGTTTTCAACATAGATCTCTATAGAAAATTAGAGGTACATTATTAAAAAAACAAAACAAAATCAATTGAACATGGACTAATACATAAAACAAAAATAAGATTTGTATCCTACATCTAATCATATGAATGGTATATATTCTACATCTAAATAATTGCCTCATAGGAATGTACAATTTGAAATGCTTGCTACTTAACATATATACATAATAGATAAAAACTAAGAAAATTATCACAAGGTAAAGGAGATTGATGCTCCCTATGTAACTAAAACAACAAGAATTGTGCACTGGTAATGAAACATCCAAAATAATCATGGGGATGCAGAAGTCATGACCTATTAGTTTTATTTGTTTGGTTGGTTTTATTTTATTTTGAGAGAGAAGTCATGGTCTATTAGTTACAAGTAATAATGAAAGCTTGTGTAGTTGTGTATGATTATGTTTGTACTCTGTTAGTCTGTATTGTCCTTGTAGTTCATTCACAAATTAAAACCCGAAAAAAAAAATGAGGACAAATTGGTCATTTTGGCAATAAAACCGCCATAGGGGGAAAACAGGAAACCGAAACAATTTTCCATTTCCCCTCCAAACGAATTTGACAACAACCCTCCTTTTTCTCTCTCCTCTAGTTGCAGTTAGGAAGGTAGGTACGGTTAGAGAGAGAGACCGAAAGCAGAAACACCTAAATTCAATTAAAAAAAAAAAAAAACAGTAAAACTAAAAATGAATGACCAGCCGATGACTACCGAAGACCCTAACGACCTCACCCTCCCTGACGCCGCCGCCGATGCCGCCGACGCCGACGAACTTCCGGCCGCACCATCATCGAGCCGAGTAAGGGGCCCTTGGTCGCCGGAAGAAGACGCCATACTTAGTGAACTTGTTAGCAAATTCGGAGCCCGAAATTGGAGCTTAATCGCCCGTGGAATTCCGGGTCGCTCCGGTAAATCTTGCCGGCTTCGTTGGTGTAATCAGCTTGACCCTTGTGTCAAGCGTAAACCTTTTTCTGGTAATTTGTACTACTTTTTTCCTCTCTCCTTTTTTTTGTTTTTTGAATTTTTGTTTTGTTTATGTTTGCCGCTGGTTGAATTTTGAAAAGGTCTGTTTTGATTGGTTTTGATGATTGTGGGTATTTCTGATTTGTGTGTTGTGTTGTTGATGAATCAATTGGGTTGTGATTTAGTGGTTTGCATTTGATATTTGAATTGTAAAGTATCGTAATTTTCGTATTTTTTTATCTGATTTTTGGTAGAATTTGATGTTAGTTTTCTGTATTTCGTTGTTCTGATCAAAATGTTTTCTTGGGCAGCAATTTTACCAGTTTGTTTGCTAAATTTTACTTCTTTTTTGTGTGTAGTGTTAAACACAGTAGGATGTAATTAAAATTGCTTAATTTTTTTTTAATCAAATGCGGTTTCATTTGTTTGATTTGGGGTGGATTTCTCGGGTGCTTTGAATTTGAGCTGGTTCCATTTAGGTCTGGAGTCGAGTAATGGAGAGATGCTGGGTGTTTCTAGTTTTAATCAATAACTAAAATTCAGCTTGAAGGTTTGTTGAAAAGCTTTTTATAACACATTAGGTTGATTGAGGGCACGAAATTTGCAAATTACACCTAAGCCCCGTTTGGTTTAATGTAAAATATTTTCAATGGAAAATTAGTTTTCATGGAAAACATATTTTCAAGGAAAAACACAATTGCAAATTAGTTTTCCTTTGTTTGGTTGCATACAAGAAAAGTCCAAGAAAAATAAAAAAAATAAGAGTGGAAATGTAAGGATGAATGAGAGGGAAGTAAAAAAAGGAGGTAAGGAAGAGAGGAAAATGTGGCTTCCCTTGTTTTGAGAAGGAAAATGTTTTTCATCATTAAGGATGAAATTTTCCGCCCTTGGAAAAATTGTTTTCCACCCTTAACAAACCAAACAAAGGAAAATGGGAAAAACATAGAAAACTCATTTTCCATGAAAACCTTTTACATCAAACCAAACAGGGCCTTAGTCTGTGATCGTTTCGATGATATGACTAACAGGGCACCATATGATCTAAGGGTGGAATATTGTGGAACATCAAAGTAGGCAACCTGGCATTAGTTATATTTGCTTGAACATATAGTTTGTTTATTTAGCTTTTCAATGCCTTCCCTCGGAAATGCAGGATGTTTTCGTCTTAGGTTTTAACTGATTAGCCTTGTTGACAAGCTTTAGTTGATGCTATAATAAGGTGAAACCCTTCATTATGGTGTTACGGGCTCTTGGTTAACCCAGCGGGGTCATAGGGCTATTACTGATGAAATATTAATATTGCAATAGTTTTTTTTTCTGTTACCACTTTTCTATAGTTTAAAATTTTGTATGATGTGTAGTGTAGCTAAGGTAAATAGAAAATCATTTCAACAAAATTTAAAAGTAAAGGTTTTTTATTTTTCCCCCTTTGTTTGTCGTGTATGTGTGTTGCCTACTTCATCGCCAATGCATTCAAATGAAGTTTATCTCATTGTATTGTTTGGTCTTTGATGAAGAAATAACCATATTAGCTGTAGCGTCAGCCAGTATTGAACTATTGGCCCATATGTTCTGGCATTTTCTTTAAGATTAGGGATTTTTTTAAACAATTAGTTATGTCCTGCATACAATAAAATTTTGCTTGGCTTATGCTGATGTATGATCCCTGTGGTTTATCCTGTCATGGCTTGAATATGCATTTAGAATCTGAGGAGCTACTGTATAAGGACAATGTTCTGGTTTTCTTTGGCTTGTTCTCTTAGTATGTGCTCATTGATATAAATTAGGAATTAAAATTGTTGACATCAGTAATTCAGTAGCCAGTAAGCCAAGATTATTGATAAATATTAGTTTTTTCTAATGCAAATCTCTTGCAAATTTTTGTTTTGTATACAAGTGAGTAGCTGAAGTTTCAGTTTGCTAATGCTTATTGATTGACAGTTGCTAGATTTTATATGTTTGGTTGGGTTGCATCAATTGCATTTTTTCAATTACTAGGATTGGGGATAAAATGTCCTCTTAAAAAAAAGGGATTGGGGGTAAAATGACCACAGATTATAGTATAGTCTTTCTTTTTGTTTGCAATTGGTGTCTAATGCCCAATTCAGTGCCATCCTACAAGTTATGAGCAAACTAGATGTTTGGACTTGATATGTGTTAGTGAAACTCCTTCACAGTCATTCCTATCTTGGTTAGCCACATTTCTGTTTTTGAACAGCTTTTCTACTGAAAAATTTATTATAATTTGTCTGTATTTAATGATTCAATTAGCATGACAACTTAATAACTAACTATCCTATATTTAAGGATATATTCAAGAAAGCATAACAAACTTAGTCAAACTAGCTGAGTATTCAGCTTATTACGACACTAGTAGAGATTTGTTACTTTGCAATACAACGGGCATTATCGTCACAGAAAAATAAAAAAGGAAGGTCTGTTGGCTAAAGAATGCGGGACATACGTACCGGAATCTCACTAACTTCATTTATAAAATAATGATCTTATTTCAAACAATCCTTTTGTGAATGTTTCTGTCTTCCTTCTATGTTCACTTGATTAAGATGCAGTTAGTGGTCTAAGGCATTTTTGAGGGCTTTTGCAGGTCAATAGTGTACATAATTTGACTCATTCTTTGATCAATTGAAATACTCGGTATTGGAGCTCTATATCAGAATACCAGATGGAGTGAAGATATATGAAAGTAGCAAATGTAATGATCGCTAATTAGAATGCTTATTACATAATAGCATTTGAATGCCCTGTTCTAGTGCAGGGTAAGGCCGTATGCTTCCAACTCCCCTTACCTGATCAGGCAGGTATCTCTTTAGTAAGCTTTGGGGTCCTGTACTATTGTTACATGCCGTCATAAATACCTTTGTGTAAGCATGTATCATAGGCATAGAAACAGATGGTTTGCAAATGAACTGTTGTATCGATCACTGCAGCCTGAATTGTGGTCAATGATCTGTTTGCCCATGATATTTGTGTTCGACAGTATTATTTAGTACTCATATATTTCGATGTCTAATTAGAAATATATCACTGCAGAAGAAGAAGACCAGACTATTATTTCAGCACATGCTATTCATGGAAACAAATGGGCCTGCATAGCAAAGCTTCTCCCGGGAAGAACAGATAATGCTATCAAGAACCACTGGAATTCAACTTTGAGACGGAGGTATGATTTTGGGAAATCAGTAGGAGATTCCAGCTTTGACAGAAACAAGGCATCATCCGAAGAAACAGTTTCTGGTGAAACCAATTCATTTAAAGCATATGATGGAAAACATGATGTAAATATGGTTGTTAACCAATGTCCTCACCCCGATTACCAGTCTCCAGTCAATGAGAATCTAAACCAATCCATGCAACCTGAAAACCAACCTTCGATCATGTATGAGAATCCCCCCATTGTAGTTGCATATCCTCCCATGATTGCATATCCTCCCTTTTATGCTCATTATGCTGAACCTATTGAGCACCCTAAACCCTCTCGTCCAGTTGCACGTGTTGGTGCTTTTAATGTTTATCAACCCTCGTCTAATTTAACACCTGCTGCTCCACCTCCCAAGCCTGTGCCTGTGCAGGGTCCTTTGGTAAATGCCTTCCAACCTGACTTTGGAATCTCCAAGTTTCTTGATGGAGTTCAGTGTGAGCCAATTATTCCATTGCGGTGTGGCCATGGATGTTGCTCAACTCCAACTGGTGCAAAAACTCAAAGCTCACTGTTGGGGCCTGAATTTATTGAATATGAAGAGCCTCCTTCCTTTTCAAGCCATGAATTAGCGTCAATAGCCACTGATTTGAACAATATAGCGTGGATCAAAAGTGGGTTGGATAGTGGCTGCACCAGAAGAATGGAGGATCCTACTCAGAGAAGAGATACTCAAGGGACTGACAATTCAGGGCAATGCGCGCAGACCAACAATGTGCGTTTTGAGGAAGGACGGACCAAGCTTATGGGTATGATGACAGAAGTGCTCTCAACTAAGATACCAAGGCAAACAGTCGCACTGCCTGCTGAAGTTGGGGTTTGAGCTGAATACGACGAGTGCTGTTACCTTCTAAGTAGCATTCTCGAGATCATTCTAATGTTTCAGTCATTAAACTCAGGGGTTGGGTTTATTTAGGTTTTGTGAAGTGTCAGATGATTGATATTAGAGATTCACATACTAGCGGAACATCTTACTGGCGAGATTTGTGCAGCGCAAGTGATGAGATCTATAGTCTTTTTGTTATATAGTCATGCTGGTATACAAGGGATGGGATCTATAGTCTTTTTTGTTAATTATAGTCGAGCTTTAGTACCCGAAACATGAATGTTCTTGCACTCATTAGTTATCTGTTGAATTAGCCAGCCAGTTTAAATATGATGGAGTAATTCTAATAGAATATAGTTGTGGATCTGGTACTTCACAGTAGTAAGACTTCTATTTTTAAATTCATAATTACTCTCTGATATACGGCCGTAAATGAAAATGATGCAATATGTGTAAAACCTCGGAGAAAGTGTAAACTAGACATTTTAATATGGGTGGTTCTGAAGTTGGCTCACTTGCTACAAGAGGGTCCATATTTCAGAGTTTGGGTTTGTCGGCAAATTTGGGTACTAACCCATTTCTCTGATCATACAAGGCCCACAACTGAAACGTCCATATCTTACTATCTTGCCTCTTGAACTCTTGAGATCAGATCAAACTGTATTTCTCATTCTTTTTAACGGCAAATTTAAAATAATTTTGTGAAGTATTCTATGTTTGGTGCCTGGTTAAGATTCACTAGTCCACTTTGGCTCTGGTGGTTTCAAGACTGTTGAAACCTCAGGTCAAGGGTTCAAGGACCGGTGAAAGAGAGAATGTGCAAGTGTTCTAAATGAGGTATTACAAAATACCTCACTTTTTTATTTTTTTCAAAGGTCAACAAACTAAAATTCTCAATTTTGACCCTTTTATACAGTACAATAATACACCAACCATATATTAAAGTGATAGATTAGATAGAAAATACATCACAAAATACACTACTTTGATTTAATTTACAAGATTACGTCATTATTAGATTTTAATTTACATTCATGCATATTTGCGATGCTACTATAGCCTCATTTTCACCCAACATTGAGACTAGCTAGCTATATTATAGCTTGAACATATACATACTAAGTAGTAGTACACAACTATTTCACAATACTTACTAGATATTAGTACTACTTAATTTACTCCGTAGTTACAAAAGGTAAAAAACCTACGGTATTTATTAGCCTTACATTTTAACCTTTGTATTAAGTTTGATTAACCAGAGACATCAATAGACTTGAACTCAGGCTGTTTCTCCTGCATCTTAGGCACAGTAACAGTAAGCACACCATGCTCCATATTAGCCTTAATCTCATCCATCTTCACATTCTCCGGCAGCCTAAACCTCCTGATGAAACGTCCAGAGCTACGTTCAAGGCGGTGCCACTTATCGGTCTCCTCTTCACTCTCCCTGTTCCTCTCTCCACTTATCTGTAGCACCTTCCCGTCTTCCACCTCCACCTTCACCTCTTCCTTCTTTAGCCCCGGAAGATCCGCCTTGAACACGTGTGCTTCCGGCGTCTCCCTCCAGTCAATTCGAGTGTTAGCGAACCCTCCTACCGCCTTACCCGAGGCGGTAGAGTTCGTGATCGAAGTGTTGAATGGAAAACCCTCGGTCGGGTCCCATATGTCTAGTGAGAATGGGTCGAATACGTTTGACCTCCGGCCGCTAGAGAAGCTCGGTATTAACGACATTATTTTTTTTACTGTGAAATAATTTTGATGAAAGAGTAGGATGGTTATGTTATGAATCAAGTTAACATAAGGTAGTATGTATATAAAGGGCAATTAAATTCAACTTTATTTCTAGCATAACCTTTTGAGCATGCAATGCAAGATGTATCATTTTTTCCTCTTGACACTTGTATCACATGTGGCAGTACAATATGCAATTGTTTTTGCAATGTACATGACGTGTTGACCAGGCCTTGTCACTTGTAATAACCATGCAATTTTTGTTGGCAACCAAAAAAGTTGCGTGCAATTTGGAGTTTTGGAACTCAAGCTTATCGATTTGGTTAGCTAATTTGTTTGATTGCATATATAAAAACTTAAATTTTTAGTTCTTTTGTTTTGTTTAGGGATGGCAATTTCTGATCCGATCTGATAACCCGGTTTGAAGTTATTGAGAGAAACTCGAACCCGACTCGATTCGAATTCAAACAATATGAATTCGACTTGATTTGACCCAAATTTCATATTTCGTAATAACATTAACTTTTTCTATTTACGATCTGAAATCTGATCCGAACTTAACCTGCAAATCCGAATTATCACCTCTAGTTTCATTTATTTTTAAATTTTTTGATTAATCATATAAAGAAAGTTGAAATTGTAAATAAAAGTCAAGAAAAATGTAACCTCCTAAAATATTTAACATTATAAACTTCTTATATATTTTTGTTTTTTATAATAGACGTATATATTTTTGTTAGCCAAATGTCTTTTTAAGTACTCCACAACATATATTGTGTGTTAATCGAACAATCAATTAACTTTTTATTTCAATGCAATCTTTCTAAAATAGGTGCACAAAGTTAATAGCTAACTAGCTTTATCAAGTAACCAAGTAGGTAAGTTGGTATAATGGTATGGTTTCGAGTCGTTTGTTTTGATGGAAAACATGTGTAATGGAAAATCATTTCTATTGAAAATAATTTTCAATGACCCTTTTAATAAAAGAAAAATACTTCGTAGTTTTCTTCCCTACCTTAACATAGTTACCTCACAACAAATTACCGCACCTTTTAAAATGACATTAGTGTGTGTCCCGGGCGATGCCCCGCCCAAATTGCTAACTTGATAATTATGTTCAAGTGTTGTATAGCTAGCGTGTGATTTGGGCGTTGTTCCGGATGTTACGGTTTTTTTTACTACATATGTATTTATTTTCTAATCTTGTGAAAAATAAATAAATTAAATAAACTCTAATTTAAAAGGAATATATAATGATAAATATGCGAAATTTAAAACACAAATAAAAGTTGGTGGAGATGGTAAGTGTGTAGCACTTATTTGTGTGAGGTTGAGGGTTCGATTCTTAATAAAACATTATGACATGTTGTCATATACGTTGAAGAGTGCCACGTGTTACCTTTCCTTTAAAAGGAACGCCTTTTAATATATAGTATAGATGGGTAAAAAAAAAAAAGAAGGGGTAAATAAGGTATTTGGTGTAACATTTGGTTGGGCCCAGTTGGTAAGTCGCGGGCTCCCCCGACGGCTCGATAAAGAAATTTGGTGAATTTGGAGAAATGTAGTCATATATATTTGTGTATGTTTAAGTTGTCTGATTATAAGTGTTGCTTGTAAGCTATGATCGTTAGTATAGTTTATTGAGAAAAGGGGAGACAAAAAATAAAGGAAAAGAGGAAAAGAAAGACATAGCATATCAGGTGTTTTGTGTGTGTGTAGAGGTGGCCAGTGGGCCGGGTTGGACCCAGCCCACCCTAACTCGCACGGCTGGTGGGTCACGTGGGTCCGACCCGGTTTCAATCCGGCACAGCCCGGCACAGCTCGGATTTAATCCGGGTTGTGTCGTGGGTCCAAAATTTTCGACACAACCCATTTCAACCCAGCTCAGTTTAACCCGTTTGATTCGACCCAAATCGCACAACCCGTTTTGACTCATTTAATTCGACACACCTAGCCCGTGAACCCACCTAACCCGACCCACCTGGCACAACCCAGCCCGCACGGCCCACCCGCACGAATGACCCACCCAACCCGCACGAGCCAACCCACCTAACCCGCACGCATGACCCACCCAACCCGCACGCATGACCCACCCAACCCGCACGGCCGGCACAACCCGCACGGCCCGCACAACCCGCACGGCCCGCACGGCCTAACATCCATTTTTAAAAAAAAACGGCTAGTTTTTTGTATCTAACGGCTAGTTTTTTAAGTGTATGATCATCCATTCTATTTTTCCTATAAATACCAATTTCATTTCACTCAAATTTCCACACAAATTCAAGCTTTCTTTCTCTCTTACTTAAAAATTCTTATTGTTCTCAAATTCTCAAGTGTTATATAGAGTTATATTTTTGTTAAAAAAAATCTCCTTAATATTATTATTAGTATTCTTAAGATTCTAAAAAAAAAAAAGTTCTTCTCCATATTATAATTAGTAATCATACAAAAAAAAAATGAGCTCAAGAGGAGGAATGGGAAGGAGTCAAAGTGGTGGTCGAAGTGGTAGCCAAAGGAGTGGTGGTGCAAATTTTTCGTATGAAATTAATACGGAAAATTTAAACCAATTTGTCAATGAATATGGAGATTATGGTTTAGGAGATAGGCAAAATATTCAAACGTCTCCACCACAACATTTCTCCCACGAGTCCCACCAATCATCAAGTTCAACTATGCCACCTCCATCGCAACCAACATCTCAACCTTCATCTCAAGGTAATTTCTAATTAAATTTTTATTGTTATGAATATTTAAAAAAACTATTATTAATGATTATAAAGTTAGTTTAGTTTCCAATTTTCTATGATTTACAATTAGTTAATTACCATGAAAAATGCGTTTAAATAAGTATAATTAAAATATTTAAAATTTAAAAGCTTATTTTCATGAATAGCATTTAAAAATTAATTTTAAAAATTTGATTTATGAAAGGTGGTGGCGGTGAAAGTAGAGGTCGAGCACATTTTTCTTGGGTGTGGAAACATTTTGAACGAGTTGAGGTCACACCCCCGGGATGGCAACCTGGTCAACCAAAGAGGTTCACGTGTACATGCCTAGTTTGCAAGGCGCTAGGTGCAAATGTCAAGTCATATAATTGGAAAACGGGAGATGGAACCGGAACCTTGAGTCGGCATTTGCAAAATAAACACGACTTGTTCGAAAATGGCCCCCGTCCTTCGGGGGTGGCGTCCAAACACAATTGGGTGGATACATGAACCAACCCGGCGGAGGTACACCTTTCATTTATAATAAAGATAGAATGATTGATGAAATGAGTACTTTAGTTATTGCTAATGAATACCCTTTTAGTTACGGTGAAAATGCAAACGTTGAGCATTTTAATAAAGTTGCATTACAACCTGCATTTACTCGTGTCCCCCGAAATACCCTAAGACGTTATACACAAACTTCTTATTATAAGTATAGGAGTGGTTTGATTGAATTGTTTCGTACTTTTGATGGTCGTGTTAGTTTTACAAGTGATACATGGACTTCTAGTTTTGGCGAACCTTTTCTTTGCATTACTGCTCATTGGGTGGATGATGATTGGTTTATTCAAAAACGTATACTATGTTTTCAAGCTATGGAAGAAAGGCATACCGGTTTTAACATCAAAGTTCGTATTTTGGATTGTTTAAAAGAATTTCACTTGAATAATAAAGTTTTTTCTTTGTCTCTTGATAATGCAACTGCAAACACAAAGTGTATTGACTATTTGAAAAATGACTCCGAGTTGAATTTGTTGTTGGGTGGTAGTCTCTTGCATGTTAGATGTTGTGCTCATATTTTGAATTTGTCTGTTCAAGAGGGTCTCGCTGAGTTGCAACCATTGCTAAACCCAATTAGAACAGTTATAAAATGGATTAGGATTACTCAGTCAGTTAGAAGAAAGTACATAGCTATGTGTAAAGAGAGAGGTCTTAAGAAAAGACAATGGTCTATTGATACCCCTACCCGTTGGAATTCTACTTTCAAGTTGTTGAGTGATGCTATAAAGTATCGTGATATTTTGACCCAACTTTACAATGAGACTCGTGTTGATCCTACTGAGTTAATAACCGAAAGTCATTGGACTAATGCTTCTTTTGTTCGTGATGTTTTAAATGCTTTTGATAGTGCAACTCATATTTTCTCTTATATTTATGAGCCTAACGTTCATTTAGTCATAATTGAGTGTGTTAAAGTTGTTCACACCATCGAAGAGCATATGAAGATTGATGGACTTCGTCCCGTTCTAGATAGCATGAAACGTAAGTGGCATACTTATTTTAGTGAATTTCCAATCATTTATGGAATTGCTGCTATTCTTGACCCCGGTGTCAAAGCTGAAGGTTTGGAAAATCTTTTAGAATTTTATTATACAAGTTTAAGTATCGATTATGATGTTAGTGAATATATTAACAAATGCAAATCTGTTTTGGGAGACCTTTATGATCATTATGCATCTATTTATGGTTTTGATTTGGCAACACCAACTACTACTAGCACTTTGGTTTTCTTGATAAAGTTATGAAAAAAAAACACAAAGCATCTACATCATTCTCATCATCATCTTCTTCAACACTTGCTATTAATGATTATTTGTCATATCAACATGAGACCAACAACAACTTTCAAATTATAAAATGGTGGCAAGAACATAAAAAAAGTTTTCCTATATTGGCGAGAATTGCAAAAGATATACTTGCAGTTCCCGCTTCATCTGTTGCTTCCGAGTCTGCTTTTAGTGCAGGTAGAAGAGTGTTAGATGAAAAAAGATCTCGCTTAACTCCGGAAAGCATTCAAATTTGTGTTTGTAAGAAAGATTGGGATCAAGCTGAAAGAAGAACTCAAGGTTTAAAGGAAGACGAAGACGATGAAGATGATCCTGTGATGATATTGGAGTCGTCAACGGATGATGCAGCTTCCGGGGATGATGATGCAACAAACATGGGTGGCTAGAAAAGTCTAAATCAGGTACGCTAAGAACTACGTGGGCTTTGATTCTTTCGGGATACGTAGGCAACTTATTTTTCGAAAATTACAATTTAATTGCAAAATTAAATTTTAGTTTTCTAAAGATAGGTCCAAGCCCCCCCCCCCAAATTTCAAAAGAAGTACAATATAAGAACTACGCTGGCTTTGATTCCTTATTTTATAATATAAGGATACGTAGGCATCTTAATTAAGAGCAAGCCATCAAATTGTTAATTTTGTAAAAATTAAAACACCACACAACCCACCCGACCCTAACCCACGAACCCACCCGACCCTAACCCACAAACCCACCCGACCCTAACTCACCTAACCCACAAACCCACCCGACCCTAACCCACTAACCCACCCGACCCTAACCCACCTAACCCACAAACCCACCCGACCCTAACCCACTAACCCACCCTTCGACCCACCCTAACTCACTAACCCACCTTGACCCGTCTAACCCACGAACCTAGCTCGACCCACCCATGACCCGTCTAACCCACAAACCCAGCTCGACCCACCCACGATCCGTCTAACCCACAAACCCAGCTCGACCCACCCACGACTCGTCTAACCCACGAACCTAACCCTGGTGTGTCCAACTTCTCCGACCCAACCCACGACCCGGCCCACCCTACCCTACGTGTGTCGTGCCGTGTGTCATGAAACCCCAACCCGCGACCCACCTAACCCTAACCCAGCTCGCACGACTCGCACGGTGGACACCTCTATGTGTGTGCATGAACAAATGTACTAATTTAATAATGATGCAGATTTGTGGACCAAAGACTAATTTCAGGGAACCAATGATAGCAAGGGATGAAAAATGTTGTTAGGTTAATTGCCAGAACTTTGGTGTCAAGTTTATTGTATCTTTTTATGCTTTAGTTTGCTGTTTATTATTTGACAAAAAATAAAGGAAAAGAGGAATTCTGGCATTGTGCAGATCGGTTATTATCTTTCATTATGATGTAAGAGGAATTCTAGTTTACATTGTCTTTATCTGTTTTAAGTGCAAAACTATGAATACAGATTCATAAGCAGGATGATATTAGGATAAAACTTGTTCGTGCAGGAGTAAAGTATTAAGTTTGTGATGAGAATGGTAATGAAGTAATTTGTTTCAGTGTTTTAGTGGTTTAGAGTTTCATTGTTCTATGAAGCTGAATATGCAAGGTAAGGGAACTTACTGTCAGAAAGATATCACAAATGAGTAGATTTGGAAATGTAAACTGCAACATTCTGCTGTTTGTTGTTTCACTCGAAAGAAGTGGAAGTTAAAATGCACAATGGTTATAAGAAAGGAAGACTAAAAGGAACATAAAAAATAGGAGCATTATTTTAATTAAGGTAGAAATGTTGTTGAAAAATGTAATAAACACTGCTATATAGGATAGCAAAACACATAACTATGAAACTAAAGGTGAAGGTGGGAAATTATAACAACTTAATTCATATTATATATATAGGCATCCTGATTTAAGGATGCAAATAGATACATCATAGTGACCTGATGGTTCTTTCAATTTCTGACTGCTAGCATTACTATGTACAAGCAAAATACTACAGTTCTGCTAAGAGGAAGTGTCTAAGACAGTGCTGCTACTAAACATCAGTAGTACCTACATATCCTTAGTACTATATACATAGTTGATGTTTATAGGGAACACAAGATGTCCAAAATGTTCCTTTTAAACATGCACAAGCTACTTCAAATTTAATAAACTTTCACATCATAGTTCCTGATTCCCACTAATACCTTAATAGCAAAAGATGATAACTGCATATATATATTCTAGGTAGCCTTCATTCGGGAATTGCCTTGTTGCTTCTGGATTATTCTTTGCTCTCTGAACCTTCTTTCTCAGCAGTGTCCTTAAAAAGTGCTGTACATAATTAGCAATGCAATCAGCGGACCTGTATCTGAAAGCAACACAGTACCAACCTAACAGAATGACCTGTGCTCTGAAGTATAGTTCCTAGTTCTGCATTTTTTTCAGCTAAGCAACTTTTTATCACAGTCTAACCCCTGTAAGTGTGTGAAATCATATCCTAATTTCATTAATATTTATTTAGGTATATACGCAACCCTGCCATTTTGAGCAATATTATCCGTTCACAACCTTAATACATGAATTCTCCTTAGTTCTTTTCTTAAATATTATTATCATTACAGCAATTTATGATACAATGCACCAAATTTAAGAAATAATTAAATCTAGCAACTCTAAAAAAGCTAAGCTATAAAAAATTACACTACACTGCACAAGCTGCTAAATGCACCAAACAATAATGCTAAAAACACATATAAGAACACAATTCCAGATAGCTAAGCGACATCATGAACTCATAAAGCCCGGTAAGAAGTATATACAAAAAAAAGTACATGCCAGAAACAAAAGAGATACCTTCACAGATCTCCTAACCCCAACAGAACAAGCAACTCTGCAACAGCAGACCCACAAGCAATGCAATCAGCAAGCCTGTAACCCGGAAAAAACACAAATTTAAACCGGGGACAAATAAACTCCAAAAACAGTGGAAATAGAAGCTGTTCTCTTAAAATACAATTAGGCAAAGCATACAGCTAATATGTAACAGATCAATTTAGAACAAATAATCAATAAGCTCTTGGAATCTATACGCCATAATCAAAGCAGAGGCAAAACAGCTATCACCCACACAAACAATCTAGATCAAATTACGGGTAAACTGTCTAAATTTATTAATAATAATTTCATAAATTCAAAGTCCTATTTGTCAGGGATTCAAAATTTGTAGTCCAAATTACATCTGCGAGATCATAAAGAAACCAAAATGTAATGAAACCACCTCTCAAAAGAATACCTATGCACAGGCAACTCAGATAGCTCAAAGGCAAAGAGAATTTGTATTGAGCACAAATAAACCACCACATCCAAAAACAAACCCACCCCTCAGGCTATATATAGGCCACGGCAAATGCAAGCACAGCGAAGTCATCCCTTAGTCTTCTAAAACTATAATTTTTTAATTTTTCAGGAAAAGGACACTGGAGTAGAGCCCAAGTAAGGCAGTCCAAACCAAAAACCATACATCACCGACTATAACCTCCTAATCCTTAATTCAGAAACAAAAAACCAAACCTAAAACAGAACATAATACAATAACCCAAGCCTACCAATCAAAGGCACGGCAACAAGCTAACCAAGAAAAACATACCAGCCATTCCTGCACAGGCAGCCGGACGAAAGCAGCCTACTCCCGCACCTGAGCATCCCAACCGCAAACTCCCAAAACAAGAGCGATACAAACCAAAGCAAAGGCTAAATCAACACAAAAGCAAGTCAGAACCAACTCTGGTAAGGAAAAGCAACAACAACAGCTGTCATTGGAATCAGCTGTCAGTTCCTTGAATTCAAGGGCACCTCTGTAATAACACCAGCAGGAACTATTCATAAGCTACAGTTAAAATTTTGCATTTTTATAAGGTTTAAGGATTCCTTTATTTAAAGAATATAGGTACGACAACTATTTTAGAGAATTTTGTTTGTATTCTTAACTTAAAAGTATTTGATAGTAATACGGAATATGTACATAAATGCATGTAGCAAGATTGATAATCAACAGTAAACTTTTGTTGTGCGACAGCGGAAGCAAAGGTCGTAAACAAACAAGAAAACAATAAAGAAATTCAATGCAAACAATAAGAACAACACCAAGAATTTACGTGGTTCACTATCGATGTGATAGCTACGTCCACGGGCACCGAGATCGAATGATTTCACTATAAACTGCAAAGATTACAAAGATGATTCTTGTATTTCTCAAGAACGGCTTTCACTCTGTCTCTCTTCACCCTAATACTGATATTAGGGAGGTTTTATATTAATCCCTAATTAAAAGATACTTGGGCAAAAAGATAATAAAATAAGATAACCTAAAACCGCAAAATCCGCGTTCCGTATTTTTCCTTCTCCGCCCGGTCAGACCGGGCAAGGTCTGCCCGATCGGGCGCGAGAAGAAGACTCCATACGAATGCTTCAACGTATCCAACCCCCACCGCCCGGTCAGACCGGGCAAGGTCTGCCCGATCGGGCGAAGGCTCGCCCGGTCGGGCGAAGGCTCGCCCGGTCGGGCGAAGGCTCGCCCGGTCGGGCGAAGGCTCGCCCGGTCGGGCGCGAGAGCAGCTTCTTCAACGAATTTGCCAGGCACCTCTTCTTCTTCCGCCCGGTCAGACCGGGCAATGTCCGCCCGATCGGGCGGACAAAGCTACGAAGTACGAGTCACCTAATATACTTATCAACAATCTCCACCTTGACGAGAACTCGTAGTCAGCAAACGACCCCATCAAGACATAGTGAAAAAACATCTCAAGCCAAACCCGATGCAGGACTCATGCATAAGCCATACATCCCGATAAGTCTTCAACCAAGACCCATCACATACTCGTCTCCAAGTATAACAACTCATAATGCTCCACCTGCATCACAAGCCCCGGGCAAGCTCCACCTTAATGCCAACACACCTACACCAGGAGCTCCCCAACTTCGCCCCTCAGGGCCTACTACATCACGTAGTAATCAATATTTAGCAAGTCTAAGCAATGTTTAAACTTGCTAAACGGAACAGGCTTAGTGAAGAAATCAGCCGGGTTGTCAGCAGTCCCAATCTTCTTCACCTTAATCCTCTTGTCAGTACGTAAGAAATGATACCTGACATCAATGTGCTTCGTCCGATCATGGTGTACTTGATCTTTAGCTAAGCAAATCGCACTTAGACTATCACAATACACTGTAGCAAAATCCTGTGCAATACCCAGTTCACCTACTAGGCCTTTGAGCCGAATAGACTCCTTAGCTGCAGAAGTTAGAGCCATATACTCAGCTTCAGTAGTTGACAACGTAACTGATGACTGCAATGTAGACTTCCAACTAACCACAGAACCACCCAAAGTGAACACATAACCAGTCACAGACCTCCTGGTATCCACATCAGCTGCATAATCAGAATCACTGTACCCAGTGACCAAGCATTCCTTACCATTCCCGTACACAAGACCAATATCAGCTGTCCCTCTCAGGTAGCGAAAAATCCTTTTCACCCCTTGCCAGTGTTCCCTCCCAGGTCGAGCCATAAACCTGCTTACAACACTAACAGCATGCGCAATATCCGGCCTAGTACAGACCATAGCATACATCAAACAACCAACCGCGTTTGCATATGGAACTCTAGACATATAAGACAACTCCTCCTCTGATTGAGGTGACATAGACAAAGACAACTTACAACTAACAGTAGTTGGCGTACTTATAGGCTTCGATTTTTCCATCCCAAAACGAGACAAAATCTTTTCAATGTAGCTTTTCTGAGTCAAGAAAAGCTTACCTCTAGCCCGATCCCTGTAGATCTCCATACCCAAAATCTTCCTAGCTGCACCCAAGTCTTTCATGTCAAACTCCGAGTTAAGCATCTCCTTTAATCTAGCAATATCAGATTTATTCTTTGTGGCAACCAACATGTCATCAACATATAACAAAAGATAAATCATGGAACCATTATCCAGCTTACTATGATACACACAGCAATCATATGAATTCCTGTCAAAACCTTGTGAAACCATAAAAGAATCAAACCTTTTGTACCACTGTCGGGGGGATTGCTTAAGTCCATACAATGACTTTAGCAATCTGCAGGCATAGTGTTCCTTTCCAGGAGCTTCGAATCCTTCGGGCTGCTTCATCAGAATCTCCTCCTCCAAATCGCCATGAAGGAAGGCCGTTTTAACATCCAACTGCTCCAGCTCAAGATCAAAATGTGCTACAATTGACAATAACACACGGATAGAAGTATGTCGAACCACAGGTGAGAATATCTCAACAAAGTCAACCCCTTCTACCTGACTGAACCCCTTAGCAACTAGCCTAGCCTTAAAACGTATTTGCTCAGTTTCCGACAACCCTTCTTTCTTCTTGTAAATCCATTTACAACCCACAAGCTTCCTCCCTTCCGGTACCTTTACCAGTTCCCACACTCTGTTCTTGTAAAGGGACTGCATCTCTTCACCCATTGCGGCAAGCCATTGCGCAGACTCACTACAACTAATTGCTTGTTTATATGTGGCAGGTTCAAATGACTCTACATCATCAGCTACACTCAATGCATAACCTGTCATCGCATCAACACAGCAATTTCTTCCCTCCATCTCTTCAATCAATCTAACAGGCTTCTTGATAACTCGTTTAGGCATCTCAAGAATGGTGTCAGGTTGACTAGATGACCCCTGATTAGATTGCTCCACCTCATCCCCAGAGTTAGAATGAGTAGGAGTAATCTCAGGTTCAGGAGTACCCGGCACTGGAACATCAGCATCATCATCAATATATTGTACCCGAGGTAAATCAGCAATGGTAGACTGATGTACCTCAAGTACCCCATCTGTCTGTAATAAATTGTCTCCTTCCCTTCTCAAATCTGAAATCTCTGCATTTTTAATTGAATACATGGTGTTTTCATCGAAAGTAACATCCCTACTAAGAATGACCCGACCCTCCGAAGGTGAAAAAATTCTAAACCCCTTCACACCATCCCCGTACCCAACAAAACACCCCTTCTTGGCTCGTGGATCCAGCTTACCCTCAATAACATGATAATAAGCAACACAACCAAAAATCTTCAAATTCGAAAAATTAGGCAACTTACCACTCCAGATCTCAAACGGAATCTTGGAATCAATTCCAGAATGAGGACCCCTATTAATGACATAACAAGCTGTTAACACAGCTTCACTCCAGTACCTCCTCCCAAGCCCTGCATTGGAGAGCATGCATCGGACTCTCTCTAGCAGTGTCTGATTAACCCGTTCTGCTACACCGTTCTGCTGTGGTGTCTTCCTGACAGTATGATGCCGACCTATACCCTCATCTGCACAGAACTGATTAAACTCGTCTTTGCAAAACTCTAGCCCATTGTCCGTTCGTAGCTTCTTGATCTTCCTTCCTTGTCGATTTTCCACCAAAGCTTTCCATTGCTTGAAAACTTTGAAGGCCTCATCCTTTGACTTAAGCAACCTAAGCCATGTGTATCGGGACTTGTCATCAACAAATGACACAAAATAGTGGTAACCTCCCATACCTTCAACTCTAGATGGACCCCAGCAATCTGAATGGATGTAATCGAGCACTGCATCAGTAATGTGAGCACCCTTGCTGAACTTTGACCTGTGTTTCTTACCAAACACACAATGCTCACAAAATTCAAGGTTGGCAACCTTGACCCCGGATAGAAGACCCCTCTTGGACAATAGCTGCATCCCCTTCTCCCCCATATGACCAAGCCTCATGTGCCAAATCTTAGTCATCTCCTGGTGAGATACAGATGCGCAAACCGCAGAACTAGGCAGTGTAACACCCTCAAAAACATAGAGGGTGTTCCTTTTGATACCCTTAAGTACCAACTCAGAACCTCTGAAAATACACAACTCCCCATCTGAAAACACACCATTGTACCCCAATTCATCCAGGGTACCCAATGAAATCAGATTCTTTCCTAAAGCAGGAACATGCCGTACATTAGTCAAAGTTAACCTCCGCCCATCAACAGTCCTCAACCTCATGGAACCAATACCTGTGACCTTACATGGAGCATTGTTACCGACTATAACCATACCCCCATTGCGAGGTTCATATGTATCAAACCAATCTCGACGTGGACACATATGGAACGAACACCCCGAATCTAGAACCCAGTTATCAGATAAATCATCAGACCTAGCAGAACTGACTAATGCTAAATCTTCCTCTGAATTATAGCTCTCATTCGGTTTCTCTTCAACTACAGCAGTCTGGGACTTGTTTTTCCTCACCGGACAATTATTCCTAAAGTGACCCGGTTCTTTACAGTAATAACATGTTTTAGTAGTAGTTTTACTAGATCCATCCTTGCCGTTTCCAGCACCCGACCCAGCATTGTTCCCCTTGTTAAACCCCTTATTCTTTTTAGACTTTCCGGACTTAACAAATAACCCACTACCATTATCCCCATTATCACTCGTAGCTTTCATTCTGAGTTCCCTAGTATGAAGTGCTGCCTTCACTTCTTCTAAGGTTATAGAATCCTTACCAACAACAAAAGACTCTACAAAATTCTCAAAGCTAGACGGTAGAGATACAAGTAAAATCAACGCAGCATCCTCATCATCAATTTTAACATCTAAATTACGTAAATCAAGCAAAATAGAGTTAAGTTTTTCTAGATGTTCCCGTAAGGAAGTACCTGACTGCATCCGGAGGCTAAACAACCGCTGTTTCAGTAATAATTTGTTGGTCAACGACTTAGTCATATACAATGACTCCAGCTTCAGCCACAATCCAGCCGCCGTTTCCTGATCAGCAACCTCCGTGATGATTTGATCATCAAGACTAAGTAATATGGTAGAGTGTGCCTTCTCTTCCATAACTTCTAACTGCGAGTCAGTCGGTCCGTCTCCTGACTCCGAAGTAGTACTCTTTGGAGCCAACGGACGCCATATCTGCTGTTGTTTTAACAGAGCCTTCATCTTAATTTGCCATAGCCCGAAACTATTTTTCCCGGTAAACTTCTCAATTCTTATTGTTGAATCTCCTGCCATTGTTATCTTCAAGAAACTCTCCAAGGATTGAACCTGAGCTCTTGATACCAATTGTTGTGCGACAGCGGAAGCAAAGGTCGTAAACAAACAAGAAAACAATAAAGAAATTCAATGCAAACAATAAGAACAACACCAAGAATTTACGTGGTTCACTATCGATGTGATAGCTACGTCCACGGGCACCGAGATCGAATGATTTCACTATAAACTGCAAAGATTACAAAGATGATTCTTGTATTTCTCAAGAACGGCTTTCACTCTGTCTCTCTTCACCCTAATACTGATATTAGGGAGGTTTTATATTAATCCCTAATTAAAAGATACTTGGGCAAAAAGATAATAAAATAAGATAACCTAAAACCGCAAAATCCGCGTTCCGTATTTTTCCTTCTCCGCCCGGTCAGACCGGGCAAGGTCTGCCCGATCGGGCGCGAGAAGAAGACTCCATACGAATGCTTCAACGTATCCAACCCCCACCGCCCGGTCAGACCGGGCAAGGTCTGCCCGATCGGGCGAAGGCTCGCCCGGTCGGGCGAAGGCTCGCCCGGTCGGGCGCGAGAGCAGCTTCTTCAACGAATTTGCCAGGCACCTCTTCTTCTTCCGCCCGGTCAGACCGGGCAATGTCCGCCCGATCGGGCGGACAAAGCTACGAAGTACGAGTCACCTAATATACTTATCAACAACTTTTATGGCACAAATTTGTTAGTTGATTCTTGCTTGATTTAGGTACTTTATCAAGCAATTTTGTGATTGTTTTCAATCTGTATTATGCAGTAACTATGTGAAATTTCCTCAAACTTAGTGTATCTTTCTGATAATTATGGGGTATCAGCTATTGCATGTCTAGTGTATAGTTGCTTTGATACCTGTATGTTTGTGGTAAGTTGTATGGATGACACATTCAAGTAGTGAAGAATAGAAGGGGTATGAGTGATGATTAGCAAGATGAAGAGAAACTTTAATTTTGATTATACCGTTTGAAGCGAGAAGTGCTAAATGCATATGCATTACAAAGGGCTGTTATTAAAAGTCGAAAACAACATAATCCGATGTAGGAACATATGTCCATTTTTTTGGTAAAATAAGGGCTCTTTATTTGCTGCATGAATCTATGGTATTGTTTGATTGTATCAGCTCCTCATTATTTCAGCACCACAAAATGATAAAATGTGACTAACTAGTCGATCCAATGATTCATATGAGGACTCTCCTTTCATTAGCCAACACTGCGCTTTCTCTTTCAAAGCATTTACCCTTTCTCTCATTTCTTGACCTTCTTTTTCCACCATTAATCTTCTAATCACACTCTCTATTTCTTGCCTCTCAAGTTCTTTCTCTAATTGCAATCCAACCTTCAGAACATCGCTAATGTGTCTAGCGTTCATCTTCTGATCACCAAAAAATGGAAGGCAAATCATGGGCACCCCTTCACAAATACTCTCGATGGTTGAATTCCATCCACAGTGAGTCCAGAATCCTCCAATGGCGGGATGAGCCAAAACCTCTTGCTGTGGTACCCAAGAGACGATGTGGCCCCTTTGGCTCACTATGTCTAAAAATTCCTCTGGAAACAACTCATCATTTTTCTCTGAGCCATTAATCAGCCTCGGTCGAGTCACCCAGAGGAAGGGCTGCTGGCTTTTGGCCAGTCCCCAAGCTACTTCTAAAAATTGCTCTTTGCTTATTGCTGCAAGAGTTCCAAAGCTAACATAGAGTACTGAATTTGGTGCTTGTTTGTTTAACCAAGTTATGGAGCTTTGTTCTTGAGTGACTGTGGTACTCGTAGTAGTTGGAGAGATCTTGTGTAGTGGACCTATCAGGAAAATAGGAGTAGCAAGAAAATTTCCATGAACTCTGTCTAGTATTGAGCCTTCAAGTTCCTTGAATGTGTTGCAGATTATACCCTGACAATTTCTCTTGGTTTCTTTAACCATGCCAAGAAGTACATCATGATGTACCTCTGGAGGAAGGTCTTTTACTTTTAGAGGTGGAACCTCTAACACTGGTTCTTCCTTTTGGGTATCTGAATAGATTAATTACACCACAAAAATTGAAGATAAGCGAAGACTAATTCTTGTGGAACCAAAATACAAAAATTTTACTCTCTGTGAGTGTATGCTTGGGAGTTGGGAGCACTTTTGTGAGAATTAATATCTAGTTAGACTTTGTTGCTTATCCGAACCTTATGCTATCCTTGATATTTATTTTGATACTAGAACTGATGATGAGCTAAATGTACAAATTCTATACTTACACAGTAACACTGACTCTTGCCTTTTCTCATTTCCTAAATGGCTTTCTGTTAGTTACAGATTTTCTGACAAATTAGTTAGATTTAGATAGATTAAAATTTAGCATTGATTGTTGTTTTGTTATGTTATGTAGAAAAAAGGAAGTACCTTGGAGGGGGAAGTAGCCTTTTTCCTGCAGTAGTGGCAGTGATTCGTAAAGAATGGAAGCCAAAAGGCCACCAGTTCTTAGTGCCAGCCTTGGGAGGTTCAGTTGATCAGCTACAACCCCTGCGAATTCCCACAAGGGGTCTGATATCAAGCATGCAACGGGCTCCCTGTCCTTGGAAGCGTCCTCCAGAATCTGGGACAAGCAATTCCGAAAAGACTCCAAACAACTCTTATTGAGAATAGTTATGGTATCTAAAGAACCTGAAGAAGGCGTTTTGGCTTTTGACAGGACATCTTCAATGAAGTGGAAGTTGAAGTTGGGGAACTCAACAGGATTTGGGGAGTTGAAATGAGTGTGAATTACAGTGATGGAAAAGCCCTTTGAGTAAAGGGCATTTCCCAAGTTCAGCATTGGGGTTATGTGGCCTGTATACGGCTGTGGAAATAGTACAACTCTACAACAGAGCTTGCTTTTTTGTTGCTTCTCCATTGGTGCTTTAGATGATGGCTATTGGCTACCAACTGTAGATGTTTGTGCTGCCTTGTATTAACAATATATAGAATGATCCAAATGTACGATGTTTCGTATAAGGTAATGGCTCTAATCTGCTTTTCTTTTCTATGCTTTATGTCTTTCTTAAGATGTCATTGCTGGATTGATAAACCTTTTGACAATAGTCCTATCGCAAGAAGAAAAAATTTCTGGTGCCATGCTGTTTGCCGCCTTTCTAATGCTAGACAGATTTATCGATCTGTGCCTTATTCTGTTTCCATTTCTGATAAATATGTCACCTCAAGTTTTTTTATCAGTTTGTTGAATAACTCGAGTTCAGTTACCACTTACTATCAGTTGTTGGTAGAAGAAGAGTTTGATTTGAAAACGTTTGTAGACCAAACTGAAAGAGTAACTTGATACGTTTTTACTAAGTTGATGTTTTAGGTCTATTCTATTTGTGGGAGGTTGATTATTGCTCTGTAGGTAGTGCACCAACCTTGTGGTACCCTAATGAATTGATAGATCGATGTTGTCTTTGTTAATGGCCATTTCGTTATCAAACCTGGGATAGCATATACAATGGACTTCATTTATTACCTAGTAATCGTAAATTCGTAACAATGCACCAGCCTTGTGATCTTGAGACTTAGTGAATATTGTGAGTTTTAATTTGTGACTTGTACACTACCTTGATGAGTTTCCTACTAGTGGTCCATAAGAAAATGATCGAGCAAAGAAACTTGGCTATGAGGGTATTGCAATATTGCATGTTTGGATGAAGATGAGGACACTTGCGAATTGCTCTCGATTGTTATCTTGTAATTAATTATTGGTATGACTCGTATGAGTATACTACTCTTTAATTAAGATCGAAGTTATATGTCTTAATAGATCGTGAGTTTTAATTGTCAATTTTGAAAAAGATATACAAGTATATAGTAAAATAAAATAAATCTAATTGAAACTTAATTAAGTATTAGTTTTGGCCCGTGCAATGCACGAATTCATAATAATAAAATTTATTATTAATAATCATAGCTAATTGAAATGGAGTTAATTGAAATTAAATGACTTATGTAACCTCATTTTATTTATGTATTTATTTTGAAGTATGAATCTATTTAATATCTCCTTTTAAAATTTTTATATATCAAAGAATTTAAATTTTAAAAAATAATAAGTAGCATTTTGGAGGGAAATTTTTTCACAAAATTTTGCCAAGTGTTCAATCCGGGGATTACTTTAGTATACGTAAAGATCAGTCGTGAGTTTTCACCAAGTTCATTTGTTCTAGCTCTTGTGAACCAACAAGACTCCTCAAGCCTATATAAATCATCAAGCTCCATAGATAATTTAAAATTAAAAACTTACTCCTACGTAGAAATGTAGAATGCTTCAATCTAGTTTCAACTAACTTAAATATTTTTACACCTTGAGAAACAGTGAAACACCAAGAAGTTAATTAACATGTCAGCTAGATGAAATGACACAAGTCGCACAATAAAAAAATCTATAAGTGTATGTTTTGCTACAAGAGTACAAGTCACAGAAAAGCTATCTAAATATCAACATCTTAGATGTACATTGAGCAACTCCAATGGTTGTAGCTAAGGACTTGCTTACAATTTTATTAATTCCTAACTACTAGCTTGACCATTGGAGTTAGAAACTCAATTAGCTTGGCTAAGCAAAGCTAATTTGCTTGGGAATTAAACTTGCGAAAATAAAATGTTTATTGCACCAATTAAGCTATTTTCATGTATTTTCTATCTAACAATTACTACTAACCTAATAGCTAGTCATTGGAGTAAAATTATGGAGTAACTAAAATGATAATTAGTTTTAAAAGTTTATGTGGCATGACAAGTTAATTGTCAAATTAGCTTGTCATTGGAGTTGCTCTAGTTTAACATGACACCTTGTTACGCATTTAATTAGTCAAAATGCTAATAAGGGGAAGTCTAATGTCTAAATTAAGAAGATCAAGTCAAACCGACGAAATGTCGACAATTAACCGTCAGAATTCGAAAGTCAATAATGTGTTGTTGGCAAAGTATGGGCGAGTACAGTATTTTATTAATGATCCATGCA
This sequence comes from Chenopodium quinoa, assembly GCF_001683475.1. NCBI lineage: Eukaryota > Viridiplantae > Streptophyta > Magnoliopsida > Caryophyllales > Amaranthaceae > Chenopodium > Chenopodium quinoa. The sequence goes on along the minus strand of NW_018743199.1, from coordinate 1,352,552 downwards.
GATGCAGGTGAATCATATCACATTATCACATCTTTGTTTCCATGAATTATTGAGAATTTGAGATGACATAAACAACTATTGATTTTTACTTTCATTTTATTGGATTCTTTGCTTGATTCCTTCTAACCAACATTAATACTTTATTATTGAGAATTTGAGATGATATAAATAACTATTTTACTACTTACATTATTGTTAAATTTAAAATTTATTTCATACTCCCTTCGTCCTTTATTTACATGTCTATTTTTAATATTTATTACTCACATACTAAAGAGAAATAGACGTGTAAATAATCTGAGATGGAGTCACTAAGTGAATCAAAATTATATTTTTTTGGTCTTTCATAAACATTTTCTTCCTTCATTCCATATAGTCCGAGTTACAGGAAACTCTCTTTATTTTTTTCAGGTCATATTTACGTCCCTCCATTAAAGTTAGATTTTACAATTTTTTTTGGTTTTGTTTTTCTAAAAACCAATTATCTCAATTCTCCTACTCACTGGCGCATCATCTCTAGGTTGTCATCTCACTTACTCAAACTAACATAGTAAATTCTCCTTTGTTACATCTTTTATATCTATCTCTAGTACACTAATAGTACCAATACAATTCATATGATCACACTTTCATTTCTAAATTTGGTTATACTCACATGCATAATTACTACTGCGTACTTCGTATATCATAAAGTATAGCGCTATATGATTATAAAAAATATTGTACCATAATATAGCGATTACAACCACAAGTTTCGATGCCCATGGTTAGAAATATCTATTGTCATAACTATCTACAAGTAGAATATTCTCAACTGAACTTAGCAACCTAGAACCAACAAGTATCCTTAAAGGGTACAAAGTAAAGATATGATATAGTTTGCTTCAAATTTTCATGACATCACATACAAGATACCAACAAAGAGTGGATTCATACTTCATTTGCAACCACTAGTACGTTACAATATTGGCAATTCGTCATTCGTGTACTAGCAATTCCATAAAAGCATATCATATAAACTTAGATAATTCACCACGTTAATGTCACTAAATCCATTTTTAAAGAGCCTAATCAAAATGACAATTTTGCCCTTTCTTTGACCATGTATTCCATTTTAAAGCATGATTTGACTTTTCACAATTCTTTTCTTAAAACTTTCACATATTCCATTTACAGTGGGGGATTTCTTTATATATTAAAAAAAATTAATAATAATTAAAAAAAATAAAATAAAAAATGGAGTAATTATTAGTAATGGTGAAGGCGTGGAAATAGTGGGGCGTCACACGCCGTACGTGACATGAGTAAAAAAGAACGGTGCTAATAATTTAATTCATGGTGAAGACAAAAAATTAAGTCTTAGTTTATTAAAATGATTTTATAATAAGCTAAGGATTTTGTGTTTATGTTGATATTTTCTCATATGCTATGTCATGTTGTGTTCTCAAATTGAAGATTTGATTATGCAATAAATCATTATTCTACGTACCATTCAAATCGATGGACGAGTACGAGTTGTTTTTGTGTCATTTACCACTTAGCAGAAAAAAGTGAGATTTAAAGTATGTTGCTTTAGGATTTAATAGCTCAGTTATGTTTAGCCTTTTATTCCTAATAGGTGAGTTAATTTGTAATTAAAGATGACGAGTCATTTGATGCTTTTAGGTGTTGAGTTCTAGCTTCTTTTTTCTATTTTAATATCTATCATGTACTTAAGCTTGATAGGAGTCAATAATAATTGCAAGTTATTTAATACGGTAACATAAGCTTAGTTGACTTGGATACCTGTTAATTTTTTTTTTTTTGGAAAGAACCTGTTAAATAACTTGGTGCATGCGAGATGAACCTTATCTGATGAGAATTTATACCTAAGTTAATAGGATTTGAGCGGTGTGAAAAGTTAGAGAGAAAGCTAAGTAGATCAGAGTAGACGGATTTTTATTATAGTGAATAAAAATAATAATAAAAATAAAGCAGTTAACATGTACGGAGTAATATATTGCATAAATTTTTTTTATTATTAATTCATTATTATTTCTTGTAGATACGAACTAGATTAATATAATAAAGCTATGCACTTCATATTATATTTATAACAGATTAACAACCTATAGTAACACCTCACTTTATTTTAATTACATTTTGATGGATGCTCAACTATTAGATTATTTTAGATGATTATTTTAGTTTAATTAGCTAGCAAAGAAATTGGTTATGTTATTATCATGAACAAAAATTCAAAAAATGTATAATTAAATAAGTTTTATTATCAATTTCCTCATTGGCATTGTCACAAATGACTAAATGAGTAGAGCTTTCGGTCATCAGTTGGTGCATTTGACACTTCAGATATTCTCCAAAGCAATTCATTATAAAAAATTCAGAGCCTTCACTTTAACATTTTTTATGTTATAAACTTATAAGCTAGATGGTGGTCCGGTTGGGGGGTCCAAATGATAAATTGACATCTTTCCTACCTTTCACCTATTTGGTAGGGTTTGATTCTCTTTGTCACCTTCTTTTATTTTGCTAAGAAGAAGATGGTAATTGATTCAAGTATGAGTATATATATTATGTATGATAAAGTGATAGTCAGTCGGTCGAAGAATGTATGCCAAAGAGTCCTTTAAACAAAATGTATGTGATGTGTTTTAAATATGTAGTCTTGACAATATGACGATTACATTCAGATGAAAGGAGTAATTATTTGTCAATTTAATTAATATAAACACCTATATTAACAAAGACCATAGGATATTAGCATATACTCCAAACATACTCCAAACATATTGTATAAAATAGGCAGTGTATAGTGTATAGTACATGGGATCTCAGTTATCACGAGAAGGTTTAGGTATTCACATGGTAGACGTGCCTCAAGTGATACTATAAATCTTTATTCAGTCAGCTTTTTATGATGAATATAGTTTTGATCATTAATTGTCACACGTTATACGCTAGCTATGATACTAATCTCATTCAAATGTTGAATTTTGACTCAACAAACTACAAAGTTGTTGAGTATAAAATGTATAATTAATTAGTCTTCTATCTTGTTTAATACAGTTGTATATATATGCATGCAGCTTTATTTGCTAGATAAACCAAATTTATAATTTAGATTCTGTTTGGGTCCAATTTAGTCTAATTGGGCCTAGACATTAAATGATCCAATTAAAAGCCCAAGGTCAAGGTCTAACTCTCCAATTGTGCTAAAGTCAAGATCAGTCCACAAGACAAGTCAATTTGGTCAAGACCCAATTTCTCCATATATGCAAAGATATAAAAGCCATCAATATTACATTTGTACACACAACACACACAACAAAGCCTCAAGCATTAAATCTCTTGCATAGCTTTCTCTCTCTAAACACTGTTTGACTTCGGCATCGGAGGGGTCTTCCTCGTATCCACCCCCGAGGCCAGTTTACGTGTTTTAGTTGTGCAGGAAACCTTCGGCCCAGCATCAATTGGACCGGACCAGTCTTCAGCCACTTCAGCGGGCCTTCGGCAAGGCCCCATTGTTTTCATCCGAAATAATTTGGCGCTGTCTGTGGGGAAGACTTTCAAAAATCTTTAAGCCAAATCTCTAATCAAAATCATCTTGCAATCATCTTAGTAGCAATGGCTAAGAACCGCAAGAGCAAAAGCCTCCGTCAAGGAGCAGGCGAAAAGCCTAAAACTCCTACACCATCACCCTCACCGGACCGGAACTCTCCCAAGGGTGCCAGTTCGGGGGGAGGATCATACAGGGAGGATTCCCTTTCTCCCGTAATTCACAACTCTCATCATAGGCCGAGTCCTCTCGGTCTAGCAGAGGTCAGTCCGATCATAGGACCCATTCAGTGCCCCAAAGCCAACCACCGACCATCCGCTCTCATTCCCACACTCAGCGAGGACCCCTTTGACGGGGCCCAGCTCGGAGGAGGTGGCGAGAGCGCTGACAGTGCTCATGGAGGCAATGAGGGCACAAAATATGCCTCCACCT